>NC_086446.1:373620141-373920141 GCF_028390025.1 Pseudophryne corroboree | reverse complement strand
CCTTGGGGAGGCAGAGGGAGAGTTTGCCAGCACACACCAGAGCGCTATATATGTATAGGGACAACCTTACAATAAGTGTCTATCCCTTATAGCTGCTTATATCTGTTATTTTGCCAAATAAGTGCCCCCCTCTCTTTTTTACCCTGTTTCTGTAGTTGCAGGATGCAGGGGAGATTCTGGGAGCCTTCCTACCAGCGGAGCTGTGTGGGAAAAATGGCGCTGTGTGCTGAGGAGATAGGCCCCGCCCCCTTCACGGCGGGCTCTTCTCCCGCTTTTTTCTGGAAAACTGGCAGGGGTTAAATACATCCATATAGCCCAGGAGCTATATGTGATGTATTTTTTGCCAAATAAGGTAAATTCATTGCTTCCCAGGGCGCCCCCCCCCAGCGCCCTGCACCCTCAGTGACCGAAGTGTGAAGTGTGCTGAGAGCAATGGCGCACAGCTGCAGTGCTGTGCGCTACCTTATAGAAGACAGGACGTCTTCTGCCGCCGATTTATGGACCTCTTCTTGCTTCAGCATCTGTAAGGGGGCCGGCGGCGCGGCTCCGGGACCCATCCATGGCTGGGCCTGTGATCGTCCCTCTGGAGCTAATGTCCAGTAGCCTAAGAAGCCCAATCCACTCTGCACGCAGGTGAGTTCGCTTCTTCTCCCCTTAGTCCCTCGATGCAGTGAGCCTGTTGCCAGCAGGTCTCACTGAAAATAAAAAACCTATTTAAACTTTTACTCTAAGCAGCTCAGGAGAGCCACCTAGTGTGCACCCTTCTCGTTCGGGCACAAAATCTTAACTGAGGCTTGGAGGAGGGTCATAGGGGGAGGAGCCAGTGCACACCAGGTAGTCCTTAAGCTTTTACTTTGTGCCCAGTCTCCTGCGGAGCCGCTATTCCCCATGGTCCTTTCGGAGTCCCCAGCATCCACTAGGACGTTAGAGAAATAAATTTATGGTTTTACTGTACATATACCGTCTATATTTTGCATTAGCAGAGGAAAGGAAGCAATATTTGCAAGCCTTGCAGGAACAGGTCCTGCATAGTCACATAAACACAGTACCTGCTGCAATAGGAGAACACTACCAATCTTCAGCTCACTCTCTCGCTCTTCTAATAACATATGATGCACAGTGCCTTGAATGTCCCCTAGAGAAAGGAAGAGACATTTGTACTTTATTTGGGATGACTGGGACATAGCTGAGAGATGTACCAGGCTTAGATGAGCAGAAGATGAACAGACTGAGATCCTGGAGGGAAACAAAGAAAGCAGTTCTCCATATTACCGGTTGGGTCTCTGAATACAGCACTAGCATCTCCATTAGCTGGTGTCAGGCTCTTGAGAGAAACCGCCATTTGTGGGACTTTATTCTTCGGAAGTTGCTTGAGAGCCGCCTGTAAATATTGAAGGGAAAAAGGCAAGATGCACTGTAAATCAATCTTTGTCTTAAGACACATATGGGCTCATTTAGGAGTTGCACTAAAGTCTGTTTTGTGGATGGACCTTGACATTTTTTGCACTGCCTATGTTCCATAGTTGAGCAAACACAACCTGGAGCAACTACAGGTAACTCAGAATTGTACGCATCTTGACTGCATCTCGACTTGCAGCTGAGTGGGTGTAACCTAGCAACAACTGGACATTAAAATGTAAGGATAAGTGTCTTGTGGGACATTCAGTGCAGAGCTAGATCCATCCGATCTCGGATGGAACTCTTACATCAGGTATATTGCTGGTGCAAATGCACGCCGAGAGTGATGGGCATTGGAGCTGCAAAGACACATGCAACACTTAATATGGGCACAAATGAATTGCCAACTTGCATACAACTTTGAATCAGCACCGTAGATCACATGAGTCAGTAATGCTATTTTCACCTTGCGCAAAACCATGACCACACTGTATGTCCTCAGGAAGCTGGCGGGGTCATTCTCATCCAATAAACAATCCGCTTTCATAGTGGCCCAAGGACCCTTGATAAACTCTTCTGCCAATGGCTGCTGGGAGGACGTGCCTTCCTGCAAATATAATAACCTGATTCATGGAGGTTCAGACAGCAGCAACTAATATTGGAGTGGATAAGGACCCGCTGTTGAGTTATTGAGAGAAAGCTGGAGGTTGAACATAGCAAAGAACAACATACAAGCAGACAAATTCTAGGTCTGTGAAAAAGAAACATACCTTGCTTCGGAGCTTTGCTCGCGCCCCATGATTTGGAGTGTGAGGAGTGGAAACTAGGATGTCATCAAGTCCTCTGTTACTGCCCTGGGAACAGATAAACACAAAAGTGTTTTATTATTCAACGTAAGAAATACTGTAATACTATAACACCACCCAATCACAAAGCATATAAAGAAGTTTATTAGCAGTTCCTGCATGTACATCATTTACCAGCAGATGGCAGGGTACGTTAGTAACATCACAGTATACATCCAACCGTCTCATTACATGCTGTCTGCCTCTTTATAGTGGGTCTACTCAGAGTCCCTTAGCTCAGTTTGATTTATCACTATGCAGAGGAAGACCCGGAGCCTGGATTGCATGGCTGGTGGTCTTCATTATAAAAATGCAAACAGAGCATCTGTCCCTATTTTTAACATGAATTCACCAAACAACTTAAATTGTAACTGATTCTATCTAAAATAAAATAAAAACCTAATTTTATAAGCCAGATAACAGGTGTCTATTAATATCACTACGTCTAAATAACTATATAAACCAATGCTAACAGACTGAAGTCTCCTACAACAACAGACAACTTAGGGTTATAGCTATGCCATGCACTCTGTGACACTCCAGATCTTGTAGGACAAACTGCAAGTCTCAGTATGGCGATGCCTTGGTTATTGTAATAATGTTTAGTGTGCAGCTAGTTGTGTTGTCCTGCTGAATAAGTGTCTTTTGCATGCCAGTCTTCAAATAATTTCATCTTAGAACCTCTGCTTCTTGCAACAAGCCAATGAGTTGCATTGTGGAACAAAGACACATGCTTAAATACTGTATACATGTTCCATGGGTTATGCTCCAATGGCGCCCTATGATAGGGGAAGGATAACTACGGTAATACCTGATGTCCGTTATTATTCTGTCACACAGGAGACTGCTGTATGTTCCCCCGGAGCTGCAGCAATATAGCTTGAAAAGCGGTAAAAATAAAACTCCCTGAGCCCCACAGTAAATGTCATGCCAGTAAAAACTTGGCAGAAGGGTAACACAAAAGGGGGATACATTATAAAAAAAATAATTAAATATGTAAAAAGTTAATTATACTTATTTTTACACCACAAATGAAGAAACCTGTAATCGGATGACGAATTTCCATTAAAGTGAACTTGTCACCTACAGATAGTGGAAGACAATGTTTTGCGTCCCATCAGTATTCATAAAATGCCTTGAGAGATGTAATATTAGCAATCAAAAAAGGTACAAAACTATTAATGTTTACAGACCTTTTCCCAAAACTTACGCTCTACCAGTGCATTTTTACGTGATGTTCCACCTGGCTTACGTCCTACCACTGAGTTAGCACTGGGCCACAGCCCTTCCATAAAAAGGTTACCTGATGCGGCAGTAGGCCAGCTGGCCCGGGAAATCTCCTCTCTTTGGGCGACGGCGTCTCCCATGACAACTTCCTTGGAGTCTTATTAGCTGCCGTCATTAATTGTACAAGATGATTGGTTACCACTGGAGTCTGTAGAGTGCTGGGTGGATGTGGGCGTGCAGAGGACAGGGGAGTTCTTGGCATTGGGTGGGCATTGTTGATTGGATTCTGCCATGAATTTGATGGCATTGATGCGCTGGCTGACATATTGCAATGTGGATAGGTAGAAATAGATGTGTAGGGGCGATTTCCAATTCTCACAGGCGTAACAGGCTGTGTTTCAACATTAGGCCTTAAGCAGGGTTTTTTGGCAGTGGGCTCTGATGACTGACATTGTACACTCCCCCCCCTACTTAGTTGGAAACTAGACGCTGTGGGGGAGCTAGAGCTGCAATTGTAATATGGTGGCTGCTGAGGGATACCCCTTGTACACTGCCTAGTTTCCAGATCTTGGAAGAAGCCACTTCGAGATGGACGCAGTTGCAAGGAAGCAGAGTTATTTGAGTCTGTGCTATTCCTTTGTGAAGTATGATATATAGGCCTCAACAGCAGCTGAGGTTCTGGAGCTTGGCACTGCTCTTCTGATATCTCTGATTCCAACTCACTAAAAGCAGATAACAATTCTTCATCATCCACATCCTGGACCAGAGAAGGTGCACTTGTTGCTTCCTGCACTGATAAGGGTTTTGTATCATGGGAATAGTTTCCTGCTTCCTCTAAGTTTTTAGTAGTGATTTTTGAGATGGATCTGAATTGGTCAGTTGTAGGTTCATGAACAGAGAGCTTGGACTCTGTACCCTCCAGTACAGACAGAAAATCCTACAATTAAAAGAAATCCACATTAGTTAACTGAATATCCCTCTTAAAGGAGGAGTCCATCTAAAACTGAAAATACTTGATTTAAAAATATTAAAAACAGGGTCCAGAATTCATGCTCTCTTACAGATCCCCAGACCTCTAGAATATGCACATCTGTGTCAACTCACTTTTACACACTTCCGCTAGCACTGGAGGACAACACACAATGACTACCTGGCAAAAGACGAGATTATCAGGAGCAGGGAGACTTTTCTCTCTACCTGGCCTTTTCCCCAAGCAGACAGACAGTATTTTGTCCATCGACAAACACATTATTAAACCTTTCCCCTACAGTAAGGGTGTGGATCGTTGGGTCGGCAGTGACTAGGTCGACATGGAAAAAGGTTGACAAGTTGTTGTTTTTTTGGTGATTTCTTGTAAAGTGACCGGGAACCCCGATTAGTGCACAGTGTCCCCTCGCATGCTTCGGGCAAGTTACTTTTCCTAATCGGAGTCCACGTGGATCGTAAAGTATGAAAAAGTTTTTTTTTTTTTAAAGAAAAAAAAAAAACATTTAAAAAAAAAAAAAACCTCATGTCAACCTTTTCATGTTTCGACCTAGTGACCATGTCGACCTAAAGACCGGATACCACAGTAAGACCATTTTTTTTTCCCCTTCTGATAAGCCTTCCCTGTTTATCACACAGAAAATCACTAGTCCAGGTATAGATGGTCATTCCGAGTGGTTCGCTCGTTGCCGATTTTCGCTATGCTGCGATTTGTTGCTAAATGCGTATGGTACGCAGAGCGCATGCGCTAAGTTAACACAAAACTTAGTAGAATTGCTGGTGTTCGTGCGACGCTTTTCAGTCGCACTGCTGATCGGTGAATGATTGACAGGAAAAGGGCGTTTCTGGGTGGTAACTGAGCGTTTTTCGGGAGTGTGCTAAAAAACGCAGGCGTGTCAGGTAAAAACGCAGGAGTGTCTGGAGAAACAGGGGAGTGGCTGGCCGAACGCAGGGCGTGTTTGTGACGTCAAACCAGGAACTAAACGGACCGAGCTGATCGCAATCTAGGAGAACGTCTGGAGCTACTCAGAAACTGCAAGGAATTATTTAGTAGCAGTTCTGCTAATCTTTCGTTCGCTATTCTGCTAAGCTAAGATACACTCCCAGAGGGCGGCGGCCTAGCGTTTGCAATGCTGCTAAAAGCAGCTAGCGAGCGAACAACTCGGAATGACCACCATAGTGACTAAAGAAAAATTACATGCTTACCTCATCATCCAAGTCTTCCGATCCAGAGCAAAAGAGGTTGTGGAAACCTACAGCCTAGTAAAAGACATATTTAACATGTAAGAAAGACATGTATAGCACTGAGGAAAAAAGGCTGTGGGAGTAGACAACATAAAGATATACTTGCCTACCTGACCCTCTCCATGAGGGAGAAAATGCTCTGTTCCTGGACTTTCCTGGTAATGTATGATTGCCATCACCTGTGGTGAAACACCTTTCTTATCAATTAACTAGCTCACCACAGGTGATGGCAATCATACATTACCAGGAAAGTCCAGGAACAGAGCATTTTCTCCCTCATGGAGAGGGTCAGGCAAGTATGCGATAAAGACTGAGGTGGCAGGATGAGAAAGCAGAATGATGAAACGGCACTCAAGAAGTGTTGAAGCAACGCAGTAGGGTTAAGACACATCAGTCAGTCAATGACTTAAAAATGCTACCTGGCAGCAATGCAATTACTACTGATGTATACACTTAAGTTTCAGTTAATTGCGCTAAAAACATTTTAAGCAATCAGGTAAATAAACCACTGCATTGGTTATTTTAATTGGAAATTATGTGTGATAAGAAGATTATTATACAATGAAAAAGGCAGTAACATTTTTTACGTGTGTTCATAGATTTATCTGGTGACTGCAGTTGGAAGTATATGAGAAAATTCTTTCAAAGAAAACAGTGGGAAATGGAAGGAGCAAGGGGCCCCTAGTGCAGAAGGGAAGGAGCAAGTGTCAAAAAACAGTACTGAACAAGGATAACGCACTATTAGGTTAGCATGCCTCCCAACATGACCCTCTCCAGGAGAGACAGAATGCTCTGTTCCTGGGCTTATCTCTTAATGTAGGATTGCTCTCACCTGTGTTGAACTAGTTACTTGATGAGAAAGGTGTTTCAGCACAGGTGATAGCAATCATAAATTAAGAGAAAAGTCCAGGAGCAGAGCATTCTGTCCCTCCTGGAGAGGGTCATGTTGGGAGGTATGGTTTAGAGATGAATATCACAAAAGAAAATTTAGATTAAGAACAGCATACAACATAAATTTCAATCATAGTTAAAAGGATGTGGGTCAGTTGTAATAAAAAAGCATTAGAGGGCATGATTGTAAAGGGTAATCTAAAATACAGATACATGATGTAGGAAAGGCTGCATAAATGCAGGCTATGCTATGCTAGCTCTTCTACTTCACAAAAGTAGACCTCATACGACTCATGTATCCACAGATAAATGGAATATGACCTATGTCCCCACAAGGATAGGAAAACAAGACAAATCACCATGGAGTGCGAGAAAAAACCGCCACGGTTTAAACCGCACAACCCGACGGTTCAATCCAATCTGCTGATGGGACAACGACAGCAGTCCCGAGTGCACATTTCCGGCGTTTGGAACGCAACGCACGCATCTCTAGCTGTGCAATCAAAATGCTGTCCCCGTGGCCGCCACGCCCAGTTATTTTAACGTGTGTAGTAGATACATGCTGTTAGCTTATGCTGGATTGGATCGTTCTATGTTGTCCCAGACCTTCGATGGTTGATATTTTCCATCCAGATGCATTCTTAAAAGTGCCTTATTTCCTTGGGCGTCCTAAATCCATTTTCATATTTTAATAATAGATTTTCTTATGCTTACCTCTCAGCTACACTCAATGTTCTTGCAGGTGGAATGTGGAAATGTAGCACACTGTGTGGCATAAGGTGAACTGGGGGTTCTATGCAGTGTGTTTAACACATTTGTGGCGCTAGGAGTATTCACAGTCTAAGGGGTGAATCCAATTAGCTTCGAAGGGTGTGAAGTGCCGTTGCAACAGCGTTTAAACGCCAGCAACGGCACCCGATCTCGCACCCTTCACGGCCTCGATCCAGCCCCAATTCGCACAAAACTGCTCGGACCTCTATGGGATGGCGAGCAGTTTTGTTGCGACGATTTGCAGCTGAGATGATATCGCAGCTAACTGGATTGACCCCTAAGGGCAGTTCAATAGCCAGCGAAGGGTGCAAATTGCCGTTTAAACGCCATGGCAATGTCAACCCGTGTCACAACCTTTGCCCTGCCGATTTGCACAGCTAACAGTTTTGTGATCCTGCTGCCTTAAAGTGCAGCTGCTGACGTATTTATTCAGCCGGGCGAGATAATCACGAGCAATTGAATCCCCACCTATGCTTTTTAATAGCATCTCCTGCCAGCATATGCTATTGACAGATTTATTAGTAGGGGCCCCCACCAGTTAGTTGCCCTGGAGCCCCCAGAAACATTAATCTGGTCCTGGGTAGTATGTTAGGCATATAGATTGTAGTGCTTATGGGTCACTATCATCCGCTCAGCTAGACCTCAGTTTCTCCCTCCTCAGCTGCACACAGTGCCTCCCCTATCCTGAAATGTGCCAGGGAGGGGGCGTGTCTGACATAGGGGATGTTAAAAGTAAATAAAAACAAACTTTATGGGCGTTATTGGATTATGGCCCCTTGGAGCCCTAGACATTGCACCCGTTCTCCCATCTCCCCCATGTGTGTATTTATGTCTGTCTGTCCTAAAAATGTTCACTTACAAAAATAGAACAATGTTTTGGGAATGGAACAGCATCAAGTCAGTGCCTAAGATGCTTTAAGTAGAGTGTTGTGAGCAGGGAGGAGGACTACAGAAGGTGGTGGGGTTAAGGAAGCATTGAGGGCTGGGCCTGTGTGACTGATCCATTCCAAGGCTGAGCAGCAGTGCCAGTGTCAGCTCAATAAGGGATGAAAGTTATCTGCAGCTGTCATGTCATGTTGCCTGGGCAGCTGGCTGTGGCTGAATCCAAGGTACGATACACAGGCTACAAGAGTATGTGTGACTATTGAGTCAGAGAGACCATCCAAGTTGAAGGAAATTACCAGAAAGGCTGTCCACCCTTTCAGAGATAGCACTGAATAATTTGGTGACCTAGGTAACATTTTGTTTGATGCCACCCCACTGTGGGTACAGAAGAGGTGTGGGCTCATAATGATGTGCTCCCCTTCCTCCATAGTGTTGTGCTCCACATCCCAAATAGCCTCATCACCCCTTGTGTCTCTCTAACCCACACAAGTGTCTCTCTGGCCCAAGAACACACAAGTGTCTTGCCAGCCCCAGCTCCAGAACATTGTTAAAAAACTGCACACTAATGTATATCTCAAACAACATGAAGGAATCACTGCATAATCCAGTTCCAGACCACACAAGTGTTTCTCCAACCACCACACATATCTTCTTTGATGTCTTTTGGCTGCACACTGCTGTCTTCTAGCTACCCGCCACCGCGGCTTCTCTGCTCTGCCTATCTCAGCGGTGCTGCGTAATGACATGATGTTTAATCCTCTCTATCCCACTCAGTATACCTATAATAAACTAACTCAAAACAAAACTGAAATGCGTACAATAGTATTCTCCAGCCACTAACGGGATTGTATGAAATGTCCCACAAAGAAAGCCATCTGTATAATAGCCAGAATAAGGAAAAGGGAGGGTAATTCAGACCTGATCGTAGCAGCAAATTTGTTAGCAGTTGGGCACTGCAGGGGGGGCAGATATAACATGTGCAGAGAGAGTTGGATATGGGTGGGTTATTTTGTTTCTGTGCAGTAAATAGAGTGTGGTATGGCTGACCGATGGTCTCCTGACATGTTATATCTGCCAGACCTGCAGTGCACATGGTTTTGCTCATTAGCTAACAAATTTGCTGCTACGATCTGATCTGATTTAGGCCCCGTGTGCTGTGGCACCCCGAGGACCTTGGGACACTTGCAGGAGTGCCTTGGATTGGTGGTCCTGGACCATTTCAAGTTATGGGCCTAATTCAGATCTGATCGCAGCAGCAAATTTGTTAGCTAATGGGTAAAATCATGTGCACTGCAGGGGGGCAGATATAACATGTGCAGAGAGAGTTACATTTGGGTGTGGTGTGTTCAAACTGAAATCTAAATTGCAGTGTAAAAATAAAGGGGGATACTCACGGAGCAATATTCTAAGCAATCTGACTGGCTGTTTTTCCCCGACTTGTCGTAAAACACGTGGAATGTCAGATTAGCCGCGGATCCATGTGTTCTGGCCGCGGTTCTGACAATGTCAATCCGACTTTTTTTAAAGTCGGTTGACATTGTCGGAACCGGGGAGATGAGATGGATGAGGCGGCCGGAGGAGCAGCGTGTGAGGTGGCCGGAGGAGCAGCGTGTGAGGCGGCCGGAGGAGCAGCGTGTGAGGCGGCCAGAGGAGCAGCGTGTGAGGCGGCCAGAGGAGCAGCATGTGAGGCGCCCGGAGGAGCTGGGGAGATGGGATGGGGGTGCGGGGACGGGTGAGTATTGGCAGCAGCAGCACGGACACTGGCGCTCAGCAGACCCGGCCGCCGGACCAGACAGCAAGGGGTTTGAGTGGCTCCCCAGCCTCCTACTGACAGTTGTCTGGAGTGGCCAAATCCAACAGTCGGATTTGGCCGCCCCATTGAATACGACCTGTCGGGTCGTATTTAATACACCCCTATCTAGTCAAAATCACAAGAAAAGTTAGTGCAGATCGCAAGGTGACTTTCCTGATGCGCGGTCCCGCAAGGTCAGTATCGCAAGAGTAGATAGACTGTGCAGGCAAGTAAATGTTGACTATCTAGTTTAAAAGTATAGCCAAATTGTCACTTAGCCAAAATCGTACATAGTCAATATTGCAAGTACAGTCATCTAGGCTTGTGATACTGACCTAGTCCCTATTGCACAGTGAGAATCAGGGTTAGCCCAAATCTCACCATCTCAAAAGTTTGGGAACCACTGTTATATTCGATTGCTTCTGACAAAAGGTCAGAGGGATTGTCACACTCCCAGGGGCGGTCTGGGATGGAAAACAGCCCGGAAAATTTATGGAAGCAGCCCTAATTGGGTGGGGTCTTTCGAGGGGTGGAGAATGTCGAGGTGGGTGGGATCCCTTCTCATAGAAGCTGATTCTGAGTTGGATGCAGTCGTGGCCCTCCTTGAGTCTTTTGCTGTAGTTGCGTCTGCAACTTTATGCTAATGCCACTACAGTGCCTTTCCCTGTGTACATCCGTGCATCCAAATATTCAACAACTCCCACTTTCAGTGTCTACAGGCGCTGGAATCATACTTTGTGAATCTTTAGATGCCACCATTGGTTGCACCATTGTAACTTTCACTAGCCCTATGCTAGGTGCAGAGTATGGCCTCCAATGTGAGCAATTCAGTGTCTCTATACGCAACCACTTTTAGCAACAAACCCATACTATGTTGCATCTGTGTCTTATTAGCCAACTCCCTGTAACCACATATGAACGCCCAACACATTTCTAATACACTTCTTGATGCGTGCGTCAGTCTATACTGCGACTCAGATGCATGCACAGATGAAAAAGCATTGCACAAGAAAAAAAGAAATCACATTGGCCCCCACAGAAAAGAACAAACACATTGACCCCAAAGACATAAAATAAAAATTGTTTCCTCCGTCCTCTGCCATTCCCCCACTCTCACACGTGGCTCCTGATTAGCAGACACAGCTCCAAGACCAGGCTTGCCTCACAGGACACCCAGAAGCAGTGCCGCTCACCTACAGCTCCGAGCCTGAGTCCCCCCAGAGCCAACTAGGACTTCCCATCCGCATACATGAAGGTGGTGTCCATCTCATTGTGGCTGCATCTCAGAAACTCCCACACCACCTTCCTGTTGGCCTGCACATCCATCCAGCACCTCAACTCCATGGTGCCGACAAACAGTGGTGTCTCCAGAGGAGAAGTCCAGTCCAAAATTCAAATAGGGGAGTCACACCAATTGCCAGTGAGTCCCAGACGGCGATGATTAGCAGTGTTTGAGGTGGCAGTTGGTGTGGCTCCCCTATTTGATTTTTGGACTGCGCTGCAGTCCCACATCTGGAGCCACCACTGGTGCCGAACACTGTGCGCTGGGTCACTGGTGGGAGTGTTCTGTGGGGGAAGAGTGAGACATGAGTGCCTGCTAGCTGGAGCAGATGACAACTGTGGAACGCAAACCCAGGAAGTGCGGCAACCACCTAGCACAGGGGTGGCCAACCAGTCAGAGGCAAAGAGCCAGAAAAGATCCGTAGTAAAAGTCGAGCCAGTGCGCGCAAAAAATGGGGGCGTGGCCTAGTTGTCACAAAGCCACACCCCATTTTTGTGCGCACACCTTTCGGTATGACATTTGTAGGAGAATGACCTTGTGTCATAACCCCGTTTTTAGTCATGTTGTACAGTGCCACATACATATAATGCCCCAGTACAGTGCCACATACATATAAAGATGCCAAAAAATGGGTGGCTCCACAGTGCCAGATACATATACGCCCCCACAGTGCCAGATACACATATGTCCACACAGTGCCAGATAAAAATATGCCCACAGTACCAGATACACATGCCCCCACAGTGCCAGATACATATATGCCCCACAGTGACAAATACATATATTCCGCACAGTGCCAAATACATATATTCCACACAGTGCCAAACACATTTATGCCCCCACAGTGCCAAATACATGTATGAACCCACAGTTCCAAATACATATATGCCTCCACAGTGCCAAATACATACATGCCCCACAGTGCCAAATACATATATGCCCCCCAGTGCCAAATACATATATGCCCCAGAGTGCCAGATATGCCCCCAGTGCAGATACACATGTCCTTACAGTGCCAGCTATGCCCCCAGTGCAGATACACATGCCCCCACAGTGCCAGCTATGCCCCCAGTGCATATACACATGTCCCCACAGTGGCTCCCCCCCAAAGTGCTGCTCACCATACTGCTTAGATACACATGCTCCCAATGTTCCTTCCCCTTCAAAGTGCTGCTCACTGTGCTGCTTAGATACACATGTCCCCAAAGTGCTGCCATCCCCCCCCCCCCCCCCCCCCCCAAGTGCTGCTCACCGTGCTGCTGCTGTGAGGGGAAGGGAGGAGAGCGCAGCGCGCGCCTCTCCTGCTCTTCTGACTCCGGCGGCGGTGTCTATCTTCAATTCGGCGCCAGTCCGTGAGCCAATCAGAGCTTGCAGTCCGGAAGCCAATCAGGAGCCATAGCTGCCGGACCGCGAGCTCTGATCGGCTCATGGGCCGCCGCCGGATTGAAGATAGACACTGCCGCCTAAGTCAGAGGGGCAGGAGAGGCGCGCGCTGCGCTCTCCTCTCCTCCTCTCACACGCCGGAGACCTTAGAAGTCTGTGTGCGCCGGGCTGTGTGTGTCGGGCAGCGGTGGCCGGGAGCGGATCGAGCCGCATTCGAGGATAAAAGAGCCGCATGCGGCTCGAGACCCGCGGGTTGGCCACCGCTGACCTAGCAGATATGCTAATCAGCCCGAGCCGGTAGGCAGGGTAAGCCAACCTGGCTGAGGGAGTAATGGGACCGATCCTGTGGAAACTTACCCACAGTCCCTGCACACTCCTATGGTAGTGATGATAGTACATGGGCTCATTAGTTATCAGGGACTAAGGGCTAGATTCATGTTTGTAAGTAAAACGAAAAAGCAAGCAACTGGGCAAAACCATGTTGCACTGCAGGTGGGGCAGATGTAACGTACAATGGGGGTCATTCAGTTCTGATCGCTGGGCAGCGATTTTTGCAGTCCTGCGATCAGACAGTTGCCACCTACAAGGGGAGTGTTTTTTTGCTGTGCAAGTGTGCGATCGCATGTGTAGCAGAGCTGCTCAAACTAATTTAGTGCAGTCTCTGCGCAGCCCAAGACCAGGGTCGGTGCTAGGGTGTTCGGCACCCCCCTGCAAACTATAAATTTGCGCCTTCCCCTGCTTTACAAAGGGACAGCGCACATAATGCTTATACACATAATGCTCCCTGTAGTAGTCGCGCTTACACATGTAACGCCCCCTGTGGTAGTGCCGCTTTTACACAACGCCCCCTGTAGTAGTGACACTTACACTCGTAACGCCCCCTGCAGTAGTGGCACATACACATGTAACGCCCCCTGCAATAGTGCTGCTTACACACGTAATGCCTCCTGTACCAGTGACGCTTACACATACAATGCCCCCTGTACCAGTGACGCTTACACACGCAACGCCCTCTGTACCAGTGACGCTTTCACACACAGCGCCCCCTGTACCAGTTACGCTTACACACGTAGCGCCTCCTGTACCAGTTACACTTACACATGGAACCCCCCCTGTACCAGTTACGCTTACACCACATACACATATACATACACACACGCACATACTGTACATACATCACACACACATACCTCCCAACAGCACCCTCTCCAGGAGGGACACAATGCTCTGCTTCTGGACTTTTTTCTTAATTTATGATTGTCTGCACCTGTGTTGAACAGGTAAATGGATAAGAAAGGTGTTTCAGCACAGGTGATGGCAATCATACATTAATAGGGAGGTCCAGGAGCAGAGCATTCTGTCCCTCCTGGAGAGGGTCATGTTGGGAGGTATGCACACATACAGTATAGTCACACACACACACACACACTGTATACATATACACTCACACACACTTTCACTCACTCTTTCCAGCCACTTACATAAAGAAGTCTGGCAACTCGTCCTCCTGTGTTGCAGACTGCAGCCTGGTCCCGTGTAGCTCCACCCCTTATTCCCGTGTAGCTGCGCCCCCTTTTAGATCCGCCCAGCACACTGCGCTGTGAGCCTGAGGTGAGTCTGTGGGAGGGGAGGGGGAGAGGAGGCTTCATGATGCCGGCGCCGCTGCCTGTCATAGAGTGTGACAGGCGCAGCAGCCAGCATCAGCAGGGGAACTCAGCAGCGGGTTGCAGAGCAGGCAGAGCGCCTCTCAGGCCTGGCGCCTACCTGCTTTGCATCCCTTTGCTGAGCGGTAAGCGCCGGCCCTACCCAGGACTTACTCTTCCTGTGTGATAGAATCCTGATGATCGGGGCCGGAGCTGACGTCAGACACCCTCCCAAAAAACGACTGAGCCCGTCTGCTTTTTTCCGGACACTCTCTGAAAACGGTCAGTTGCCACCCACAAACAGCCTCTTCCTGTCAATCTCCTTGCGAACACCCGTGCAAATGGATACTTTGCACAATCCCGTTGCAGGGCGCTGATGCCCGTTGCAGCCGTGCGACGTACCAGCGCAGTGCCGTGCATACGCATGCACAGTTTGGATCTGGTCGCCCGCTGTGTGGAAACGCACAGCAGCGATTAGATCTGAATGACGCCCAGTGAGATTTAGATTTGGGTGGGGTGTGTTCAAACTGAAACCTAAATTGCAGTTTAAAAATAAAGCAGTCTAACACTTGTGGACTACATGCAAAAGCACCCAGTATTTACCCTGCACAGAAAAAATATAAATGTATTTGCTCCCCTTGCAGTGCAGCATGGTTTGTTCCAGACACAAAGTTACATGCTTTTTTATTTTTTTGCTTTACTTACAAACATGAATCTGGCCCTAAGTCATCTGGTCGCTTATACCTATGGATCTAGGAGTTAGTCACGTCAAAAAAAGTACAAGGGTTCAAATATACGTCATACGGAAAAAAAAGTTAATAGTGTAAACTAAGCCTTTGTAATGTACTTTGGGCCCGATTCAGACCTGATCGCTGTTGTGCGAATTTGCCCAGTGGCCGATTATCGAATGACTGCGCATGCGTATGCACTGCAATGCGCAGGCACGCCGCCAAACAGTGACAGGATGGTGCGAAAAGTTAGATCGCAAGGCGTTCGCAAGGTAATTGACAGGAAGAGGACGTTTGTGGGTGGTAACTGCCCATTTTCAGGGAGGGTCAGGAAAAACGCAGGTGTTCCCAAGCGTTTTCAGGGAGGGTGTGTGACGTCAGCTCCGGCCCCGATCAGCCTGTTTGTATCGCACTGTAGGAGCAAGTCTTGGGCTGCACACAGACTGCACAGACTGGAAAAAATAATTGGATGGTGAGTTAACGGATTTGCAGCTGTCCGCTGTCTGGCGGAATTTTCGCACGGCGTACACATGCATTCACACACTTGCACGGGGCGGGTTTTCACTCTGTGGGTAGCGGCTATCTGATCGCAGCCGCTGCAAAAACGCACAGCAGCGATCAGGTGTGAATCGGGCCCTTTGTCTTAAAAGGCTTCCAGTGGAAGTGCAGGGCTTTCTACTGCCAGAATGTAGCACTAGTGTATTCTGCAGGTTCTAGTATGTAGTATTTAATAGTCTGACGTAAGATGTAATCATACTGTATGTAAATGTTCAAGCCTGGCTAAGTCCTCTCTTCAAATGCGGTATTTGCTAGTGTGAAAGCCTGTCCCTGTACTGTGAGTCAGACTCTGCAGTGAGTCACTGAACATCCAACCGTCAAGACCTCTGCTCAGGACATGAGGGGAATGTGTAATGCTGACATTGTCATTGGTGGTCATTCCGAGTTGTTCGCTCTGTAATTTTCTTCGCATCGCAGCGATTTTCCGCTAATTGCGCATGCGCAATGTTCGCACTGCGACTGCGCCAAGTAAATTTGCTATGCAGTTAGGAATTTTACTCACGGCATTACGGGGTTTTTTCTCCGTTCTGGTGATCGTAATGTGATTGACGGGAAGTGGGTGTTTCTGAGCGGAAACTGTCCGTTTTATGGGTGTGTGTGAAAAAACGCTGCCGTTTCTGGGAAAAACGCGGGAGTGGCTGGAGAAACGGGGGAGTGTCTGGGCGAACGCTGGGAGTGTTTGTGACGTCAAACCAGGAACGAAACTGACTGAACTGATCGCAGTTGCCGAGTAAGTGTGGAGCTACTCAGAAACTGCTAAGAACTGTCTATTCGCAATTCTGCTAATCTTTCGTTTCGCAATTTTACTATGCTAAGATTCACTCCCAGTAGGCGGCGGCTTAGCATGTGCAAAGCTGCTAAAAGCAGCTTGCGAGCGAACAACTCGGAATGAGAGCCATTGTCTGTAGCTCTACACAAGGCATTGGTTTTACATTTACCTTAACTGCAGTTTAAACGCAACAAACACTTCTCTCAATACAGATCATTAGCAATAGGCATGTCTGTGCTTCTCAGTGCACACAGGCATGCGATGTGAGTGCAGGCAGGATTGTAACTATTATTATACTTTATTTATATGGCACCACAATGCTTTGTTAGCGCCAAATATAGGACAGTTAGACATATGGGGGGGAATTCAAATGTTTGAAAAGTCGGTTGGGTATCTGTTTTTTTTCCTGTCTATTAGATAGGAAAAACAGACACCCAACTGACTTTTCAAACAATTGAATATCCCCTAGGACTCTGCTCATAAGAGCTTACATTTTAGGGGGAATACGGATTGACACGAGAAAGGAGAAAGGAGCAGAGCTGTGGGGTGCAGAGCCTCGAAAGTTTGGAGGAAGAGTGGTAGACTTCAGTGAAAGGTAAGATATAAGGGCACGCTTAAAGACTGGGCGAGATGTGAACGGAAAATGAACTGGGCAGTGGTGTTGTAGATGGATTGCTATTTAGCATAGTGCTAAAGCAATTGGCCAGAGAGGAATAGGTTGCAAAAGTCAAGGTGGCAGCTAACATGGGCTTCATTGACAGTTTTTATAGCTTCCATAATGAGAATGGGTCTGATCCTGAAGATATTGTGAGTTGGAAACTATAGGATTGGGAAAGGGATAGGTTAGCAAGATGGTCAAAGTGGTACCAGGTATCAGGATGACAGGATCAGAGAGGATCAAGTTGAGAGGACTGGTGGTGGGGAGGATATGATGAAACAAGGGCATGGGCATCAGGCCCTGATACAGTGGTGAAAGGTGACCAGGTTTGTAGGCCCAGTGAGGTGGAGAGATTGAAGAAAGGAGATGTTCGAGTGGATAGGATACATCCTGCAGGTATGCTGGTGGGACAGAAAGAGGTTGAAGGTGCTAAGATTGAAAGAGTGGGACGAGATGAGAGATTTCAGTTAGGACTATTTAGATAAGAAAATTACAAAGCTGTATGAAGACAGAATCAACTTGTAGTGTCAGAAGCCAACAAGAGAGAGAGACTTCCTCCAGTGGCGCTAAGCAGAGCTAGATCATTTTTGGAAATAGGGTGTGGCCGCTGTAGTGAAAGGGGGAGGAGGTCCATGGATTAAGGCCAAATGAGGAAGAGAGGGAGATAATTCATCCAAGATGAGAGTGGGGAGGTCAGAGGAGAGAAATTTGGGGAATCATTCAAATAACTACTGTATCTAAGAATTGGGAATCAGGATGAGGGGCACTATAAATAGTGGTGATAAAGATTTGCATGGAAAAGAAGAGGTGGACCTTGACGGAGCATGAGGAGAGATAGGGTTCAGAAGGAATTACCTGGAAGGTGCAGCAGGGGTTAGGGTGACTTGGAACACCTATTTGATGGCTAATGGGACTGGGGGTGAGGGTGAAAGAAAGGCCCACATAGGATAAAGCAGTTGGATAGGTGGTGTCAATGGGATAATTTATAGATAAAAGGCTGTAGATGTAGGCCAGTGTTTATGCAAATCACCTAGTATTCCAGAAGCACATATGAGGAGGAAGGTGAGAGATGGACGACATTAGAAAGGTTGCTGGTATTATACGGATTTGTGGATTATGGATATGTGGCAAGCGGAGTGGGAGGGGACAAGTGTGGGGATAGGAATGTAAGGTTTCATATTGAGGTAAAGATGTATGGAGTTGTGCAAGGGTAGAAATGAGTTGGATAATTTTTAAAAGTAAGATGGAAAGAGAAGATACTGAGGGAGGAAAGGAAGTGTGGTGGAGAATTTAGCCGTGGGTACGCCGTACCCACACTGACGGGCCGACGCTGCTCGCCGACGCTGCCCTCCCTCCCTCCGCTGCTCACCAGCGCCGCTGCTTGAGGGGAGGAGAGCGCAGTGTCTTCCTTTAATTCAGCGCCGGCCCGTGAGCCAATCAGAGCTAGCGGACCGGCAGCCAAGGCTGCCGGACCGCGAGCTTTGATTGGCTCACGAATGGCGCTGAATTGAAGGTAGACAGTGACACCCGCACCAACTGAGGGGCAGGAGAGGCGCAGGCTGCGCTCTCCTTCCCTCACACACATACAGGATCAAGACACCAGCAGCAGCAGCGGTGAGCAGCAGGGGAAGGGGGGCATGTATACCTGGCACTGGGGGCATATCTGGCACTGGAGGCATATCTGGCACTGGGGGGACATGTGTACCTGGCACTGGGGGGACATGTGTATCTGGCACTGGGGGCATATCTGACACTGGGGGGACATGTGTATCTGGCACTGGGGGCATATCTGGCACTGGGGGCATATCTGGCACTGCGGGGAACATGTGTATCTGGCACTGGGGGCATATCTGACACTGAGGGCATATCTGGCACTGGGGGCATATCTGCCACTGGGGGGACATGTGTATCTGGCACTGGGGGGGGGGGGCATGTGTATCTGGCACTGGGGGCATATCTGGCACTGGGGGGACATGTATATCTGGCACTGGGGGGACATGTGTATCTGGCACTGTGGGCATATCTGGCACTGCGGGGGACATGTGTATCTGGCACTGGGAGCATATCTGACACTGAGGGCATATCTGGCAATGGGGGGACATGTGTATCTAGCACTGGAGGCATATCTGGCACTGCGGGGACATGTGTATCTGGCACTGGGGGCATATCTGACACTGAGGGCATATCTGGCACTGGGGGGACGTGTATCTGGCACTGGGGGCATTTCTGTATCTGGCACTGGGGGGACATGTGTATCTGGCACTGGGGGCATATCTGGCACTTCGGGGACATGTGTATCTGGCACTGGGGGCATATCTGACACTGAGGGCATATCTGGCACTGGGGGGACATGTGTATCTGGCACTGGGGGCATTTCTGTATCTGGCACTGGGGGCATATCTGGCACTGGGGTGGCATTTCTGTATCTGGCACTGGGGGGCAATGTATATCTGACACAGTGGGGGCATTTGTGTATCTGGCACTGTGAGGCAATGTATATCTGGCACTCTGGGGGCATTTGTGTATCTGGCACTGTGGGGCAATGTGTATCTGGCACTGTGAGGCAATGTATATCTGCCACTCTGGGGGCATTTGTGTATCTGGCACTGTGGGGCAATGTGTATCTGCCACTGTGAGGCAATGTATATCTGGCACTCTGGGGGCATTTGTGTATCTGGCACTGTGGGGCAATGTGTATCTGGCACTGTGAGGCAATGTGTATCTGGCACTCTGGAGGCATTTGTGTATCAGGCACAGTGAGGCAATGTGTATCTGGCACTGTGGGGCAATGTATATCTGGCACTATTGGGGTCATATGTGTATCTGCCCCTCCCCCCATATTTGTATCACGCCCCCATTTTCATTGGCCACGCCCCATGTTGCATTTGGCCCCACCCATGTTTCGGCGCGCGCACACACAGTACCTATAAGACATTTTTTCTACTTGCACCACTGCTCCTCACATGCTTAGGGCCGCCCAGCAAAGGGCAAGGCTGCCCATCATGTGTGGCGCCGCCTTCCAATGCGTCCACAAGAAGGTGTGCCCTGCACCACAAAGTACCGATTATCTGCACTTTGTGCAAGCCAGGACTGGTTCTGCTCATGCGTAAATGGGTCCTCCGACAGAGGACGCGGTCCGGCATCTTATGTCAGTGGTTGACAGTTTGATGCCATTTGGGGATGGGGGGGGGGGAGGGGGCGGCGTGGGACGCAGGTCGAATTATTACTGCAGCAGGAGGCAGAGCCGGACTAAGTGGGGGGGCCCCCCGCCACAGATTGGAGCTCTTACTGATCTGCGACGCTTCCTTCTCCTGTTTGGTTGGTCTCCTGTTTCTATCTTAATTAACACTATTAAAGTAGTAACCCCTTATCCTCTTATTCTTACTGTTACCTACCATAATCTACATACTCCACCTCCCTCCACCTGTACCCTAATTTACCTCTTAGAGATCTCTTCTATTGCTTTTTTTGTTGCAGCGATACCGCATTTTGCAAGCATCATCAAGCAGCTGCCTCTCATGCAGGTTCCACTGAGGCTGCTGCTGTTAGTGAGGACATGATGAGGCAGACAGGGGCTGTGCAGCCTACTGGTGCACTGCAAAGTCCCTGGGAGGAGATAATAATATGATGACCTCCCTCCCTGAGCACCCTGCTCCCCTGGAGGGCAGCTGCAACTCTGGCTCCCTCACTGGTGCCCACTTCCCTATCTCACCTGGGGGCATATATGTGTGTACTCCATCTACTCCTAATAATACCCTGTCAAGTATCTTCAGAAAGTGGCCACCAGCGGCAGCCACTAAAAGTCCATCACACTTAGTTCCTGCACTATTAATGGTGCTACCTCATGACAGATATCTTTTCCTTGACGATAGATGGGCATGATTCACAGATGCATGTAAGTCTGTCACTCACAGATGCAGTTGCAATGCTTACTGGTAAGTAAATGCTGATCTTCACCTGTATTCAGAGTCATCGTCATCTATACTGTACATCAGCTTTTGAAAGTAACCATATTCACATCGCTATATGTATGTATACTGTAAATAACCATAGCAAACATTACAGAGAACAGTGAACAAATCAATAGATGAAAATCATCTAGGTAGAATATCTGTATTCCATAGATCAGTCGTTCCCAAACTTTTTTGAATCACGGTGCCCTATAGTATCAGCATTTTTTTCATGACACCCCTAGGTCAAGGGTTTATTAGTGAGAAATTCAGCAAAGATTAGTAAATGAAGTAAACTGTGCTTCCCTGTCATCCAGTTCTGTGATGGTAGTGGAGGTGGACAGGGTGGTGCTTCTGTCTGCCCACATATTTTATGATAGGCAAAACCAGTGATGGTGGCTACCATTCACATTGACCATACATTTGATTTTATCCTAGACCACCACAGTGCCACTCTACTGTCACTGATCTGGTTGGAAGTAGTTGAGAACTCAGGGGTTCTTCCGATGGTCGGGAAGAGGAACTGCAGCTGGGCCGGAGTAGGGACGGGCGGTTATAGGTCTTCCTCATGCAGAACTACTTGGCAATTATAATTTGTGTATAACGCTAAAGAACTTGATGAGACAAAGGTTTGGGAGCGATGCTGAAGCACACAGAAGAAATGAAGAACTTGTGAGCGATGTTGAAACACACAGAAGGAATGAAGAACTTGTGAGCGATGCTGAAGAAATCGATGTGAGAAGATTTGGGAGCGATGTTGAAGCACACAGAAGAAATGAAGAACTTGTGAGCGATGCTGAAGAAGTCAATGTGAGATGATTTGGGAGCGATGTTGAAGCCCACAGAAGAAATTAAGAACTTGTGAGCGATGCTGAAGAAATTGATGTGAGATGATTTGGGAGCGATGTTGAAACACACAGAAGAAATGAAGAACTTGTGAGCGATGCTGAAGAAATCGATGTGAGATGATTTGGGAGCGATGTTGAAACACACAGAAGAAATGAAGAACTTGTGAGCGATGCTGAAGAAATCGATGTGAGATGATTTGGGGGCGATGTTGAAGCACACAGAAGAAATGAAGAACTTGTGAGCGATGCTGAAACTGAAAGACTAAAGTTTGTTCAATCCACAAGACACACTGATTACTGAGAACACTGGGAACTATGCCTGCAGGCAGACACCTTGGATGCAGGAGGTGCTGGAGTACAGCCACAGGAAGACACGCTGTTACCAGGAGCACTGGCGTTCGTTACTGTAGAGAGACGATACTCAGGCGCCGGACACAGACGGGCGTCCGCTTTTGAACTTCCCGCTTCACCCTGATTGGCGGAGAGGGGAGCAAGTGACGTCACCCGCTCACAACACCTATGTGGACGCCAGGCGCAATGGCGGCGCCCACACTCCGGAGGACCGCCAGGAGCAGCGCCAGCCAGACGCCGGGACCCGGAACCCACCGGAGGTCGGAGCCTCCAGGAGAGCCAGCGAACACGCAGGGGTATGCGCAGTGGCCGCGATCCCCGATGTGTGACAGTACCCCCTCCTTCAGGAGTGGCCCCCGGACACTTTCCTGGCTTTGTTGGATGCTTGGAGTGGAAGATCCGAACTAGTCGAGGAGCAACGACTTCAGAAGCTTTTACCCAACTTCTTTCTTCAGGACCGTAGCCTTTCCACTCTACTAAATATTGAAGATTCTTGTGATAGTAACGAGAGTCAAGAATTGTTTTGATCTCAAATTCTGTTCCAACCTCGGTCTCTACCGAGACTGGACTAGGGGACTCTGAATGAAAACGATTTAGGATGAGAGGTCGTAGAAAAGAAACATGGAAGGAATTTGGTATCCGAAGGTGTGAGGGCAAACCCAACTTGCAAACTACAGGATTTAGGACTTGCAAGACTGGATAGGGACCGATGAACCTCGAAACAAATTTCATAGTGGGTACCCTGAGACGGAGATTACGGGTGGAAAGCCATACCCTGTCGCCGACTTTATATTGAGGAGCTGCCCGTCGTCTTTTATCCACAAAGAATTTGTATCGAGCAGAGATCCTCTTGAGGTTAGCATGAACCTTACTCCAGACTTGACTGAAGTGTTGTAAGGTGGAAGCAACTGCAGGAACATCCTCTGAAGGAAGGAGTGGTAACTCTGGAATTCGTGGATGGAATCCATAGTTGATGAAAAATGGAGACTCGCCAGAGGAAGAGTGATACAGATGATTATGGGCAAACTCGGCCCAGGATAAAAGTTCCACCCAGTTGTCTTGTGAGGGAGAAAGATAAATGCGGAGAAAAGTCTCTAAATCCTGGTTGACTCGTACGGTTTGTCCATTGGTTTGTGGATGGTAAGCTGATGAGAACTTGAGTTTTATTTGTAAGGCAGAACAAAGAGCCCTCCAGAATTTTGCAGTAAACTGTACTCCCCAGTCAGAGACTATTTCCTGTGGTAACCCATGTTAACGAAAGTGTTCTCGAATGAATAGTTGGAAGACCTGTCAACGGAACAAAATGTGCCATCTTTGAAAAACGATCCACAATTACCCAAATGGTATTACAACCCTTGGAAAGGGGCAAGTCGGTGATGAAGTCCATGGAAATATGGGTCCAGGGTTTACCAGGAATGGACAAAGGACGAAGCAACCCGACTGGAGGTAAACGAGGAATTTTATGTTGGGTACATTGTGGACAAGGATTAACATAGTCCTGTATATCTCTTCTCATAGTGTCCCACCAATAACATCTTCGTAGGAATTCAAACATCTTTTGAGCGCCCGGGTGACCAGAGAACTTAGAAACATGGGCCCATCGAAGCAATCTTGGTCGGAACTCAGCTGGCACGGACATTCTCCCAGAAGGAGGATCTAGGGACGTTGGAGCTGCGGAAATGGAGACTGGACTGAGAATTAAACTTTTCTCTAAAGAATTCTCTTCATCCGAGGCAGACAAAGAACGAGACAGAGCGTCAGGTTTAGCATTAAGGGATCCAGCCCGGTACTTAATGACAAATGAAAACCGAGTGAAGAAGAGCGCCCATCTGGCCTGACGGGGATTCAGACATTGGGCGGTTTTTATGTATAATAAATTCTTGT
The DNA here is from genome assembly GCF_028390025.1 of Pseudophryne corroboree. Lineage (NCBI taxonomy): Eukaryota > Metazoa > Chordata > Amphibia > Anura > Myobatrachidae > Pseudophryne > Pseudophryne corroboree. Next base: position 373,896,049 of record NC_086446.1, on the reverse strand, counting down.
GATCGGTGTAGATAGTAATTAAATGTTTAGCACCTTCCAATAAGTATCTCCATTCCTCCAAAGCAGATTTAATTGCCAAAAGCTCTTGATCTCCTATTGTGTAATTCCGTTCCGTAGGAGAAAATTTTCGAGAGTGGAAACCACATGGATGCAATTTCCCATCAGAAGAATACTGAGAAAGGACGGCCCCAACTCCAACCGAAGAGGCATCGACTTCCAGGAAGAACGGTTCCTTGAAATTTGGCTGTTGTAGTACCGGGGCAGACATGAAGGCTAATTTTGGCTGGGCAAACGCTTCCATAGCTTCGGAGGACCATAGACTTGGATTGGAACTCTTTTTGGTCAATGCAGTAATGGGAGCAACAATGGTGGAAAATCCCTTCATAAACTTCCTATAGTAGTTAGCAAAGCCCAAGAACCTTTGTACTGCTTTCAAGGAGAGAGGCCGAGTCCAGTCCCGGATGGCTGTGAGTTTCTCCGGATCCATATGGAGCTCTGTGCCCGAGATGATGTAACCGAGAAATGGAATTGAAGGAACCTCAAAGGTACATTTGGAAATCTTGCGGTAGAGATGATTCCTACGTAGCCGGCGTAGAACCCCCTTAACCTGTATCCTGTGCTCCGCAAGATTCTTGAAAAATATTAGAATGTCATCCAGGTACACTACTACACTTTGGTATAACAGATCATGAAAGATTTCATTTACAAATCCTTGGAACACAGCAGGAGCATTACTGAGCCCGAACGGCAACACCAGGTATTCGTAATGCCCGTCCCTGGTATTAAAGGCGGTTTTTAATTCGTCCCCCTGTCGGATGCGAATAAGGTTATAGGCTCCTCTCAAGTCAAGCTTTGTAAAGATGCGGGCTCCTCGTACTTTATCGAATAACTCCGTGATGAGCGGCAGGGGATATCTATTCTTGATAGTGATATCGTTCAATCCACGGTAATCTATGCACAGTCTTAGACCCCCATCTTTTTTTTCACGAAAAAGAAACCTGCTCCAGCCGGAGAGGTAGAAGGCTGAATTAACCCTTTTAGAAGATTTGATTTAATATAATCTGACATTGCCTGGGTCTCGGGTAAAGATAGGGGATACGTGCGTCCTCGGGGTGGCATCTTCCCCGGAACAAGCTCAATGGGACAATCCCACGGTCTATGGGGAGGTAACCGGTCGGCTGCCTGCTCAGAAAATACATCCGTAAACTCACGATAGACCTCTGGAATAAGATCCTCATCAGATCCAAGAGATGCACGGAGTGGAATAACAGGTGTGAGACAATTAGAATGACAGTAGGAACTCCAAGATAATATTTGAGACGACGTCCAATCAATTTGGGGATTATGGGTTTTGAGCCAAGGCAAGCCGAGGTCATGTGGCATCTCCGGAATCACTAGAAATTCTAAAAACTCTTGATGTAAGGCCCCGACTTGCAACTTGATTGGCTCCGTGTGACTCGTAATAAGACCACCAGATATTTTGGTACCGTTGATGGCAGTCAACATAATTGGTCGTTTGACAGGCTGCAATTTCAAACCCAAACTCAGAGCACAAGAACGAGAAATAAAGTTTCCTGCAGCCCCAGAGTCTACCAGGGCATACCGGGGTTTGGAAGTCAGCTCGGAGAACAGGGACACAGAGAGTAGACAATCCACAATTGGAGAAGATTTGGACGTGACTTCCAACTTGACTCCCCCGGGCGAGATTTACACAATTTGATGAAATGATCTGCAGCTCCACAATAAAGACAGAGCTTACTGTCACGTCTGCGTTGTCGTTCTTCCGGGGACAGTCGGAACCGGTTAATTTGCATAGGTTCATCCGGAGCAGGTAATGCCACTGGCCTAGGAGGAGGAAGCCGAGACCTTGACCGATCCGACCAACTACATTCTCCTCCACGCTCCTGCATGCGAAGGTCCACCTTGACACAGAGTGAGATTAATTCTTCAAGTGGATCCGGCAAATCCATAGTGACCAGCTCATCCTTCAGGCGATCAGAGAGCCCGTTCCAAAAGGCGGCCCGGAGAGCATCGTTGTTCCAACGTAATTCCGAGGCAATGGTCTGAAATTGAACAACGTACTGTCCCACGGAGCGGGAGCCTTGTCGAACTCGAAGCAAATCTGAAGAGGCAGCGGTAGCCCTACCGGGCTCATCAAAAATTCTCCGGAAGGACGCAATGAAGTTAGCGTAACTAGAGACCAACGGACCGACCGTTCCCATAATGGAGACACCCAATCCAATGCTGCATCTTCGAGCAAGGAAATGATATAGGCCACTTTAGACCGATCCGTGGGAAAATTACAGTACAGTATGGATCGAAAGTTTGGGCACCCCAGGCAAAAATTCATTTTAATGTGCAAAAAGAAGCCAAGGAAAGATGGAAAAATCTCCAAAAGGCATCAAATTACAGATTAGACATTCTTATAACATGTCAAAAAAAGTTTGATTTTATTTCCATCATTTACACTTTCAAAAGAACAGAAAACAAAAAATGGCGTCTGCAAAAGTTTGGGCACCCTGTAGAGTTAATACCTTGTACTGCCCCCTTTGGCAAGTATCATAGCTTGTAAACGCTTTTTGTAGCCAGCCAAGAGTCTTTCAATTCTTGTTTGAGGTATCTTCGCCCATTCTTCCTTACAAAAGTCTTCCAGTTCTTTGAGATTCCTGGGCTGTCTGTGATGCACTGCTCTTTTAAGGTCTATCCATAGATTTTCAATTATGTTGAGGTCAGGAGATTGTGAAGGCCATGGCAAAACCTTCAGTTTACGCCTCTTGATGTAATCCACCGTGGATTTTGAGGTGTGTTTAGGATCATTATCCATTTGTAGAAGCCAGCCTCTCTTTAACTTCAGCTTTTTCACAGATGGTATCAAGTTAGCGTCCAAAATTTGCTGGAATCTTATTGAATCCATTTTTCCTTCTACTCGTGAAATGTTCCCTGTGCCACTGGCTGCAATACAACCCCAAAGCATGATTGATCCACCCCCATGCTTAACAGCTGGACAGAGGTTCTTTTCATTAAATTCTGTGCCCTCCTTCTCCAAACGTACCTTTGCTCATTCCGGCCAAAAAGTTCTATTTTAACCTCATCGGTCCACAGAACTTTATTCCAAAATGCATCAGGCTTGTCTATATGTTCATTTGCAAACTTCAAACGCTGATTTTTGTGGTGAGGACGTAGAAGAGGTTTTCTTCTGATGACTCTTCCATGAAGACCATATTTGTACAAGTATCTCTTAATAGTGGAATAGTGTACCACAACTCCTGTGTCTGCCAGATCTTCCTGGAGGGATTGTGCAGTCAAACGTAGATTTTGACTTGCTTTTCTCACAATCCTGCAAGCTGTTCTGTCTGATATTTTTCTTGTTCTTCCAGATCTTGCTTTAACTTCCACTGTTCCTGATGACTGCCATTTCTTAATTACATTCCGAACAGAGGATATGGGCATCTGATAACGCTTTGCTATCTTCTTATAGCCTTCTCCTGCTTTGTGAGCGTCAACTATTCTCAGTTTCAGTGTTCTACACAGCTGCTTAGAGGAACCCATGGTGCTGATTGTTGGAGCAAGGTCAGATGAGTCTGGGCTTTTAAAACCTTTGAGATTGACATCACCTGGTCTTTCCAGACGATGATTGAGAACAATCCATGACACTGCCAGGTCTCAGCTGACCAAAGGGGGCAGTACAAGGTATTAACTCTGCAGGGTGCCCAAACTTTTGCAGACGCCATTTTTTTGTTTTCTGTTCTTTTGATAGTGTAAATGATGGAAATAAAATCAAACTTTTTTTGACATGTTCTAAGAATGTCTAATCTGTAATTTGATGCCTTTTGGAGATTTTTTCATCTTTCTTTGGCTTCTTTTTGCACATTAAAATGAATTTTCTCTAACGTCCTAGTGGATGCTGGGGACTCCGTAAGGACCATGGGGAATAGACGGGCTCCGCAGGAGACTGGGCACTCTAAAGAAAGATTTAGTACTACCTGGTGTGCACTGGCTCCTCCCTCTATGCCCCTCCTCCAGACCTCAGTTAGAATCTGTGCCCGGCCAGAGCTGGGTGCTTTTAGGGAGCTCTCCTGAGCTTGCTAATAAGAAAGTATTTTAGTTAGGTTTTTTTATTTTCAGAGAGCTTCTGCTGGCAACAGACTCTCTGCTACGTGGGACTGAGGGGAGAGAAGCAAACCTACTAACTGCGGCTAGGTTGCGCTTCTTAGGCTACTGGACACCATTAGCTCCAGAGGGATCGAACACAGGACCTGACCTTGTCGTCTGTTCCCGGAGCCGCGCCGCCGTCCCCCTCGCAGAGCCAGAAGTGAGAAGCCGGCAGAAGCAAGAAGACATCGAAATCGGTGGCAGAAGACTCCTGTCTTCACATGAGGTAGCGCACAGCACTGCAGCTGTGCGCCATTGCGCCCACACTACCCACACACTCCGGTCACTGTAGGGTGCAGGGCGCAGGGGGGGGGGGGGGGCGCACTGGGCAGCAATTAGGATACCTCTTGGCAAAAAGACACATATATACAGCTGGGCACTGTATATATGTACGAGCCCCCGCCATTTTATTACACAGACCCGGGACAGAAGCCCGCCGCTGAGGGGGCGGGGCCTTCTTCTCAGCACTAACGAGCGCCATTTTCTCTTCACAGCTCCGCTGAGAGGAAGTTTTCCAGGCTCTCCCCTGCAGTATCAAGGTAGAAAAAGGATAAAAAGAGAGGGGGGGGGCACATAAATTTAGGCGCAAATTATCATAAACAGCAGCTACTGGGTAAACACTAAGTTACTGTGTAATCCCTGGGTTATATAGCGCTGGGGTGTGTGCTGGCATACTCTCTCTCTGTCTCCCCAAAGGGCCTTGTGGGGTCCTTTCCTCAATTAGAGCATTCCCTGTGTGTGTGCGGTGTGTCGGTACGTTTGTGTCGACATGTTTGACGAGGACGGTTACGTGGAGGCAGAACAAGTGCAAGTGACTGTGGTGTCGCCTCCGACGGCGCCGACACCTGATTGGATGGATATGTGGAAGGTGTTAAATGATAACGTAAGCTCCTTGCATAAAAGGTTGGATAATCAGTCAGGGTCTCAACCCGTGTCTGATTCTGCAGCTCAGAGGCCGTCAGGGTCTCAAAAGCGCCCACTATCCCAGTTGGTTGACACAGATGTCGACACGGATTCTGACTCCAGTGTCGATGACGATGAGGCAAAGTTGCAGCCTAAAATGACTAAAGCCATCCGATACATGATTATAGCAATGAAGGATGTATTGCACATATCGGAGGAAAACCCTGTCCCTGACAAAAGGGTGTATATGTGTGATAGCCGGGCAGCGGCCGGTCCATCAGTCATTTTAAAAAAGCATTGTCCACCAGGCCATGTCATCACATAAGCAAGCAGTTTATTCACAGTGCAGACAGGGTTATCACGACAGTAACATTTAACTCCTTGTTCTCCTCTCCAGCGCAATATTCATATGGGTTACATCAAGTTACATCTCCTTTCATTTGCTTCACAGGCAATAACAGCATTTACAGTGATGTGACATCATTACAGTACAGTACATACCAGCGCAGTCTCTGGGAATCAGTAGTGCGGCTTTCGCAAACTGAAATTCATTTTAGTGTGCTCTCCCCCATTCGCTAGGGGCTCCATCTAAACGGGATCTCATGTACACGTTACTGGGGGCCTTCCGCCAAACGTGGTTCCTACCACTCACCCAGCTCGTCCTATCCCGCAGACTCACACCTCCCGTCCTGCTTCTTGGGTACCCCTGAAGGTCCTTTGTTCCTGGTTCCTTCCACTGTACTCTGCATACTGTGGCTCTCACACTGCACTCTCCATCTCTCGCTGAAGCTGCTGGCTCTCCTGTCACACTGCAGATATGGGCTCTCCCTCTCTTCATAGCAACACCCACACGCTGCTCTTCTTTCCATCATGCCAGGGACTGTGGAGTGCCATTCTTGTTCCACAGTCCCCAGCCTGCGTTTCTCCTGGACACTTAGCCTGTGCCTTCCATCCTCAGTCCTCAGCTCACACTGCACTGTCCTGTGCTTTGTTCCTTTTCCTCAAATCCCCCTGCACTTCCTGTCCTAACCCCCTACATGTGGCAGAGTCTGCTAGAACTGGTTTTGGGCCATAAAACTCCCCCACTCACTGATAAGAATTACAAGGCTTTTGGAACTTTCCAATATCTCTTGTCTACTAACATTCCAGTATGCCACATACACCCCTGCTAAAATCTTGCGTGTCCCCACGCAATATAACTAATTAACTATGAGCTTGCAAAAAGTCTAGCAAGGAACAGTCTCTTATACTCTACAGCAAGGTCAAAACATAACACACAATAAACAAGCATAATTGAAGTATACATCATACACAATATAACAATCACATGAGCAAAAAAACATGGCATGCAAACACACAATATAACAATCACATGAGCAGAAAAACATGGCATGCAAAACATCACATGAAATACAAATCACATATACTGCTGCCTATTTCCTGTGAATTACAGTCCTGGGTCACAGATGATCATGAATGTTCCAACATCTTCTGGCAATTGTGCCAAACACTTAGAACCTGCCCGTGCCGGACCTTGTCTCCCCCAGTTCGCTGGGTCAAAAGAGATAGGTGGCTTTCATGGGCCCCTCCCAATAAAGTTTTCCCCAAATTGTCAAATAAATCTTCGGTACCGATCCTGTTCGCGTACGCCAAATTGTGATAGCCGGGCAGCGGCAGATCCATCAGTGTTTTTAGAAGCATTGCACACCAGGCCGTTTCATCACATAAGCAAGCAGTTTATTCACAGTTCAGACAGGGTTATCACGGCAATAACATTTAACTCCTTGTTCTCCTCTCCAGCGCAATATTCATATGGGTTACATCAAGTTACATCTCCTTTCATTTGCTTCACGGGCAATAACAGCATTTACAGTGATGTGACATCATTACAGTACAGTACATACCAGCGCAGTCTCTGGGAATCAGTAGTGCGGCTTTCGCAAACTGAAATTCATTTTAGTGTGCTCTCCCCCATTCGCTAGGGGCTCTATCTAAACGGGATCTCATGTACACGTTACTGGGGGCCTTCCGCCAAACGTGGTTCCTACCACTCACCCAGCTCGTCCTATCCCGCAGACTCACACCTCCCGTCCTGCTTCTTGGGTACCCCTGAAGGTCCTTTGTTCCTGGTTCCTTCCACTGTACTCTGCATACTGTGGCTCTCACACTGCACTCTCCATCCCTCGCTGAAGCTGCTGGCTCTCCTGTCACACTGCAGATATGGGCTCTCCCTCTCTTCATAGCAACACCCACACGCTGCTCTTCTTTCCACCATGCCAGGGACTGTGGAGTGCCATTCTTGTTCCACAGTCCCCAGCCTGCGTTTCTCCTGGACACTTAGCCTGTGCCTTCCATCCTCAGTCCTCAGCTCACACTGCACTGTCCTGTGCTTTGTTCCTTTTCCTCAAATCCCCCTGCACTTCCTGTCCTAACCCCCTACATGTGGCAGAGTCTGCTAGAACTGGTTTTGAGCCATAAAACTCCCCCACTCACTGATAAGAATTAAAAGGCTTTTGGAACTTTCCAATATCTCTTGTCTACTAACATTCCAGTATGCCACATATGTATGGGGAGAAAAAGCAAGAGGTGACTTTTCCCCCTTCACATGAGTTAAATGAATTATATGAAAAAGCATGGGATTCCCCCGATAAGAAAGTGCTGATTTCCAAAAGGTTACTTATGGCGTACCCTTTCCCGCCAACGGACAGGATGCGCTGGGAATCCTCCCCTAGGGTAGATAAAGCTCTGACACGCTTATCTAAAAAGGTGGCCCTGCCGTCACAGGATACGGCCGCCCTAAAGGATCCTGCAGATAGGAAGCAGGAAAGTATCCTGAAGTCTGTTTATGCACACTCAGGTACTATACTGAGGTCGGCTATTGCGTCGGCCTGGATGTGTAGTGCTGTAGCAGCATGGACAGATAATCTGTCTGAGGAAATGGATACCTTAGACAAGGATACCATTTTACTGACCCTGGGGCATATAAAAGACGCTGTCCTATATATGAGGGATGCCCAGAGGGACATTTGCCTACTGGGCTCTAGAATAAATGCAATGTCAATTTCTGCCAGAAGGGTCCTGTGGACTCGGCAATGGACAGGTGATGCCGACTCCAAAAAGCACATGGAGGTGTTACCTTACAAGGGTGAGGAATTGTTTGGGGACGGTCTCTCGGACCTAGTTTCCACAGCTACGGCTGGGAAGTCAAACTTTTTGCCATATATTCCCTCACAGCCTAAGAAAGCACCGTATTACCAAATGCAGTACTTTCGATCACAGAGAAGCAAGAAGGTCAGAGGTGCGTCCTTTCTGGCCAGAGGCAGGGGTAGAGGAAAGAAGCTGCACCATTCAGCTAGTTCCCAGGAACAGAAGTCCTCCCCGGCTTCCACTAAATCCACCGCATGACGCTGGGTCTCCGCAGGAGCCTGGAGCGGTGGGGGCGCGTCTCCGAAATTTCAGCCACCAGTGGGTTCGCTCACAGGTGGATCCCTGGGCTATACAGATTGTGTCTCAGGGATACAAGTTGGAATTCGAAGTGATGCCCCCTCACCGTTACCTCAAATCGGCCCTGCCAGCTTCCCCCATAGAAAGGGAAGTAGTGTTAGCGGCAGTGCCGTTTCTAGCGGCGGGCGAGCCGTGCAACCGCACGGGGCGCCCGCCGCGGCACTTTGTGACTCCTTATCTCCTCTCCCCGAGCGCTCCTGCTTGGGGGGCGGAGTTTCGCGGAATGACGCGTTTGCGTCGTGACGTCACGACGCAAACGCGTCATTCCGCGAAACTCCGCCCCCCGAGCAGGAGCGCTCGGGGAGAGGAGATAAGGAGATACGCATGGAAGGAGGAGGCGGCCAGCGCGAGGGACGTGAGGCGGCGGGACCGAAGAGCGGGAAGATGTAAGTATCCTCTCTCTCTTTCTCCCTCTTCCTTCCCCCCCACTTGAAACCTGCCTGCATATGGGGTTGCCTGCTGCACTGTATAAAATGGGGACACCTGCATATGGGGTTGCCTGCCGCACTGTATAAAATGGGGACACCTGCATATGGGGTTGCCTGCTGCACTGTATAAAATGGGGACACCTGCCTATGGGGTTGCCTGCCGCACTGTATAAAATGGGGACACCTGCCTATGGGGTTGCCTGCCGCACTGTATAAAATGGGGACACCAGCCTATGGGGTTGCCTGCCGCACTGTATAAAATGGGGACACCTGCCTATGGGGTTGCCTGCCGCACTGTATAAAATGGGGACACCAGCCTATGGGGTTGCCTGCCGCACTGTATAAAATGGGGACACCTGCCTATGGGGTTGCCTGCCGCACTGTATAAAATGGGGACACCTGCCTATGGGGTTGCCTGCCGCACTGTGTAAAATGGGGACACCTGCCTGCCGGACTGTGTAAAATGGGGACACCTGCCTGCCGCACTGTGTAAAATGGGGATACCTGCCTGCCGCACTGTGTAAAATGGGGGCACCTGCCTGCGTACTGTGTAAAATGGTGATATCTGCCTGCCGCACTGTGTAAAATGGGGATACCTGCCTACCGTACTGTGTAAAATGGGGATACCTGCCTACCGCACTTTGTAAAATGGGGACACCTGCCTGCCGCGCTGTGTAAAATGGGGACACCTGCCTGTCGCGCTGTGTAATATGGGGACACTTGCCTGCTGTAATGTGTAAAAAGGGGACTTTTTTATTTTTATTTTTTTCCCCATGTGGTGGGTGTGATGATATCAGACGAGGCTGCGCCCACTTTAATGAGACCACACCCATTTTAATCAGGCCACACACCCTTGTCGGGAGCGCGCACGCCTTCGGCGCGCGCATGCTTTTTCTTTTTACGGCTATATGGGGGGGGGGGGGCGCATTTTGAAATCTCGCACTGGGAGCCAAATTGTCTAGAAACGGCCCTGGTTAGCGGCAATTCACAAGTTATATCTCCAGCAGGTGGTGGTAAAGGTTCCCCTCCTTCAACAAGGAAGAGGATACTGTTCCACAATGTTTGTGGTACCGAAACCGGACGGTTCGGTCATACCCATATTGAATTTAAAATCCCTGAACATTTATCTGAAAAGATTCAAGATCAAAATGGAATCGCTCAGAGCGGTCATTGCAAGCCTGGAAGAGGGGGATATTATGGTGTCTCTGGACATCAAGGATGCGTACTTGCATGTCCCCATTTATCCACCTCATCAGGAGTACCTCAGGTTTGTGGTACAGGACTGTCATTACCAATTCCAGACGTTGCCGTTTGGCCTGTCCACGGCACCGAGAATATTTACCAAGGTGGTGGCGGAAATGATGGTGCTCCTTCGGAAGCAAGGGGTTACGATTATCCCATACTTGGACGATCTCCTCATAAAGGCGAGGTCCAGGGAGCGGTTGCTGATCAGCGTAGCACTCTCTCAGGAAGTGTTGCAACAGCACGGCTGGATTCTGAATATTCCAAAGTCGCAGCTGATTCCTACGACGCATCTGCCCTTCCTGGGCATGATTCTGGACACAAACCAGAAAAAGGTTTTCTCCCGGAGGAGAAGGCTCAGGAGCTCGTGACTCTGGTCAGAGGCCTCCTAAAACCAAAACAGGTATCGGTGCATCACTGCACGCGAGTCCTGGGAAAGATGGTGGCGTCATACGAAGCCATTCCCTTCGGCAGGTTCCATGCGAGGATCTTTCAGTGGGATCTGTTGGACAAGTGGTCCAGGTCGCATCTTCAGATGCATCGGCTGATCACCCTGTCCCCAGGGCCAGGGTGTCTCTTCTGTGGTGGCTGCAAAGTGCTCACCTCCTCGAGGGCCGCAGGTTTGGCATACAGGACTGGGTCCTGGTGACCACGGATGCAAGCCTCCGAGGATGAGGGGCAGTCACTCAAGGAAGAAACTTCCAGGGGCTGTGGTCAAGTCAGGAGACTTGTCTGCACATCAATATCCTGGAACTAAGGGCCGTATACAACGCCCTGAGTCAAGCGGAGCCTCTGCTTCGAAACCAACCAGTGCTGATTCAGTCAGACAACATCACGGCAGTGGCCCATGTGAACCGCCAGGGCGGCACAAGAAGCAGGGTGGCAATGGCAGAAGCCACCAGGATTCTTCGTTGGGCGGAGAATCACGTACTAGCACTGTCAGCAGTGTTCATTCCGGGAGTGGACAACTGGGAAGCAGACTTCCTCAGCAGGCACGACCTCCACCCGGGAGAGTGGGGACTTCATCAAGAAGTCTTCACACAGATTGCAAATCGATGGGAACTGCCACAGGTGGACATGATGGCGTCCCGTCTCAACAAAAAGCTAAAAGATATTGTGCCAGGTCAAGGGACCCTCAGGCTATAGCTGTGGACGCACTAGTAACACCGTGGGTGTTCCAGTCGGTCTATGTGTTTCCTCCTCTTCCTCTCATACCAAAGGTGCTGAGAATTGTAAGAAAAAGAGGAGTGAGAACAATACTCATTGTTCCGGATTGGCCAAGAAGGACTTGGTACCCGGAATTGCAAGAAATGCTCACAGAGGACCCGTGGCCTCTGCCTCTCAGACAGGACCTGTTACAACAAGGGCCCTGTCTGTTCCAAGACTTACCGCGGCTGCGTTTAACGGCATGGCGGTTGAACGCCGGATCCTAGCGGAAAAAGGCATTCCGGATAAAGTTATTCCTACGCTAATAAAGGCTAGGAAGGATGTGACAGCAAAGCATTATCACCGTATATGGCGAAAATATGTTGCTTGGTGTGAGGCCAGGAAGGCCCCTACAGAGGAATTCCAGCTGGGTCGATTCCTGCAATTTCTACAGTCAGGAGTGAATATGGGCCTGAAATTAGGGTCCATAAATGTCCAGATTTCGGCCCTATCCATTTTCTTCCAAAAAGAACTGGCTTCGCTGCCTGAGGTTCAGACGTTTGTTAAGGGAGTGCTGCATATTCAGCCCCCTTTTGTGCCACCAGTGGCACCTTGGGATCTTAACGTGGTGTTGAGTTTCCTGAAATCCCACAGGTGTGAGCCACTTCAGACCGTGGAGCTAAAGTATCTCATATGGAAAGTGGTCATGCTGTTGGCCTTAGCTTCGGCTAGGCGTGTGTCAGAATTGGCGGCTTTGTCATGTAAAAGCCCCTATCTGGTTTTCCATATGGATAGGGCAGAATTGCGGACTCATCCGCAATTTCTGCCAAAGGTGGTGTCATCCTTTCATTTGAAACAACCTATTGTGGTGCCTGCGGCTACTGGTGACTTGGAGGATTCCAAGTTGCTTGACGTAGTCCGGGCTTTGAAGATTTATGTGACCAGAACGGCTGGAGTCAGGAAGACTGACTCGCTGTTTGTCCTGTATGCATCCAACAAGCTGGGTGCTCCTGCTTCAAAGCAAACTATTGCTCGCTGGATCTGTGGCACGATTCAGCAGGCTCATTCTGCGGCTGGATTGCCGCATCCAAAATCAGTGAAAGCCCATTCCACAAGAAAGGTGGGCTCTTCTTGGGCGGCTGCCCGAGGGGTCTCGGCATTACAGCTTTGCCGAGCTGCTACTTGGTCGGGTTCAAACACATTTGCAAAGTTCTACAAGTTTGATACCCTGGCTGAGGAGGACCTTGAGTTTGCCCATTCGGTGCTGCAGAGTCATCCGCACTCTCCCGCCCGTTTGGGAGCTTTGGTATAATCCCCATGGTCCTTACGGAGTCCCCAGCATCCACTAGGACGTTAGAGAAAATAAGATTTTACTCACCGGTAAATCTATTTCTCGTAGTCCGTAGTGGATGCTGGGTGCCCGTCCCAGGTGCGGACTTTCTGCAATACGTGTATATAGTTATTGCTTACTAAAGGGTTATGTTATGTGGCATCAGTTGAGTGATGCTTGTTTGTTGTTCATACTGTTAACTGGGTAAGTTTATCTCGAGTTATACGGTGTGATTGGTGTGGCTGGTATGAGTCTTACCCTGGATTCCAAAATCCTTTCCTTGTAATATCAGCTCTTCCGGGCACAGTTTCCTTAACTGAGGTCTGGAGGAGGGGCATAGAGGGAGGAGCCAGTGCACACCAGGTAGTACTAAATCTTTCTTTAGAGTGCCCAGTCTCCTGCGGAGCCCGTCTATTCCCCATGGTCCTTACGGAGTCCCCAGCATCCACTACGGACTACGAGAAATAGATTTACCGGTGAGTAAAATCTTATTTTTGCCTGGGGTGCCCAAACTTTTGATCCCCACTGTATATGAGAGAAGTTCAAAGTGCACCTCACACTGATTTAGAAACCCGCGGCAATTTTTAGGATTCCCATTGTATCGGGAGGGAGTAGGAAGCTGAAGTCGCGGCCTGATTACAGCTGAGGGTTGAATATTACTGGAAGCAACTACTGGAGCAGATACCGGAGCAGGAGCCGGAACTACAGAAGCCAAAGTAGCTTGAATTTGATCCAGACGACCAGATAATTCCTGAAGATACTGCATCACTTGACCCTGTGCCACCTCCTGACTCTGAACTCGGGAGGCCAAACTTTGAAAAGCGCTTGACTTTGCGTCGCGATCCCCCGGGTCCATTGGGCCTGAGTATACTGTCACTGACCTGGTTGGAAGTAGTTGAGAACTCGGGGGTTCTTCCGATGGTCGGGAAGAGGAACTGCAGCTGGGCCGGAGTAGGGATGGGCGGATATAGGTCTTCCTCATGCAGAACTACTTGGCAATTATAATTTGTGTATAACGCTAAAGAACTTGATGAGACAAAGGTTTGGGAGCGATGCTGAAGCACACAGAAGAAATTAAGAACTTGTGAGCGATGTTGAAACACACAGAAGGAATTAAGAACTTGTGAGCGATGCTGAAGAAATCGATGTAAGAAGATTTGGGAGCGATGTTGAAGCACACAGAAGAAATGAAGAACTTGTGAGCGATGCTGAAGAAATCGATGTGAGATTATTTGGGAGCGATGTTGAAGCACACAGAAGAAATGAAGAACTTGTGAGCGATGCTGAAGAAATCGATGTGAGATGATTTGGGAGCGATGTTGAAACACACAGAAGAAATGAAGAACTTGTGAGCGATGCTGAAGAAATCGATGTGAGATGATTTGGGAGCGATGTTGAAACACAGAAGAAATGAAGAACTTGTGAGCGATGCTGAAGAAATCGATGTGAGATGATTTGAGGGCGATGTTGAAGCACACAGAAGAAATGAAGAACTTGTGAGCGATGCTGAAACTGAAAGACTAAAGTTTGTTCAATCCACAAGACACACTGATTACTGAGAACACTGGGAACTATGCCTGCAGGCAGACACCTTGGATGTAGGAGGTGCTGGAGTATAGCCACAGGAAGACACGCTGTTACCAGGAGCACTGGCGTTCGTTACTGTAGAGAGACGATACTCAGGCGCCGGACACAGACGAGCGTCCGCTTTTGAACTTCCCACTTCACCCTGATTGGCGGAGAGGGGAGCAAGTGACGTCACCCGCTCACAACACCTATGTGGATGCCAGGCGCAATGGTGGCGCCCACGCTCCGGAGGACCGCCGGGAGCAGCGCCAGCCAGACGCCGGGACCCGGAACCCACCGGAGGTCGGAGCCTCCAGGAGAGCCAGCGAACACGCAGGGGTAAGCGCGGTGGCCGCGATCCCCGATGTGTGACATCTACCCAGTTTGGGAACCACTGCTTTAGACATCTCTGTCACTTTTTTCATTGTATTTATATTATTGGCAAACAAATAACATTTGTACATTTCAGAGAAACAACTACCAGAGTTTGGTAACATGATGAGACAGGTCAGTTAGTGCATGGGGAGCCTGGCATCTGTCCAAACAGTTTTTGTGTGCCCATGCCACCAGTAGGAATTCAGGCCCTCATTCCGAGTTGTTCGCTCGCTAGCTGCTTTTAGCAGCATTGCAAACGCTAGGCCGCCGCCCTCTGGGAGTGTATCTTAGTTTTTTTTAAAATTCAATAAATTTTTTATTGGGTTTTACATTGATTTAACATTTAAACATTGCCAAGGGCAATACATAACAGACATACAAAATACAAACTAAAACAATAAAGCAAATAAAGAGCAATAAAATAACAACAGGCTTACGGTTGTGTATAAAGCGCATATCGGGACGTGTGGACATGTATCCCAGTCAAAGACATATATCAACAGAGCAGTGATGACCCATCGTTACTATATATTTTACCCACAGCGTATTACACGTTGCCACTGCATTAACATTCATCCGAGCCCGGCCGGCCGCGGGCCACACACCCCACAGATCTCCCACAGTAGGCACTCATGACAATTGATTAAATAATTCTAGGGCTCAGCAGTACTTATCCGTGAAATGAAATAGCGAGAACTCATCCACTTTCCCCATATAGCAGTAAACTTTTTTTCCGCATTCCTGGCCAGGTATACAAATTTTTCATGTGTAACAGAAGTGTTAACCAGAGAAATCCAGGATTGTGGGGCTGGGGCTTCATTAGCCAACCACAGTCTGGCTATGCAAACCTTGGCCAAAGCACAGAGGTTCACAACATAGCGTCGACTGGGCGGATCCAGAACCTCCTCATCTATAGTCGCTAATATACAGGAGATAGGTGTAAGTACGGAAGAGGGGACACCTGTATTAACGCATAACCTCCTCCCAAAAAAACCGACACCAAGGGACATAGCCAGATCATATGCCAAAAGTCTGCTCCCATACTACCACATTTGGGACATTTTGAGCTATGGGATCCCCCTATATGTGACAGCCTCACCGGGGTCATATATACCCTATGTAGCACAAACAACTGAATTTGCTGATACCGGGCAGATGAAGTTGAAAGCCGGCACGATCCCAGAGCACCCTCCCATATATCATCCGACAATGGACCCAGATCAGACTCCCACTTAATCTTAAGGGAGACAAGGGGGTCTATGTGATGCATTTGAAATAAACGGCCGTATATTTTGGAGACTAAATGTCCAGGTCCCACTGTTTTCAATAATATTTTGACCGGAGAATCAGTAAGCGCCAGAGGGCCATCAGGGAATTGGGCAGACATAGCATGTCGCAGTTGAAGGAAGCGAAAAAAATATGCAGAGGGGACGTTAAATTCATGTTGAAGCTGTTGAAAGGATCTAAAAAACCCGTCAGTATATAAGTGTCCCAATGAGATCACTCCCCATGGTTCCCATACCCTCCTGACTTGAAGCTGACATAACTCGGGCAATCCATATTTATTGTCCAGTGGAGTGTCAGGGTCAGTGCCCTGTCCTTGCAGTATACGGTGTACCAGCCTCCAAATAGTAATATATTGTTTTATGAGTGGTAGTGCTGACATTTTGACGCTTCCACAAAGAAGCAGTCTCAATGGGGAACCACCTGGGTATTCCTGCAATACCAACTGTGAGTGTAAACTTGAAGTGTCAGAGTCATTAACCCATTCCCAAAGATGTGCTAATTGTGCTGCAAAGTAATAAAAACGAAAATTGGGAAGAGCCAAACCCCCTGAAGTTTTGGATCTGGTCAAAGTATTAAGTTTCAACCGTGCCCGTTTACTAGCCCAGATCAGAGAAGATAGCAAACCATCAATTCGTTTAAAAATCTTCTGAGGGATGTATACAGGGGATTGTTGTAGAATATACAGGAGTTTGGGCTGGAAGACCATTTTCACCATGTTAACCCTCCCTGTAACTGTCAGGGGCAATTTCCCCCAGACCTTCACTTTAGTGCGAAGATAAGTTATTTGCGGTGTAACATTGAGGGAGGTAAATTTGTGAGGGTCATTAGATACCCAAATGCCCAGATATTTAAAGGAGTTCACCCATCTTAATGGGAGAGTAATCAATGGGGAGACAGGGACCTCGCCCTGAAGTGGGATAATGGAGGATTTTTCCCAATTAATTAGGAGCCCAGAGTAACACCCAAACTTGTTAATAATTTCTAAAATCTTAGGCATAGACTCAGCATAACGATCCACAAATAGCAGAACATCATCGGCATATAAAGCTATTTTCTCCTCCCTAGTGCCCACTTTATAACCAAAAATCTCAGAGTTCGCCCGTATAAGGCATGCAAGGGGTTCAATGGCCATAGCAAACAGGGTAGGGGACAGTGGGCACCCCTGGCGAGTACCTCTAGACAAAGGGAAAGAGTGTGATACAAAACCATTCACCGCCACTCTGGCCAGGGGAGAGGAATACATCAACCGAACAAATTTAATAAAGTTGGGGCCTACCTATACCAAACTTGCGCATGATGCTCCACAAGTATTCCCACTCCACGGAATCAAAGGCCTTAGCGGCGTCCAATGATACAACTATGGAGGAGGGTGCCTCACGGGGGATCTGTAGATGGGTAAATAAACGTCTGAGGTTAATGGAGGTTGATTTATTGGGCATAAATCCTGTCTGATCGGGGTGTATAAGTTGCGTAATGACTTGATTCAGTCTACATGCCAGGACTTTGGCCAGAAT
Organism: Pseudophryne corroboree; assembly: GCF_028390025.1. NCBI lineage: Eukaryota > Metazoa > Chordata > Amphibia > Anura > Myobatrachidae > Pseudophryne > Pseudophryne corroboree. The sequence continues at coordinate 373,878,602 of NC_086446.1, read as the reverse complement.
TTTAATGTCGGTCGGTAAAAGGGAGATAGGTCGATAAGAATCAACCTTCCTGTGATCCTTGTCTGGCTTCGGAAGGACAACAATCAATGCCTCCGCCATAGATAATGGGAGGGATTCTTGTGTAAACATCTGATTATATAACTCAAGTAATTGGGGGACAAAAAAATCTAAGTGACGTTTATAGAGCTCAGACGGTATGCCGTCTAGTCCTGAAGCCTTCCCATTGGGAGCAGCATTGATAGCAGCCACAATCTCCTCAGGCGAAATCGGTGCCTCGAGGAAGTCGTGCGCTTCACAAGTCAGTAAGGGGATCTGTATAGACTGTAAATATTCATCTAACTGCATTGGGGTACAGTCTAATTTTGAGCTATATAATCGCCTATAATAGGACACAAATTCAGATGCAATCTGTGGAGTCTGCAATAAAATGGTACCATCTGAGGCCTCAATTTCAACCACGGTGTTAGAGGATCTCTCACCCCGTGCCAGAGAGGCTAAATACGACCCCGGCCTATCCCCAGAAGCATAAAAGGCATGGGAGGAGAAGAGGAGTCTATACTGAGTCTTTTCCATGAGATATTCCCTCCATTCCCCCTGGGCTGACAACCATGCAGATTTGGAACTATCCAAACAATCCTGTAAGTATTGTGCTTCTGCAGCAATACTTAGGGGTATATGCAATTGCAGTCGAATTGCGGTCGAATTTCAGAAATAGTCGAATTCCGGAACTTTTTCGCCCCAAAAATAAATTCGCCTATGCAGTACAGTACTTTATCGCAAAAAAACGGACATTCAAAATTCGACTTTTGGCAATTCGACTTTTTTCGCATTCGACTTTTCTGCAATGGTACAGATGCTGCAATTCGCCCAAAGCATATTCAATTCAAGTTTGGAAATTCGCCTGCAGTGCTTTTCGACCGCAAATTCGACTATTTCAGTCCGCCTCAGTTGACTGGCGGGATCTAAAAAAAAAATTTTAGTACATGGTTTTTTTTTTATATTTGAGGATTGCTAGTAGCATATCTATTTATATTTGAAAGGATTATCTACTTGGTTTGTCTTTTTTTGCTTCACAAGTATTATTTAATTGATTTTTTAAAGGAATATTTTTTTCTTCAATCTCCTGAGGGAAATTTACCCATGATTCCACAGTTTTACCCAGGATACACTTCTGCAAAGCCCCTCCTATCTCCTCACTCCCAGGTTTGAGACTACAGGGAGAAGGAGCCATTTTACAGTCAGCTCTGTGGAATCGTTTTTTTAGGAAAATTCCTGCGTTTTAAAACACATTCCTATTTTTGTACTGACTACAATGATGGAGCCTTTTTCTGACCAGATTGTGATGTTCATGCTGGCTGCAAGCATGATGGAGGAAGAAAGTGCTGATGAACATCAGGATCCAGGTCAGCAAATGTCTGCATTGGGTGAGCCAGTATTGCGGGTTTCATTTCCACGTCCACGCCAGTATCGCACTAGGAGTGAACTGGAGGATCTCAGCGAGTTCGAGGTGATACAAAATTATCGCTTATCGACTCGCGACATATATTCGCTGTACGCTCTGTTGGAGGCCGACTTGGAACCTCGGGCACGGACAAATCGTGCAATCAGCGGTTTTCAGAAACTGCTGGGGACGTTACATTTTTTGGCGTCAGGCACATTCCAGCCTACACTGTCTCAAACATGCGGTTTTTCAGTCGACACTGTCGCGCTGTATAACCCAGGTCATTTGGGCTTTCCGCAAATTGACGATCCAGTACATCACATTTCCAGAGACGGACAGCGAATGTCGTGAGATCAAATTAGGCTTTTTCAACAAATACAAATTTCCCAATGTGCTGGGCGCGATTGACTGTACCCACGTGCAGATCAGACCGCCACGGAATTCAGAGGAATGTTTTCGGAACCGAAAACAGTTCCATTCCCTGAACGTGCAGGCGGTCTGTGATGTAAACATGAGATTTTTGAACATTTTTGTGGGATTTCCTGGATCATCCCACGACTCCTTCATCCTAAGCCAGTCATCGCTGTTTGACAAGTTTGAAACAGGAAACATGCCTGGTGGCTGGCTGTTAGGTATGTATTTCAATTTTTTTGATTTTTATTATTTTTTTTTTATTCTTTTTTTACAAGTACCTAACATTTTTTTTATATTTTCTATAGGCGATGCGGGTTATCCAAACAAACCGTGGCTCTTGACCCCATTGTCTAATCCTGTCGGTAGAGCAGAAAAACGTTACCAAGAGACACACATTGCATCGAGGCAAATAATTGAACGTGCCTTCGGTGTACTTAAAAGCCGGTTTCGATGTTTAGACACTTCCGGCGGTGCTCTTTTGTACTCACCGGCGAAGGTTTGCGGCATGGTAAATGCATGTTGTATTTTACACAACATATGTGTCGCAAACCGTTTGCCGGTGACTCTTCGTCGCAGTGCTTTCCGACGCGGGAACCGGTCTTCTGCTCTACCGGTGGGTATGGACGAAGGAGAGGATTCCCGGCGGACATTGATCCAAAATTATTTTGCAGTTGCCTGTGAGTATACTGACAACATTTGTATTATCGTGTAAACTGACATTGGAATATTTTTAAAAAAACCTTTTCATTTATGTATTTCAGAGTTTTACATCCTGTTGATGTATATCCCCAGGCCATGTTTGTACAGTTCGTTACCCCCTGTTTTATCCTGTTGTTGGGTTACCGCAAATATTTGATCCTTTTATCCAACTCTACCATGGGCGACCTACTGGTGATGTGGACCTGACCCTCCGCCATGTAGCAGACAACCCCCCCTCAGGTGAGATGTATTGCCCAAAACTCCCTTGTCCAAAATCACCCCGACATGTCCAAAGTGCAGCCCTCCGGCATTTGCAAGACTGCACATCCAAACATTCCCTGAAACAGCAATGCTAGTCAGGGAATGTTTGGATGTGTAGTGATGCAAGTGCAGGAGGGTTGCATTTGGGCCGCTGTAACCCGCTTGTGTTGTGTGGACTGTTGTATGTACCTCTTTTTTCCAGTCCCAGGGTGACACTATCACCCATATCTGGAAGCTCAAACTGTTCTCTTCCACAGGTCCTGCGATGTATCTTCCCAAGTGGCGTGGATGTGAAGAGACACGACATTTCAACTGATGTTCCATGGGCGACCTACTGGTGATGTGGACCTGACCCTCCGCCATGTAGCAGACAACCCCCCCTCAGGTGAGATGTATTGCCCAAAATCACCCCGACATGTCCAAAGTGCAGCCCTCCGGCATTTGCAAGACTGCACATCCAAACATTCCCTGAAACAGCAATGCTAGTCAGGGAATGTTTGGATGTGTAGTGACGCAAGTGCAGGAGGGTTGCATTTGGGCCGCTGTAACCCGCTTGTGTTGTGTGGACTGTTGTATGTACCTCTTTTTTCCAGTCCCAGGGTGACACTATCACCCATATCTGGAAGCTCAAACTGTTCTCTTCCACAGGTCCTGCGATGTATCTTCCCAAGTGGCGTGGATGTGAAGAGACACGACATTTCAACTGATGTTCCATGGGCGACCTACTGGTGATGTGGACCTGACCCTCCGCCATGTAGCAGACAACCCCCCCTCAGGTGAGATGTATTGCCCAAAATCACCCCGACATGTCCAAAGTGCAGCCCTCCGGCATTTGCAAGACTGCACATCCAAACATTCCCTGAAACACCAATGCTCGTCAGGGAATGTTTGGATGTGTAGTGACGCAAGTGCAGGAGGGTTGCATTTGGGCCGCTGTAACCCGCTTGTGTTGTGTGGACAGTTGTATGTACCTCTTTTTCCCAGTCCCAGGGTGACACTATCACCCATATCTGGAAGCTCAAACTGTTCTCTTCCACAGGTCCTGCGATGTATCTTCCCAAGTGGCGTGGATGTGAAGAGACACGACATTTCAACTGATGTTCCATGGGCGACCTACTGGTGATGTGGACCTGACCCTCCGCCATGTAGCAGACAACCCCCCCTCAGGTGAGATGTATTGCCCAAAATCACCCCGACATGTCCAAAGTGCAGCCCTCCGGCATTTGCAAGACTGCACATCCAAACATTCCCTGAAACACCAATGCTCGTCAGGGAATGTTTGGATGTGTAGTGACGCAAGTGCAGGAGGGTTGCATTTGGGCCGCTGTAACCCGCTTGTGTTGTGTGGACTGTTGTATGTACTTCTTTTTCCCAGTCCCAGGGTGACCCTATCACCCATATCTGGAAGCTCATACTGTTCTCTTCCACAGGTCTTCCGGTGTATCCTTCCTAAGTGGCGTGGATGTGAAGAGACACAGTTCCCCTGATGTTCCCTGGGCAATCTACTTACGTACAATTCAACTGCATTACAAATTTTAATAAAAACCACAGGAAACTTCTATATTTAAAAGTTTATTGAAGAAAAATGTTATTTTTTAAATAAAGTTTGAAAGTTAATTAAAACAAAAAAGGAGTTTGTTCTTCTTTACATTCTTTTCTTGTGTATATAGATATCTGTGGGGAAAAGAAAAAAGTATATTAAAGTAAAGACACACTAAATTCATGTTCATTTCTTTTCAATGAAAATTTGTGGAACACAGCCCAGCATGACCCATTGCTGGACTGTGTGGTTCTACAAAGGCATGCGGTTCAAAGTGAAATAGTGGCGTCAGTGGTCAGCACTTTGAAACGCTAACATTTGTGGAACAACACAGCCCAGCATGACCCATTGCTGGACTGTGTGGTTCTACAAAGGCATGCGGTTCAAAGTGAAATAGTGGCGTCAGTGGTCAGCACTTTGAAACGCTAACATTTGTGGAACAACACAGCCCAGCATGACCCATTGCTGGACTGTGTGGTTCTACAAAGGCATGCGGTTCAAAGTGAAATAGTGGCGTCAGTGGTCAGCACTTTGAAACGCTAACATTTGTGGAACAACACAGCCCAGCATGACCCATTGCTGGACTGTGTGGTTCTACAAAGGCATGCGGTTCAAAGTGAAATAGTGGCGTCAGTGGTCAGCACTTTGAAACGCTAACATTTGTGGAACAACACAGCCCAGCATGACCCATTGCTGGACTGTGTGGTTCTACAACGGCATGCGGTTCAAAGTGAAATAGTGGCGTCAGTGGTCAGCACTTTGAAACGCTAACATTTGTGGAACAACACAGCCCAGCATGACCCATTGCTGGACTGTGTGGTTCTACAAAGGCATGCGGTTCAAAGTTTCTTGAATAGATACATTGAAACATGGTTCTACTCACCTTGGTACGCACAACACGAACTTATGCCGTCCACTTCATTTTTCCCCACCAATCCTATGAATAAGTCAAAAACACAGACTAGTGAATAGTAAATTCACACAATGAAAGCCTACTGTACACCATTACAAAAAGGATTTTTGGAAGAAAAAAGTGGTATCAGAATAGCTCTTTGGCCCATCATACATGTAGCCACAAGGAGCTTTCATCCGTTACCACACGCGCCCGCATACATGCCCGCGCATGTATGCCTACACAAAGCTCCTTGGTAGTACCCGGTCACGGGTGGGGAAGCCCAACACAGAAAACAATAGTAAGAAAAAAAACAAACTAATGGGAGGGGAAGAAAGGGATACATGAAAAACATATATAAGTAAATAAAACAATACGACCGGGTTTATGGTGGAAGTCTGTCCGGATCCTCTTCTTCCCCCTGATAGGGCGTGGATGTCCTGGGAGGCTGGGTAGTATGTTGACTGGGCCTCTGTGCCCATGCGGCTGAAGATTGTGTGGCCGGTGGTGGAGGCATCTGGGGGGTGGGGTACATCCCTGTATATCCCTGGTACATCTGTGACTGTCTGTACTGGGATGGGACTTGAGGAAGGGTACGAGGCGTCCTTGTGGCTTGCGACGGCGGATATGGTGGATCACCAGCGTGTTGATGAGCTGGTCCTGGGAGCTTATCATAGATCATCTGCAGTGTGGTTGCGATGACCTGTTGGCTGGATGAGGAGTGTCGATGACTCTCCGACATGTTTTTATTGCTTTCTGCCAGACATGAGCTGTTGTCCACGAGCCGGGTCATGGATTCGGCCAGAATGTTAAGTACGTTCATATTCTCCCTATGATCTTGCATTCTGACCTGTAGTATTGTGGCCGTGCTGTCGAAAAGAGTCTTCTGCAGTTCAAGCAGACTGTTTGACATCTTCTCCATTGTCCTCTCAATGTTGTCCAGTCTGCTTCCCACGACATTTGTGTACGTATCCTGGCGGGTCCCAATCTCCGATGCCAGGGTGTGAACCCTCTGAACAGTTGAGGGATTCTGCCCTTCCTGGATGTCTGCCACCACTTGGATTTGGGCAGCTGAAAAGAAAATTAGAAAATATTATACACATTCATCATACATTTTTTTAAAGGCTCACAATTCAATTTACTCACACAGGGATGTAGCAACTGGAGCCTCCTGCACTTCCACCTCGTCATCCTCTGACGACTCCTGTAGGAGGAGATCCGGCCTGAAGTAGGAACCAATCCCCGAAGCTAGTCCGCTGCTGGTCCGTGGCACCACTGTTTGCAAAATAATTTTTTTGGGAAAGTTAATAAACTTTACACAACTGCTGACCCCCCCCCCCCCCTCCCACACACACACAAAATAAATACAAACCTTCTCCATCCTGTGATGCCGCTGCTCCAGGAGCTCCACTTGTCCTCATTTCGGAAGACTTTTCAAGGGTCTGGCTGGATACGTCTGCACGGCTGTCCTCAAACCCAAGAAAAGTTTCGTCTGTTAACCCTGTAGACTCAAACAGATCGGGTGATGGGTCCACAAGGGTTGTGTCTTGAGGCTCTTCAGTCACAGTCCCAGAGCTCCTGGAGAGACGACGATCTGGTGATGGCCTGCGCGCAGGAGCTGTAGTTTGGCGCCCATCTTGTGGTGTGGTCGCCGACGGTGTCTGGCGCACAGGTGATAGTCTGTGCGCTGACGTCGTCTGGTGCACAGGTGACAAACTGCGCGATGACGAACTGTGGCGCACAGGTGACGATCTGTGTGCTCGCGATGCTTGCGGCGCAGTTGATGGTCCGCGCGCTGCTGCTGATGCCTGCTGCACAGGTGACGGTCCGTGCGCTGGCGATGTCCTGTGCGCAGGTGATGTCCTCTGGGCAGGCCTGTCTGAAAAAAAAAAAAAAAGCACATTAGCACATACAAAAATTTTAAAGGGAAGTACAGCTCATGTGAATGTATTCTTACCATCAGACCTCCTTTTGGACGGCTTATCTCCCGCCTTCTTCCGTCTTCTGGGCGGTTCTTCCTCCTCGGGAAAGCCAGCAGGACGGCTAGAGTCCACACCTCCGCGAACTCCTTCGACCATGGCAGGGTTCATGCGCCTTCTAATAACATCCTCCCAGGATAGCCACTTCAGGTTGAGAGCCGGGCCACCTCCCGTACAGAGCCGGATTAAGGGGGGGGTTCTGGGGATAAGTACCCCTGGGCCCTACGCTGTGAGAGGGCCCCCCGCCACCGCAGCCGAACACCGCAGATCGGATCTTTATCACTGATCCGATCTGCGCTCTCTGCTCATCCCGGCCCACTGACAGGCGTCAAGCAGCCGCCCCCAGCGCTGCAGACTTTTACTGGGCAGCTGAGCCGAACGACGGCTCCGCTGTCCAATGATGAGGGAATCTGCAGCCTGCGGCTCCGTGACTGGTTAGAGCGCAGGCTGCAGGGGAAGAAGGAGGCAGGATCCCGGCCATGCACAGCCTCGGCGCGGGTGGAGGTTGTTGTACCCGACGGAGGAGAGTGGAACAAGCTCTCCACCTGTTCAGTGTGTGTTCAGTGCAAAAGTAAGACAGCCAGCATTAACTTTTTTTCATGTCAGAAAAATGTGAAGTCAATGTTCTTATATGTGTATATGTACCCCTTGATTAAGTCCTGCCAAAAAGCATAAAGGACTAAACGCGTTGGGTCTACATTCCACTCCTCCTCAAGGATAAACAGATAAGCGATTGTATCTTTTATATATTGTACGAGTCCACCTTTTACTTTGTTATATTTCATGTGCCATTAAACCTTTTATTAAATTTTTTAAAAATATACTACACTATGAGTATTATTCTCTCCCATTGGGAGTCTCACATTTAAGGTATTTACCGCCAATGCTGGAGAAGACCCCTGAGAGAACTCATATATGCAAGTTTTATCATTATTGAAGGTATTATTACCGTATATACTCGAGTATAAGCCGAGTTTTTCAGCACATTTTTTGTGCTGAAAAAGCCCCCCCTCGGCTTATACTCGAGTGATGCTCCCGGAGTCCTGTGCAGCAGCAGAGTGCAGGGAGCAGCCATGAGGGAAGCAGGAGGAGGGAGGGGGACTCGGGAGCCGCAGCAGCGCACTGTAATTGGTGCATCAACCAGTGACGCTGCTGCAGCCATCCCTCTCCCTCTCCATGCTCGCTGAAGCACCGCCGCGCAGCCCGCCTCTTCAGCCGCGCAGAGTTCTGTCCCAAGGCCGGCCACCGCTGCCCGCACCGCCTGCTGCTGCCTGCACTCCCGTGCCCCATCAATTAGAGACAGGCTGCGGAGAGGGGGGGGGGGGTGAGCGCGGGTGAGCGTGGGTGAGTGCGGGTGTGTCGGGGGGGTAGTTGGGGGCTGGGCATATCTGGCACTATGAGGGCATACAGTATCTGGCACTGTGGGGGCATATGTAGCACTGTGGGGGCATATCTGGCACTATGAGGGCATATCTCGCACTGTGGGGGCATATGTAGCACTGTGGGGGCATATCTGGCACTATGAGGGCAAATGTGGCACTGTGGGGGATTATCTGGCAGTATGAGGGCATATGTGGCACTGTGGGGACATATCTGGAACTATGAGGGCATATCTGGATATGAGGGCATATCTGGCACTGTGGGAGCATATCTGGCACCGTGGGGGAATATGTGTATCTGGCAATGTGGGGGCATATCTGGCACTATGAGGGCAAATATCTGGCACCATGGGGGCATATCTAGCACTGTGGACGCATATCTGGCACTGGGGGTCATATCTGGCAGTATGAGGGCTTATACTCGAGTCAATAAGTTTTCCCAGTTTTTTGGGGGGAAATTAGGTGCCTCGGCTTATATTCGGGTCGACTTATACTCGAGTATATACGGTATATATAATTACCACTTGCACTTGGATAAGAATACCAATCATCTCTCACTGGATTTTCACAAGAGGGGTGCTTTTGCACTAATTTTTTGCATGATTTAAAGCACGTTCACGGCACCAAAAATAATCATCACCATTCTTTCACGTAGCCAAAATACTACACTATTATTGTCTATATATTTGTTTTTTTTATACCGTGGTTGGTGTACTGGATTACTGGAAACTCCGGAAGACCGGTCTACTAAGATACAGAGAGACATCATGTACTAATCAAAAATCCATTGTTTTCTGGTACGCATATTGATTTTAAATATCCACTACGAGACAACGTACATCACTGAAGGTGCTGGGTCCTACCACTTTTTGTATATATATATATATATATATATATATATATATTTGTGTGTTAATAATATACAGTATGTACATAAGTATGTTTATATATGTGTGTGTGTGTGTGTGTGTGTGTGTGTGTGTGTGTGTGTGTGTGTGTGTGTATATGTATATGTATATGTATATATATATATATATATATATATATATATACCATGTAAAGAAGGTGGCACTCAGAGACTTGAAGGTACAAACAAATTCTTTAGTGAACAAGCTGCAGAATTACATCAATGATGTAATTCTGCAGGTTGTTCACTAGAAGAATTTGTTTGTACCTTCAAGTCTCTGAGTGCCACCTTCTTTACATGGTTTATGGATGGAGGTAAAACCTCATAGGATGGCACCTGAGCCAGATAGCCCACGGAGGCCTTCCGAGTGCCGGCCACTACATGGATGGATATATATATATATATATATATATTTCACAAGTCCGGTGGCACTCAAGCAGGCTATTACAACCAGTGATGCAAAAGGAATCTGTTTAATCCATCCTACGGTGTTTCGGGGTAACACCCCGTCGTCCGGGACAAAGCGTTTTACAAGCAGCAAATAATTGCTGACGACGGGGTGTTACTCCGAAACGCTGTAGGATGGATTAAACAGATTCCTTTTGCATCACTGGTTGTAATAGTCTGCTTGAGTGCCGCCGGATTCGTGTTCTGTAAAGGATAGGGCCGTCTGCCCACGGAGGGCACCGCATCAAGAAAATACCTGTATCCAGTATTGAGTGCCGGGTGAACAGTTTGTATGTATGTGTATATATATATATATATATATATATTACACAGAATATAATATATCCAAGCTACCCGATCCTCCCCTAGTTCAAATTTTACAGTGTGTGTCATTTTATATATATATATATATATATATATATATATATATATATATATATATATTCTGATTTTAATTTTAGATCTTAGGGCCCCCTTGTTTTAAGTACCCCGGGCCCCCCGAAGCCTTAATCCGGCTCTGCTCCCGTAGCTGTCTCATGTCGGCGCTGAATCCCCATCTTCTTCTTGGTCTGTCTGCGGCAATCACTGTACCGCTTCAAGCAATTTCTGGTGCTCCGGTGGTTTCCAGATATTGCAGTGACTTGACTCGCAATGGATTCCCAGATGCTTCGCTTTGTCCTAGCTGCTGTTGTCTGTGCCCTTGGTCCATACAAAACGTCGTAGGACCTGTCGACGCAATCCACTAGGGTACAGTTTTCCGCCTCAGTGTATCTGGGTCCACGCGGCTTTTTCGGTCCTGCATCTTCACCAGAGGCTTCCTCCTCCGACTGCTCCTCTGGCTGGCTTCTTGCCTTTAGGGATTAAAAAAAAAAAAAAAAATTTTTTAATAAGATCGGTATGTACCTGTGAGTGTCAGTATCCCTGGCATTGCGCACATATTCCAGTAGGTGTGCATGGCATTGCACAAACTACAGTGGGTAAAGTTTGATGCTATTTGTGTCTGCAGGTGTGGTTAGTACCTTTCTACTAGGCTTTTTCTTGGACTTCTCATGGGCCCTTGACGACCGCGGCTGGTCACTACATGCCTGGTCGGTCGTATCCGCCTCCTGGGTTGGCTCCCACTCCTCGTTGCTATGCAGGGATAGATCCGAGGGGGTGGGGGAAGGGGCGGATCGGGTCTGCTTGTCCTTTGACATCTCTGTTATAAAATAAAATAAAAATAAAATAAACATACATACATACATACATACATACATACATACATACATGTATAAATGGCTGACCCACACAAAATGGCTGACCCACACAAAATGGCTGACCCACACAAAATGGCGACCAGACTGTCGACCAAACTTGCTCCAAATCACCCCAAACTGGCCAGAAAGCATCCCAGCACACTCAGGAGGTACACCACAGCTAAATTAGGAGGGAAAACACATGTTTGCCAAACAGCCGACAGCACATGTCGACCAGACTGTCGACCAAACTTGCTCCAAATCACTCCAAAATGGCCAGAAAGCATCCCAGCACACTCAGGAGGTACACCAATGCTAAATGAGGAGGGAAAACACATGTTTGCCAAACAGCCGACAGCACATGTCGACCAGACTGTCGACCAAACTTGCTCCAAATCACTCCAAAATGGCCAGAAAGCATCCCAGCACACTCAGGAGGTACACCACAGCTAAATTAGGAGTGAAAACACATGTTTGCCAAACAGCCGACAGCACATGTCGACCAGGCTGTCGACCAAACTTGCTCCAAATCACCCCAAAATGGCCAGAAAGCATCCCAGCACACTCAGGAGGTACACCAATGCTAAATGAGGAGGGAAAACACATGTTTGCCAAACAGCCGACAGCACATGTCGACCAGACTGTCGACCAAACTTGCTCCAAATCACTCCAAAATGGCCAGAAAGCATCCCAGCACACTCAGGAGGTACACCACAGCTAAATTAGGAGGGAAAACACATGTTTGCCAAACAGCCGACAGCACATGTCGACCAGACTGTCGACCAAACTTGCTCCAAATCACTCCAAAATGGCCAGAAAGCATCCCAGCACACTCAGGAGGTACACCACAGCTAAATTAGGAGGGAAAACACATGTTTGCCAAACAGCCGACAGCACATGTCGACCAGACTGTCGACCAAACTTGCTCCAAATCACTCCAAAATGGCCAGAAAGCATCCCAGCACACTCAGGAGGTACACCAATGCTAAATGAGGAGGGAAAACACATGTTTGCCAAACAGTCCACAGCACATGTCAACCAGGCTGTCGACCAAACTTGCTCCAAATCACCCCAAAATGGCCAGAAAGCATCCCAGCACACTCAGGAGGTACACCAATGCTAAATGAGGAGGGAAAACACATGTTTGCCAAACAGTCCACAGCACATGTCGACCAGGCTGTCGACCAAACTTGCTCCAAATCACCCCAAAATGGCCAGAAAGCATCCCAGCACACTCAGGAGGTACACCAATGCTAAATGAGGAGGGAAAACACATGTTTGCCAAACAGTCCACAGCATATGTCGACCAGGCTGTCGACCAAACTTGCTCCAAATCACCCCAAAATGGCCAGAAAGCATCCCAGCACACTCAGGAGGTACACCAATGCTAAATGAGGAGGGAAAACACATGTTTGCCAAACAGTCCACAGCACATGTCGACCAGGCTGTCGACCAAGCTTGCTCCAAATCACCCCAAAATGGCCAAAAAACATCCCAGCACACTCAGGAGGTATACCAATGCTAATAGAAGACCCAAAAAGTCATTTAAAGAATAAAAAAAAACACGTGAAAAACTACCCCAAAACACAAGTCTCCCCCAAAAAATGCAGCAACACAAGCAAGGGGCTATACACATACCTGCACACATGCACACATACACAAACACCCCATGTACACCTCATGGCAACCCCCACTACACAAACACATACATGCAACACCAGACACACATGTGGTACTTACCTACAAATGTTGTAAAATATCCTAAAATGGCTCTCCTCCGGGGTAACAGGAATCCTCCTGACTGTCCTGGAATAAAGCCTGCTGGGGTGTCCAAACGATATCCACAGCAAACAACCAAATTGCTAGCTCTGCACCTCCTCACACCTCTCTGCAGGTTCACAAAATGGCTGCAGAGCACGCAGCAAACAAGCCCTAATAAAGGGCTGCTTTCGGCGGGAAGGCGAATTCTGGACGCCCACTACTCGCCGATTGGCCGTTATCCGCCTGGGGGTGGGTCGAATTCGTTTTATATTGCATATGGTGAATTCAGGGTCCCGGCGACAGGGCTGCGGCTGGCGAGTGCAGGCGAATTTTACAGGGGCGGATTAAATGACGCGATTCGCCCGCTATTGCATATACCCCTTAGGGTCTCCAGTTTGGACTCCCGGTGCCTAAAAAAGGATTTTAGATTAGCCACTCGTTTAATTAAGGTTCCCCGCAAAAAGGCCTTAAACGCATCCCATAAATTAGAGATAGACTGCCCAGCCTTGTTTAACTCAAAAAATTCCCGCCATGCAGCCACCAACTCGGAGCCATCGCCCATATGTACAAGCCAGAACGGATTGAACTTCCACACAGTCTGGCCTCTGGAGCATTTGAAATCCAAAATCAAAGTTAAAGGTGAGTGATCCGATATACCTCTAGTCTCATATCTACTATCCCGAACCCTGGGAACCAAGTCGCTCGAGAGAAGGGCCAGGTCAATCCTAGAGAACGAGGAATGGGAATGTGAGAAACATGAGTATTGTTTAACAGATGAATGTCTCAGTCTCCAGGGATCGACCAGGCCCAACCCCGACACAACATCAGCAAAGCCATTCCTTCCAGAGCATGGACCAGAGGGAGCAGTAGAGAATCTATCCATCGCTACATCTAATACATTATTGAAATCCCCCAGACAAACCACAGGTGTTCCCGGTGACAAGGCCATAAACCCTGCAGCTTTTTTTAGGACATCGGAGGAATACGGGGGAGGCACATATACGGCCAATAAAAGCAGAGGGGTACAATGAATTCTACACTTTAAAAACACATATCTCCCCCATGGATCCGATTGTACAGAGTCCAGCATAAAGGGGACGCTCCTCTTTACAAGGATAGAGACCCCCCGAGAGGCAGAAGTGTGTGTAGAGTGGAATGCCCAACCTACCCAACGTCTCTTAATAGAAAGGGTCCTACTGCCCACCAGGTGAGTCTCCATAAGACATACCACATCAGCAGCATACTGTTTGATTTGTCTAAGCACCAGAGATCGCTTAATTTTATCATTAAGTCCCCTCACATTCCACGACAACATTTTAAGTCCAACCATGAGAAGTCGTTACAATAATAGGGGCCATAGCCCGCAGCCAGCCAGATCCACACTCGCGGCACACAATCGCAAGGTGCCACCGCTCAATGAATAGATTCGTAAGCCACACATACACAAACTTCAAACATCCATACAAAAAATAACCACAGCCTTTAACTTCCCCTCTCCCCCCGCCCTGTACACTACTCCCAACCGGCAGCATACCTGGATCCCCAAACAGAACACTGACTCTCTCAGACCCAAAGCACACAACGAGCTATACTCTGGGTGGAGCCAAGAATATAATGGCCCTCAGAAAAGAGAAAACAAAACACAAACAAAAACACTCTCAGCCATTAAACCAGATCACCCCTTGAAAATAGAAAAAGGGGCGAAACATATAAAGTCTCCCCCCGGGACTTAAGAACAAAATACTATCGGATATATTTGAACCACATATATATCCCTCCCCCCCCAACTCCCCCACCCCTCACCACCCATCAATAGAGTTATAATTGGCCTATATGAGAAGGAAAAATCGGGCAAAAATTATCTTTCCCTCCACTCCCACATCCTCAAAAAGCAGCATATAGATAATTAAACATTTCCTTATCCTGCAGTCCCCCAGTAAATATACATATAATCATATCCTGTACAGGAAGTCTCTTGCAACTAGAGTCTCAGGAATCAATCAAGGATCAGCAAGGGCCCGTCCCGCCGGGAAGCGCCTATCCAGCCACATCAACGCCTCACGAGGAGTCGCAAAAAATTTGGTTTCACCGTCAGCCACTACTCGCAGTCTCGATGGAAAGAGCATAGCGTATGGCAGGTCGAGTTCACGGAGTTGTCACGATCCGGGTATCTGGACGCCATTTCTTACCCATCAGATGCCTCCTAAGGCTGGCTCAGCGCTCCAGGACCGGATCCCATCTGTTATCCTAATGTTCACATTCCTGCATCCTCTCCTGTCTCTCTGAGACGCTGTCACAGTAACGCCTTATTACATCTGGCATGGTGTCTCCCGCGGCCTCCGCCGCCGTCCCTGAGCTTCTGCATGCAGAGTGTCAGAGTGGCGATTACGTCAGCCGCGGCCTCCGCTGTGTCCGCGTGGTTGGATGTGCACTTGTCAGCCTGGCGTCTCCTGTCTCCAGTGGCCGGCGCCGCCATTACTGTTTTCATTACCACATGGATTACAAACCAAACTTCCCTCCAAGTGTCTGCATGGGCGCAGCCATCTTGGATTCTGTCAGCTGATCATTTCCTCCAATCTGTTGTCAGTATTGTTAATCTGCATAATTGCCTAGCCAATCCCTTCCTTGCTGCAGGTATAAATACACTGTGCCTGAGCAAGGAAGGCGTCAGTGCTTTGGTTGTCAAACCTAGTTCCTGTTTGTCTCTCTCCTGTGATTGTCTTCCAGGTTCCAGCTCCTGTCTCAAGACTTCCACCATAGAGACCCGCACCAGCATTCCACCTGCGGTGTAGCCTGACTCTCCAATCCATTGTGGATTCATCTGTTTCCAGCTACAACATTACCTGCTTCCAGCTCAGCTTCCAGCAGAGTACAGCTTCCCTTAAAGGGCCGGTGTCCTTTCTACACTTTACCACTCTCCACCGGTATTATTATTTATCCGCTCTCAAGTTCTACATTTCAGTTCATATTTCATCGCTCCCAAGTTCATTTATTATTTAACTGGTTCCAGCCAGTATCCACTCCGTGCTAACAACAGTCTGGTTCCAGCCAGTATCCACAGCAGCTGTTTTATCTTCAGCAACCCAGCTTTTCCTGGAACACCAGCTGGCACAATCCTGGGTTATCTCCATTGCTACAGTCGGGCCTGGTAAGGACTTTCCATCTAGAAGATCATAAGAACTATCTCACACTACCAGTGCCCTGTGGCTCCTGCCATCCTGTAGTACCCAGGAACTGTATTTATTCTTTGCTGACTTTTACGTTTTCTTTTACTGCTGCTGTGTTGCGGAGTTGTCATAATAAACATCATTGACTTTTATCCAAGTTGTCGTGGTCACGCCTTCGGGCAGTTATTATTCATGTTACTTACATGTCCAGGGGTCTGATACAACCTCCCAGGTTCCGGTACATCTCAGCCCCTACAACTGAGGCTGCCTCCCGTCAGCTCAGGCCCTCAGTTGTGACAGTAAGCACTGACCTAATGAATCCAGCCGGAGACCAGGATCAAGCGGCCAGGCCGATGCAAGAACTGGCAGCCCGACTAGAACATCAGGAGGCTGCACAGGGCCACATCATCCGCTGTCTCCAGGATCTCTCTACTCGGCTGGATGGGATTCAGACAACTCTCCGTGGATCAGGCGCGTCTGGTGCGTCAACCACAGTGACTCCAGCTATAACCCCACCCACCTTACCCATTTCTGCTCCACGTCTTCATCTTCCAACGCCAGCAAAATTTGACGGATCTCCAAGATTCTGCAGGGGATTTCTCAACCAGTGTGAGATTCAGTTTGAGCTACAACCTGGCAATTTTCCCAGTGACCGTACAAAAATTGCCTACATTATTTCTCTTCTCAGTGGCTCAGCCCTTGATTGGGCATCACCGTTATGGGAGAGGTCCGACACCCTGCTATCTTCCTACACTGCCTTCGTGTCAACATTCAGGCGCATCTTCGACGAGCCAGGCCGGGTAACCTCAGCTTCATCCGAGATTCTCCGTTTACGCCAGGGGTCACGTACTGTAGGACAATATCTGATACAGTTCCAGATCCTGGCATCCGAACTGGCATGGAACGACGAGGCCCTGTATGCTGCATTCTGGCATGGCTTATCTGAGCGTATTAAAGATGAGTTAGCTACCAGAGACTTACCTTCTAAGTTAGATGAGCTAATCTCACTCTGCACGAAAGTTGATTTACGTTTCAGAGAGAGAGCAACTGAGCGTGGAAGATCATCTGCTCCAAAATCTTCTGCTCCTCCTCCTCGTCAACTGTCACCATCTAAAGATGAGCCCATGCAACTTGGCCGTTCCCGTTTAACTCCTGCTGAGCGCCGAAGACGTCTCTCCGAGTTTCTCTGTCTCTATTGTGCAGCTCCGTCTCACACCATTAATGCCTGTCCCAAACGTCCGGGAAACTCCAAATCCTAGCTCGCCAAGGAGAGGGCCGGCTAGGAGTAATGATCTCCTCTCCATCTCCTCAAGATTGTAATCTCCCAGTCTCGCTTCAAGTTGCTCAACGTTATCGGAACGTCACTGCCCTCCTTGATTCCGGAGCAGCTGGGAACTTTATTACCGAAGCCTATGTTAAACGGTGGTCCCTACCCACCGAGAGACTTCCTTCGTCCATTTCTTTAACTGCCGTGGATGGCAGCAAAATTTTTGATGCAGTCATTTCTTTAAGGACTCTACCAGTTCGTCTGAGAGTGTGAGTTCTTCATTCCGAACTTATTTCTTTTTTAGTGATTCCAAGAGCCACACATCCAGTGGTCCTGGGCCTTCCATGGCTCCGTCTTCACAATCCTACAATTGATTGGACGACTACGCAAATCCTGGCATGGGGCTCCTCCTGTGCTGAGACATGTTTGTTTAAAGTATTGCCTGTCTGTTCTTCCTCCCCCAGGTCGTCTGATGTTCCACCTCCTCCATATCAAGATTTCACGGATGTGTTCAGTAAAGCTTCTGCTGATATCCTTCCTCCTCATAGAGAATGGGACTGTCCGATTGATCTCGTTCCAGGGAAGGTTCCACCTCGAGGCCGAACTTATCCGTTGTCTCTGCCTGAGACGCATTCTATGGAGGAATATATTAAAGAGAACCTAGCAAAGGGGTTCATTCGACCTTCTTCTTCTCCAGCCGGCGCAGGCTTCTTTTTTGTAAAAAAGAAAGATGGTGGTCTGCGGCCGTGCATCGACTACAGAGGTTTGAACGACATTACCATCAAGAACCGTTATCCTTTACCCCTGATTACTGAGCTCTTTGACAGAGTTAGCGGAGCTACCATCTTTACAAAGCTGGACTTGCGAGGTGCATACAATCTCATCCGGATCCGTGAGGGTGACGAGTGGAAGACCGCCTTTAACACCCGTGACGGACATTATGAGTACCTCGTCATGCCCTTCGGATTGAGCAATGCTCCAGCTGTCTTCCAGCATTTTGTCAATGAGATCTTCAGAGACATTCTATACCGTCATGTCGTGGTCTATCTAGACGATATCCTCATTTTTGCCAACGATTTAGAGGAACATCGTTTTTGGGTTAAAGAGGTTCTGTCCCGTCTCCGTGTCAATCATCTCTATTGCAAATTAGAAAAATGCGTCTTTGAAGTCAAGTCCATTCCGTTTCTAGGGTACATTGTGTCCGGTTCCGGACTAGAGATGGATCCTGAGAAACTACAAGCAATCCAAAATTGTCCGGTACCCTTAACCCTCAAAGGGGTCCAGAGGTTCTTAGGGTTCGCCAACTATTACCGAAAGTTTATACGAGACTTTTCCACCATTGTGGCGCCTATTACTGCTTTCACTAAGAAGGGTGCTAACCCGTCCAAGTGGTCTGAAGAAGCCATGCAAGCATTTCATCTTTTAAAACAAAGGTTCATCTCTGCGCCTGTTCTGAAACAGCCTGACATCGACTCTCCTTTCATCTTAGAGGTGGATGCCTCCTCCGTTGGAGTAGGAGCGGTGTTATCTCAGAGGGCTAAAGATGGCCATTTACACCCTTGCAGTTTCTTCTCCCGGAAGTTCTCCCCAGCTGAGCGCAACTATGCCATTGGCGACCAGGAGTTGCTAGCCATCAAGCTCGCTCTAGAAGAGTGGAGGTATCTGTTGGAGGGAGCTTCTCATTCAATCACCATACTTACAGACCACAAGAACCTTTTATACCTGAAGGGCGCACAATGTCTCAACCCTCGTCAGGCCAGATGGGCACTTTTCTTTTCCAGGTTCGACTTTAAACTCCAGTTCTGTCCGGGCTCTCAGAATCGCAAGGCCGATGCCCTTTCCCGCTCATGGGAGCAAGAAAATGAGTCAGAGTCTTCAGACAAGCATCCTATTATAAATCCGTTGGCATTCTCCACGGTAGGGATGGACTCTACGCCCCCATCAGGGAAAAGTTTTGTGAAGCCGATGCTAAGGAAGAAGCTCATGCATTGGGCCCATGCTTCCCGTTTTGCCGGACATACAGGTATCCAAAAAACCCTGGAGTTTATCTCTAGGTCCTATTGGTGGCCAACTCTGAAAAAGGACGTCTTGGAGTTTATTGCATCTTGCCCAAAGTGTGCCCAACATAAAGTATCCCGCCAGTCGCCTGCGGGGCAACTGGTTCCACTATCCGTTCCCCGTCGACCATGGACCCACTTGTCGATGGATTTCATTACAGACTTACCCATGTGCAACAAGTTCAATACCATCTGGGTGGTAGTTGACCGGTTCACCAAGATGGCACACTTCATTCCTCTCACCGGTCTTCCGTCAGCTTCCAAGTTGGCTCAAGTATTCATACAAGAGATCTTCCGACTCCACGGTCTTCCTGAAGAAATTATCTCAGATCGAAGAGTTCAATTCACAGCCAAATTCTGGCGAAGTTTATGTCAAGTCCTCCAAGTCAAGCTAAAGTTTTCCACGGCTTACCATCCTCAGACCAATGGTCAAACCGAGAGGGTGAATCAGGACTTGGAGGCCTTCTGTCAGGAATCTGCATTTTCCATCACATCACTGCTGTGGAACTACAGGTTCCAGCAGTTCAGTTCTGTTCCAGTTCTCGTTTTCAGTCCTCTGCAGCCTGGAGTACATAGTGCTTCAACTAACTCACAGCTGATCTGGACACCCAATCCAGCTAGTATCTCCGCCTGCAGTTTGTGTCCAATCACTGCTGGGCAGGTGGTATAACTTCCAGTTTGTGGCTCTCTCACATCGCCTTGGACAACACGTCACATCCCGTGAACAGGCGGCTCCTGTTTGCAATCCTCTGTCTACAGAGATTTCCTTGTGTATTAGACCTGTGGAACAACAGGTCCCAGTTGTTCCAGTTCCCAGTTGTTCCTGTGTTCCTGTGGAACTACAAGTTCCAGCAACCCCTCCAGCTCTCCTGCGACATTCAGTGTGCAAGTTCCTGTGTTCCTGTGGAACTACAAGTTCCAGCAACCACTCCAGCTCTCCTGCTTCATTCAGTGTGTAAGTTCCTGTGTTCCAGTCTCCAGATCCCCGTGTTCCTGGTTACCTGCTTGTTACTCCGTGTTCCTGGTTATCCTACTACAAGCATCAGCAATTCCTGCATTCATTTACAGGCTTCACACCAATCTCCAACACAGTGTGCTTCAGCCTCAGCTGTAGAGACTCCATCTCCAGGTGCAGCTCATCACCTCACCTGTGAATCAGCTTGCAAGCTGCCTGTGCTTTCCAATAGCACTGTGAACCCTGCATCAAGTCTTCTTCATCTGCTACCAGGTTTGCTACCATTATCATCACCTCTGCTGGCTCCACGTGTTTATCATCTCTGGTTCCCATACCAGCATATTGCCATAGACTCTCACTGTATTGCCATAGACTCTCACTGTTTTGCCATAGACTCTCAGCTTCCACGCTGCATCATACCCATTGCATTTATTATTGTTTATTTCTCCAAGTATTCCTGCTGCCATATTGTTTTATCTTTCTGCTTAATAAACAACATTGTGCACATGCGCAGGAATCCAATCCAGTATCCTCACTTCTTCCATCCTACCTCCACTGACCCACTAGCGCCCCCTCCGGGGACACAAACCAGACCGAACCTGACAGTTTGTCCAAGGCCCATGGACTCGGATGGTGGTCAGAATGTGGGGTCAGGGGCCTTACAAAATCTGGTCTCCCGTTTGGATGGTCAAGAGGCTGCGCAGCAGCAGATGTTCCAGTTTCTACAGGGAATGTCTATCCGTTTGGATACCTTGCAGCAATACCTTCCAAGTTCTGTTGTTTCTCCAGTTCCTGTTCAAGTCACTCCTGCTCCAGTCATTTCAACTTTCCCTGCACAATCCGTTCCTGTGGATGATTCTTGCTCAAGTCAGTCCTATGGAAGTCCCTTCACAGCTAATTCTCCTGAGAGAGCGAATTCCTCCTTTGAAAGCTTCAAGACTCCTTTGTTGTCTGCTGTGAACTCTGAACCAATAAGCACACTTTATCATCTATTGGAACAACTTCAAAGTCTCCTAACAAAAATCATTCCAATAATGCCAGAAATCCTAGGTGGTGCTTTAAACGCAGTCAAGAGTACCGCTCAAAGTATTGAGACTAGTGCGACCTCCGTGTCAACTTTTTTTCAAACTAAAGTCTCTTCTCCTATGCAGAGAGAGGGCATATTCCAGAGCTACCCGCGCTCCAAACTCACGGAAGCTGAACGCCGGCATCGCAAGCAGCTTCACCTCTGCTTTTACTGTGGGAGTTCTAGTCATCTTATTAAGGACTGTTCCTTCCGCAACTCAAAAGTTGGTGGCAGGTCCCAGCATCACAGTGTTTTCACCTGCAAACCTTCCAATGTATCCTCTACAGTTTCAAGTTCCTTTACCTCGGACAGGAGTGTCCAAAAAGTATACGATTGGGGTCCTGTGACAAATAGACCCAATCCCAAGTTCAGAAATCAACAGAGACTATCTATGTTACCCATAACTAAAGTAGTTTCTGTGTCTACAGCCCGAGAAGGGGCGTCCGTGCCTACAGCCCGAGAAGGGGCATCCGTGCCTACAGCCCGAGAAGGGGCGTCCGTGCCTACAGCCCGAGAAGGGGCGTCCGTGCCTACAGCCCGAGAAGGGGCGTCCGTGCCTACAGCCCGAGAAGGGGCGTCCGTGCCTACAGCCCGAGAAGGGGCGTCCGTGCCTACAGCCCGAGAAGGGGCGTCCGTGCCTACAGCCCGAGAAGGGGCATCCGTGTCTACAGCCCGAGAAGGGGCATCCGTGTCTACAGCCCGAGAAGGGGCATCCGTGCCTTCAGCCCGAGAAGGGGCGTCTGTCTCTACAGCCCCAGGTGGGGCATCTGATGTTGTGACCCCAGTAGGGGTATCTGATGTTCAGGTTCCAGAAGTGGCATCCGGGCATGCAGCTCAAAGAAGTGTGTCTGATCTATTAACCCCAGGAGGGGTCTTTGGAGTTTCAGCCTCAAGTGAGGAATCCAGGGCCAAGATCCCAGGAGGAATTCTTAAAGCCACAGATACAGACATGAACTTTTGTTTGCCAACTTCAGAGAGTGCTACCAGCTCAGTACCACTCCAAGAAGAATCATCAGAACATCCGGATTCTGTCTATACAGAGTCAAGTGTCAATGGACCTAGCCCGGTTCCAGCTGTCGGTCCAAAGTCTCCACTGGTTCCAGCCAGCCCGAGTAGCTCTGTTTCCAATGCTGAGCTACCTCATTCGGTTCCAACCGATTCCAGCATCCTCGGATCAAATCCGGTCCTATCCGTCACTCCGAGGACTCCTTCGGTTCCAGCCGATTCCAGTCTCTTCATATCAAATCCGGTTCCAGCCGGTTCAAGCTTATCTGGACCCAATCCGGTCCCATCCGTCTGTCCAGATCAGCCTCCTCTGGTTCCAGCCAGCCTGAGTAGCTCTGTTTCCAATGCTGAGCTACCTCCTTCGGTTCCAGCCGATTCCCGCATCCTCGGATCAAATCCGGTCCTATCCGTCATTCCGAGGACTCCTTCGGTTCCAGCCGATTCCAGTCTCTTCATATCAAATCCGGTTCCAGCCGGTTCAAGCTTATCTGGACCCAATCCGGTCCCATCCGTCTGTCCAGATCAGCCTCCTCTGGTTCCAGCCAGCCTGAGTAGCTCTGTTTCCAATGCTGAGCTACCTTCGTCGGTTCCTGCCGATTCCAGTTCCTCTGAACCCGGTGTGGTTCTCTCCAGTGTTTCAAGTAAGCAACTCCTGTCGCTATGTCCAGAGTCTACAGTTCTTGCAGATATTGCAGTTGCCTCAACCCAGATGGAGGCTTTACGCATCTCACCCCAAGATGAAGCTTCTAGCGTTCTGTCAACCTCAGCAGAGAATTCCCGTCAGTCAATCCAGGAGATGACGTCCTCTCTCCACCCTCGAGCATTTCAAGTTGATTCTACTCCTGCTTCTGAATGCTTATTTCAGTCCTCAACTCTCAAGTGTCCTACATTGTCTTCCGAGACTTCAACTGACATTCAGCCTTCCAAGTGTCCACCAGATACAAAAGCTCCAGTCTACTTTGATGGTGACTATGCTCAGTTTCGTGCAGTGGCGAGCCAATACCTCGCTTTTACTGAGTCTGAACCTTCAGTGACTATTTCTCCAGCCAATGCAATCAGATACTTCCTCCTGTTCTTCAAAGGTAAAGCATTGGACTGGGCGAATCCTCTCATTGAATCTAAAGATCCGCTATTGAGTGATCTTCCCGCTTTCTGCGAAGCCGTAAAACAGGAGTTTGCTCCAAAGTTTATGCAGTCAAAGTCATCTGGGCATTCCGGCCAATTTGTCAACAGTTTGTCTACTGCTAAATCCTCTCCAACATCTCTGTCTGTGCAAGATCAGGATACATTAGACCAAGCTATTAAAGATTTCCAAGCTGTAAAGTCAAGACAAGGTTCTCAGACTACAGATTTGAAAGTTGCATATACTCCCGTGTCTCCATCCTACAGCAACACTTCTGAAAGTATTGACTCCCCGGATTCAACATCTGATAAGTCTTCCAGTTCTCAGTTTTTCGACTCAACTCCTTCCAAACATGAACAGGTTCTGTTGCATCAATGTATCAGAGATTTCAAGAATTACAAGAATTGGAGAGCTCAAAAACCAGCTCAAAGTCTACCATCTGTTGATGTAAGTGTTAGCTATGCCTTTTCCCAGGAAGTAAATTCTGTCTCAAATGACCATGAATGGTCTACTTGTTCCGACGGGGAAAATCTGTCTTCTGAAGATGAAAGTTGGGAAGACTTTTGAGGACCTCCTGCTTTTGTGTATTTCTAAGTTCTTTTTCAAGGTTCCTCCAAGTTCCAGCGTGGGTGTTCGGTGCCCACCCATAAAAGGGGGGGTACTGTCAGGAATCTGCATTTTCCATCACATCACTGCTGTGGAACTACAGGTTCCAGCAGTTCAGTTCTGTTCCAGTTCTCGTTTTCAGTCCTCTGCAGCCTGGAGTACATAGTGCTTCAACTAACTCACAGCTGATCTGGACACCCAATCCAGCTAGTATCTCCGCCTGCAGTTTGTGTCCAATCACTGCTGGGCAGGTGGTATAACTTCCAGTTTGTGGCTCTCTCACATCGCCTTGGACAACACGTCACATCCCGTGAACAGGCGGCTCCTGTTTGCAATCCTCTGTCTACAGAGATTTCCTTGTGTATTAGACCTGTGGAACAACAGGTCCCAGTTGTTCCAGTTCCCAGTTGTTCCAGTTGTTCCTGTGTTCCTGTGGAACTACAAGTTCCAGCAACCCCTCCAGCTCTCCTGCGACATTCAGTGTGCAAGTTCCTGTGTTCCTGTGGAACTACAAGTTCCAGCAACCACTCCAGCTCTCCTGCTTCATTCAGTGTGTAAGTTCCTGTGTTCCAGTCTCCAGATCCCCGTGTTCCTGGTTACCTGCTTGTTACTCCGTGTTCCTGGTTATCCTACTACAGCTCCGTGGAACTACAAGCATCAGCAATTCCTGCATTCATTTACAGGCTTCACACCAATCTCCAACACAGTGTGCTTCAGCCTCAGCTGTAGAGACTCCATCTCCAGGTGCAGCTCATCACCTCACCTGTGAATCAGCTTGCAAGCTGCCTGTGCTTTCCAATAGCACTGTGAACCCTGCATCAAGTCTTCTTCATCTGCTACCAGGTTTGCTACCATTATCATCACCTCTGCTGGCTCCACGTGTTTATCATCTCTGGTTCCCATACCAGCATATTGCCATAGACTCTCACTGTATTGCCATAGACTCTCACTGTTTTGCCATAGACTCTCAGCTTCCACGCTGCATCATACCCATTGCATTTATTATTGTTTATTTCTCCAAGTATTCCTGCTGCCATATTGTTTTATCTTTCTGCTTAATAAACAACATTGTGCACATGCGCAGGAATCCAATCCAGTATCCTCACTTCTTCCATCCTACCTCCACTGACCCACTAGCGCCCCCTCCGGGGACACAAACCAGACCGAACCTGACACCTTCCTCCGCATCTATGTGTCCTCCTCTCAAGATGACTGGGTTCAATTACTTCCCTGGGCCGAGTTCTGTCATAACAACCAGTATCATTCTTCATCTGCTTCAACACCATTCTTCACTAACTTTGGATTCCACCCTAAAGTTCCTGAGTTCCAACCGCTTCCAGCAACTTCTGTTCCCGCAGTGGATATCACCTTGCATCAGTTTGCCAATATCTGGAAGAGCGTACGATCAGCTCTGCTCAAGGCATCGTTCAGGTACAAGAAGTTTGCGGATAAGAAGCGTCGAGCAGTTCCTGCTCTCAAGGTGGGTGATCGGGTATGGTTATCCACGAAGAATTTGAGGTTAAGAGTTCCCAGTATGAAGTTTGCACCTCGCTATATCGGTCCTTTCAAGATTGAACAAGTCATCAATCCTGTTGCTTACAGACTCCAGTTGCCTCCCTTCTTAAAAATACCCAGGACATTCCATGTTTCCCTGTTGAAACCGCTGATCTTGAATCGGTTTCATTCCTCACTTCCTCCAACTCCGAAAGTCCAAACTCAACGAGGCGTTGAGTATGAAGTGGCCAAGATCCTGGACTCACGTCACCGTTACGGTCAACTACAGTATCTTATTGACTGGAAGGGTTACGGCCCTGAGGAACGTTCATGGACCAATGCTTCTGATGTCCATGCTCCTGCCTTGGTCCGGAGATTCCATTCCAAGTTTCCTCAAAAGCCAAAGAAGTGTCCTGGGGCCACTCCTAAAGGGGGGGGTGCTGTCACGATCCGGGTATCTGGACGCCATTTCTTACCCATCAGATGCCTCCTAAGGCTGGCTCAGCGCTCCAGGACCGGATCCCATCTGTTATCCTAATGTTCACATTCCTGCATCCTCTCCTGTCTCTCTGAGACGCTGTCACAGTAACGCCTTATTACATCTGGCATGGTGTCTCCCGTGGCCTCCGCCGCCGTCCCTGAGCTTCTGCATGCAGAGTGTCAGAGTGGCGATTACGTCAGCCGCGGCCTCCGCTGTGTCCGCGTGGTTGGATGTGCACTTGTCAGCCTGGCGTCTCCTGTCTCCAGTGTCCGGCGCCGCCATTACTGTTTTCATTACCACATGGATTACAAACCAAACTTCCCTCCAAGTGTCTGCATGGGCGCAGCCATCTTGGATTCTGTCAGCTGATCATTTCCTCCAATCTGTTGTCAGTATTGTTAATCTGCATAATTGCCTAGCCAATCCCTTCCTTGCTGCAGGTATAAATACACTGTGCCTGAGCAAGGAAGGCGTCAGTGCTTTGGTTGTCAAACCTAGTTCCTGTTTGTCTCTCTCCTGTGATTGTCTTCCAGGTTCCAGCTCCTGTCTCAAGACTTCCACCATAGAGACCCGCACCAGCATTCCACCTGCGGTGTAGCCTGACTCTCCAATCCATTGTGGATTCATCTGTTTCCAGCTACAACATTACCTGCTTCCAGCTCAGCTTCCAGCAGAGTACAGCTTCCCTTAAAGGGCCGGTGTCCTTTCTACACTTTACCACTCTCCACCGGTATTATTATTTCTCCGCTCTCAAGTTCTACATTTCAGTTCATATTTCATCGCTCCCAAGTTCATTTATTATTTAACTGGTTCCAGCCAGTATCCACTCCGTGCTAACAACAGTCTGGTTCCAGCCAGTATCCACAGCAGCTGTTTTATCTTCAGCAACCCAGCTTTTCCTGGAACACCAGCTGGCACAATCCTGGGTTATCTCCATTGCTACAGTCGGGCCTGGTAAGGACTTTCCATCTAGAAGATCATAAGAACTATCTCACACTACCAGTGCCCTGTGGCTCCTGCCATCCTGTAGTACCCAGGAACTGTATTTATTCTTTGCTGACTTTTACGTTTTCTTTTACTGCTGCTGTGTTGCGGAGTTGTCATAATAAACATCATTGACTTTTATCCAAGTTGTCGTGGTCACGCCTTCGGGCAGTTATTATTCATGTTACTTACATGTCCAGGGGTCTGATACAACCTCCCAGGTTCCGGTACATCTCAGCCCCTACAACTGAGGCTGCCTCCCGTCAGCTCAGGCTCTCAGTTGTGACAGGAGTCTTCTCTTAACAGGCAGAAATTGAGCCCTATTCTTCTGCACCTCTACTGCGAAATCCGGGAAGATCGATATCGGTGACCCGTTCCATTTTAGAGGGCCTTTCGTGCGAGCAAGCTTCAGAACAGTGTCCCGGTCACGGAAGTGGAGGAACTTGGCGATGAAGGTACGGGGCGGAGCCCCCGGAGGTAATGGGCGCATCGGAACTCTATGTGCTCGTTCCACTGTGAAGTGGGGCGAGAATTCTTCGGAACCAAATGCATCCCTGAGCCATTGTTCTAGAAATTCTTCAGGAGATGAGCCTTCCTCCTTCTCAGGCAAACCAATGAAGCGTACATTATTGCGCCGTAAGCGTCCCTCCATATCCGTTAGTTTTTTGCGCACATCAGTCATCTGAGACTCCAAAGTATCAGTGCGTCGTCCCAACGGGGTGATAGTATCCTCGACATTGGATATACGGGTTTCAGCCTCACCCACCCTCTCCCTCACCCGTTGAAGGTCTTGATGGATAATGGAGAGGTAAGACTGCACCTGCCCAATTTTATCAGCCAAGCGGGCCTCACTAGCAGTCACGGCATCCAACACTCTCTGTAATGCAGCATCGGGCGGTTCAGACGAAGCAAAGCTGTGTGCAGGAGATGGGGGCGACGCTTCAGACTGTACAGTCTCCCTCCTCTGCTGTTGAGGACCGGGATTGCGGACAAACTTCTCCATCGCGCCCGCCGCCGCATTCTGCTGGCGGCCTTTCACCATTTTGGATAGCACCCTGCCGCAGCACTCGACCAGTTATATCAAAGCAATGCAGGCAGAGAGAAAGGGCCAAGAAGTGCAGGAAAAATATATATATATAAAAGGACCAGTGTTCTTGGGTGTATCGCTGAATGTCGGCACAGAGGATATTGAGAGTTATGGGCTGAAACAGGGAATTAGGCAACTTCCCACCTGGACAGTCTCTATCCCTTTAAGGCACAGTGAGGCAAGTCCCACAATGATCCTGGGCCTGGCGGGGAATCTCAGTTCCTGTATTACTTATGTAGGAGTATATATTTATAACATAAATAATATCCAGGATAGAGGAAGGGGGAGAGAGGGTATCAATCCTGGCACAGACTCCCAGCAAGGGCACCCCCCGCAGCAGGAAAAACAGACCCCTGTACCTCCATGGCGTGTGCAGCGTCTGTGTGAATAGAGCAGTAGAGGTCCGGGGAGCGGTCCGCGGGCCAGCGAGATCAGGCACGGCAGGCTGGATAGAACACCGCTCAAAGGGTGCTCCAGGTGTCCCCACAGCTGAACGGAGCGATGTGCCGTGTGCTGCCGCTCCGTATACCCGCCCGCAGCAGCCGTGGCAGGCGGCGGTCACAGGTGACGGAGCCGAACTTCCGGTTGAAGAGGGAATGTGAGCCCGCGGCGTCACGAGTGGCTTCAGCGCTCACCAGGCCACACATATAACGGCTTCCAAACGGCCGGGGAGACAGCAGCGGTCGGTCCAGGGCACTCCAGGGGGGGCACCAATCATTCACCCAGCCCCAGTCCACAGATCAGTCCCAGGGGGAACCACAGGATAAAGTTGCAGGATAGTTTGGCTGGAGAGTTGCACAATGTGTGTGCTACTCCATGCCCGTCCTGGCCACGCCCCTCGAGTGTATCT
This sequence comes from Pseudophryne corroboree, assembly GCF_028390025.1. Classification (NCBI taxonomy): domain Eukaryota; kingdom Metazoa; phylum Chordata; class Amphibia; order Anura; family Myobatrachidae; genus Pseudophryne; species Pseudophryne corroboree. The sequence continues at coordinate 373,849,505 of NC_086446.1, read as the reverse complement.
TAGTTTAGCAGAATAGCGAACGAAAGATTAGCAGAATTGCTACTAAATAATTCCCTGCAGTTTCTGAGTAGCTCCAGACCTACTCCTAGACTGCGATCACCTCACTCCATTTAGTTCCTGGTTTGACGTCACAAACTCCCCCGTTTCTCCAGCCACTCCAGAAACACCCACTTCCTGTCAATCACACTACGATCACTCGAGCGTGGAAAAAACGTTGCTCGAGCTTGTGTAAATTTACAAAGTTTTGTGTGAAAGTACTTAGCGCATGCGCGCTGCGTACCATGCGCATGCGCATTTTTGACGTTTTTTCACTTGATCGCTGCACTGCGAAAATCGGCAGCGAGCAAACAACTCGGAATGACCACCTCAGTCTGCAAAACAGATGTGAAATATTTCTTTGTGATATGCAGGTCACTGTTTTAGTTTTTGCTAGTGCAATCAATTAAATATTTATATACCTTGAACTAGATATGTTATTATCTCTTGGTATACAAAGTATACATGTATAAAAAATGGAAACACCAAGTTTGGTAGTACTTTGAAGAACGTTTTGGCATCATAAAAGGCTTTATTCATTATATCCGAATGTAAGGGTATTTATACACACAAATATTCTCTGGTGAGGTACGTTTTGGCTAGGTACCACAAGTTCTAATCTTCAGTTTTCCTGGTCAATAGATAAACTGAATTTTGGTTCTCAGGCTTGAGATCCTCAGTGTTATTGTTTGATAACTGAGAGATGATAGAAGCATGACATTGCTCCTTACAAGTGTGGTGCTATAGGAGGTCATTCAGACCCCGCCGTTGTCACAGCTGTGCGGACATACACATTGCGGCCACATCCGTGAAAAATGCAGCCCCAATGTGATTGACAGCGGCGGGCATTCATGGGGTGGCGAAGTGGCGTTTGTGGGGTGGGGCAAGGCGAACGGGCGCAGGATGGAACCTTTTTCAGGGCAGCTGCGTGACGTCACACAAAGCCGCTCCGAAAAAAAGATGGCCACTGACCGCCTGGCACAGGGGTCAACCTTAGATCTGATGCGTCCGCAATCTAATTGCGGATGCATCGGGGGGAGCAGCCTCACACATGCTGGGTGGCCTTGCATATGCAGCAGGGCCGGTTCTGGGGCTCTGTGCGCCCCGGGCGGCAATAGGGGGCGTGGCTTCGTACAGGGGGCGTGGTCATTCACACCCCCTGTACAGACTGAAATGATGTGCGGTGCGCGATGACGTCATCGCGCACCGCACAGTAAAGGACCTCTCCACGAAGGGAAACTAGACGCGTACGCGTCTAGTTTCCCTTCACAGCGGCCAGCGGCAGCAGGGGGCAGCGGGGGGCACAGCAGCAGCGGATCTTGCCCTGATGCGGCGCCCTCTGGAAGGCGGCGCCCCGGGCAAAAGTCCTGCTTGCCCGTGGCAAGATCCGCTACTGATATGCAGCCATCTGCGTTCATCGGTGAATAACCCCCATAGTGCATAGACAGTTTAGTTCTAGTGTGGACAGGTATTAAATGAAGTTGTGCCTGCACAAACTGTACATTTTATTTGGATTTTAAATCTTCAGTTTATGAAATAATTCTTTTTATGTTCTGATTTAAGCTAGGTGTTTAGCCTAAAAACTGTGTATTGGGTGTAATATTTCACTAATTTTGCCCCGTCACATTAGAGAGTTGGAAACCACATACATAAATGTAATTATTGGAGGTCTGTATTTTTTATTGGTCCAAATAATCTGATTGGGAATGGGAAGTAAACAGTTCTATCTCAATAGTATACCAATGCTTTTGGTTTTAAATATTTTTTATTTAGATCTTTAATTGCAGATTGTGCCAGTATATTGCATTTGTATCCTTGGTTTCTTCCTGACTCAAATACAGTGACGGCAAATAGATTGTAGATTTCATAAGGATAGTATTTGGGACTGGTAGGGTTTGTAATAAGTACAGAAATAGTGGTAAAACATTTATGTTTATTACATATATTTTTCAAATGCAGAATATTTACAGTGGCAACCATGTGGAGGTAGTTTGCTGAGATGTGAACTGAAATGTGCGTAAACTCCGTGGTTTGGGTAGTCAAATGGGAGTTTAATTGCCCTAACCTGTACTTTAGACCGGTCTAGCCGCTTTATACGGCTAAACCCAGTACTAATGGGCGTGCATACTGTGCAAGCTTACCCAACAGGGGCAACATTTGAATAGCCCCGGTGGGCACCCAGTACATTTGCGCACCCATAAAACAATTGAATTAGCCCCAAAGAATGTTTTTAATGGGATACTGAAAGTAATTATTATATCATCTGGAAATAACAAAATGATATAAGAACCATCAGCGATGTTCACACATGAAATAATTAGTGATGAGCGGATTCGGTAAATGTAAAGATCTTATGAGATGGGAATTAATCCCTGTCTAGTGCCATTTTAGAAGTCAAAGAAAGAAGAGTTTTTTTTAATTGTAACTACTGTGGTATGTTTGTGGTATAACATTATTATTATTATTATTATTATTATTACATTTTATTTATAAGGCACCACATGTGAAAATTTGCAGAGGAGTGATCAGGTCTGAATAACGCCCAGAGTTAGTTATAGCTGCTGTACATACCCAGTGTAGCAGTTTCTACAAAGTTTGCTGTGTGTGTGGATCTGAGTGCTCAATCAGTGTGCTGGACCAGAGAGTAGCTGCCAAGAAGAAGAAATAGGTGCCTCACCATGAGGTGGGAGAATGTGTTCTTATTTATGGGATGTTAACCTTTTCATGACCACTTATGCTATTTATACTAGTTAAATATGCTTGATACAGCCTATACTATATAGTGTTACTTCTTAAAAATGTAATCCATACAATATCCAGTTTATAAAAAGATCAATGTGTACATATATGTCTAGGATTGGTACTAAGCAGTGGCGTAAGTTTGTCCCAGTTGCCCGGAGGCAAGATAAATATTGGTCCCCCCCATACATATATTTATGTACAGTATATGGAGTATTCTGAAAATTTTTATATATGTATTTTAAATCACTAATTTCTTAGAAGTCAGACTCAGGATTAGAACCCATGACCTGTTACACTGAGGGAAAACACCTTACTGATAGAGATATTTGTTCCTGCATTGCAAAAGTCCTGCTTGCCCGTGGCAAGATCCGCTACTGATATGCAGCCATCTGCGTTCATCGGTGAATAACCCCCATAGTGCATAGACAGTTTAGTTCTAGTGTGGACAGGTATTAAATGAAGTTGTGCCTGCACAAACTGTACATTTTATTTGGATTTTAAATCTTCAGTTTATGAAATAATTCTTTTTATGTTCTGATTTAAGCTAGGGGTTTAGCCTAAAAACTGTGTATTGGGTGTAATATTTCACTAATTTTGCCCCGTCACATTAGAGAGTTGGAAACCACATACATAAATGTAATTATTGGAGGTCTGTATTTTTTATTGGTCCAAATAATCTGATTGGGAATGGGAAGTAAACAGTTCTATCTCAATAGTATACCAATGCTTTTGGTTTTAAATATTTTTTATTTAGATCTTTAATTGCAGATTGTGCCAGTATATTGCATTTGTATCCTTGGTTTCTTCCTGACTCAAATACAGTGACGGCAAATAGATTGTAGATTTCATAAGGATAGTATTTGGGACTGGTAGGGTTTGTAATAAGTACAGAAATAGTGGTAAAACATTTATGTTTATTACATATATTTTTCAAATGCAGAATATTTACAGTGGCAACCATGTGGAGGTAGTTTGCTGAGATGTGAACTGAAATGTGCGTAAACTCCGTGGTTTGGGTAGTCAAATGGGAGTTTAATTGCCCTAACCTGTACTTTAGACCGGTCTAGCCGCTTTATACGGCTAAACCCAGTACTAATGGGCGTGCATACTGTGCAAGCTTACCCAACAGGGGCAACATTTGAATAGCCCCGGTGGGCACCCAGTACATTTGCGCACCCATAAAACAATTGAATTAGCCCCAAAGAATGTTTTTAATGGGATACTGAAAGTAATTATTATATCATCTGGAAATAACAAAATGATATAAGAACCATCAGCGATGTTCACACATGAAATAATTAGTGATGAGCGGATTCGGTAAATGTAAAGATCTTATGAGATGGGAATTAATCCCTGTCTAGTGCCATTTTAGAAGTCAAAGAAAGAAGAGTTTTTTTTAATTGTAACTACTGTGGTATGTTTGTGGTATAACATTATTATTATTATTATTATTATTATTATTACATTTTATTTATAAGGCACCACATGTGAAAATTTGCAGAGGAGTGATCAGGTCTGAATAACGCCCAGAGTTATAGCTGCTGTACATACCCAGTGTAGCAGTTTCTACAAAGTTTGCTGTGTGTGTGGATCTGAGTGCTCAATCAGTGTGCTGGACCAGAGAGTAGCTGCCAAGAAGAAGAAACAGGTGCCTCACCATGAGGTGGGAGAATGTGTTCTTATTTATGGGATGTTAACCTTTTCATGACCACTTATGCTATTTATACTAGTTAAATATGCTTGATACAGCCTATACTATATAGTGTTACTTCTTAAAAATGTAATCCATACAATATCCAGTTTATAAAAAGATCAATGTGTACATATATGTCTAGGATTTGTACTAGGCAGTGGCGTAAGTTTGTCCCAGTTGCCCGGAGGCAAGATAAATATTGGTCCCCCCCATACATATATTTATGTACAGTATATGGAGTATTCTGAAAATTTTTATATATGTATTTTAAATCACTAATTTCTTAGAAGTCAGACTCAGGATTAGAACCCATGACCTGTTACACTGAGGGAAAACACCTTACTGATAGAGATATTTGTTCCTGCATTGCAAGACTGCAGATTCTAACTATATGAAGCTGCTACATAGAATTGTCAGTTCAAAACCATTGCAACTAGGCAGATCTATGCCGAGCCGGATTAAGGGTGGGGGCCCGGGGGGTACGTACCCTGGGCCCCCCTTTCCAATAGGGCACCCTGCCACACCACAGATCGGATCTCTCTTCCGATTCGATCTGCGGTGCTGTGCTCCCCGGCTCCCGTCGTCACTGCAGCTGCGGCCGCACAGACAGGACAGCTGAGCTGAGCGACGGCTCAGCTGTCCAATAATATATGAATGAAGCAGCCTGTGTGCCCAGCCAATGACTGAGTGGCAGGCTGCTTCATTCATACCTTATTGGACAGCTGAGCCGTCGCCCAGCTCAGCTGTCCTGATTGTGTGGCAGCTGCTGCAGTGGGGACAGGAGTGCAGGGCATGAGGTCCGCCGTGTGCTGCTTGGGGAGGCAAGTCTTATTAATCTGCTGCTGCTGCATATATATATATATATATATATATATATTCATCTGCCTTCTCTTTATTAGGGGCCCCACTGTCTTAAGTGCTCCGGGCCCCCCATGGTCTTAATCCGGTTCTGGATCTATGTAGTGCACAGCCACACACTACATAGATCTGCTCAGTCACTCACAATGCTTATTATTTCTCTGTCAATTATTTTATAAGTGGCATACCCCAGATTAGAACCCACAACCTATTATACTGGAAGCAGGCACCTCACTGATGGAGCTATTTGTCCCTGTACAGGTAGCATGAGGAGAGCCGCAACTAGGGGGAGGGGGGGGGGGGGGGCTAGGGGGGCACGCGACCTGGGCGCGGAATGAGAGAGGGCGCCGGCGTGGGTGGTAAGCAGAAAGATGCAGTGTAGGACGGCGCAGGGGTGAAGTCACGCCTCCCCGCTCTGCTGCGCCAGGATGCTCCGTAGAGTCTGCTTCCCGGAAACACAGAGGCGCCACTTCACACTCACATAATCATCTGCCAGCGCTGTGTGTGTGTGACGGCCATCTTCAGAAACGGAGAGGACGGGGCCCAGACTGATCATCACTAGAAGTGTGTAAAGGTAGGGAGAGGCGGACAGCTATATATGTATAATATGTGTGTGTGCAGTGTTGTACTTTAACCTAGTGTGTGTGAGCAGCGCAGTGTAACCCTGAGTGTGTGTGTGTGTGTGTGTGTGTGTGTGTGTGTGTGTGTGTGTGGAGCAGTGCAGTGTAACCGTGTGTGTGTGTGTGTGTGTGTTGAAGCAGTGCAGTGTAACCCTTTGTGTATGTGTGTTGGAGCAGTGCAGTGTCACCCTGTGTGTATGAGTGTGGAGCAGTGCAGTGTAACCCTGTGTTTGTGTGTGCATGCATGTGCTGGCACAGTTCAGTGTTACCCAGTGTGTGTCTGCTGGACCAGTGCAGTGTAACCCTGTGTGTGTACTGGAGCAGTGCAGTGTAACCCTGTGTGTGTACTGGAGCAGTGCAGTGTAACCCTGTGTGTATGTGTGTTGGAGCGGTGCAGTGTAACCCTGTGTGTATGTGTGTTGGAGCGGTACAGTGTAACCCTGTGTGTATGTGTGTTGGAGCAGTGCAGTGTAACCCTGCGTGTATGTGTGCTGGAGCAGTTCAGTGTAACCCTGTGTGTATGTGTGTTGGAGCAGTTCAGTGTAACCCTGTTTGTGTGTGTTAGAGCAGTGCAGTGTAACCCTGTGTGTATGTGTGTTGGAGCAGTTCAGTGTAACCCTGTGTGTGTGCTGGAGAAGTGCAGTGCAACCCAGTGTGTGTGTGTACTGAAGCAGTGCAGCGTAACCCGGTGTAGTGTGTGTGTGTATGCTGGAGTACCCGGGGTGGGTACTTAATTTGTATGTACAGTATAGGAGGGATGTATTTAATCACAGTGTATTGGGGTATGTGTATATACAGGGGCATGTATATATGTTTATTTGGGTGGTATGTGTATATTCAGGGGCTGTGTATATATGTACCGTACTGTGTATTGATGTACGGGAGGATGTATTTCTGTATATTGTGTATATTGGGAGGGGGGGGGGGGGGGGGGAGTCAAATGACTGCCTTGCCTCGGGTGATAGAAACCCTAGTTTCGGCCCTGGCATGAGTATTCTAACTATATGAAGTTACCTGTACTTGTCAGAGAAGTAACTTTATATAGTTAGAATTCTCATGCTTTCTATACAGGAACAAATAGCTCCATCAGTAAGGTGCCTGCTTCCAGTACAATAGGTTGTGGGTTCTAATCCTGGGTATGACATTTGTAAAATGCGTATCTATATTAAAGAGGGTGTGACTTTTAAGGTGCAGGAGGAAGAAATCAGTGGCGTGCGGTGAGCTCAGTGGCTGGTGAGGCACTGCAGCCATAATGTCTGCTGTGTCCCGCCGATGCCTGCCACCGCACCCAAGCCAATGCCTGCTACCACCGCTGTCCCTGGGTCAGTGGGAGACAAAGAAAGGCAGTGGGCTATTCCAGGGAGAAGCAGTGGGTGATGCTAGGGAGAGGGTGTTGCCAGTGAGAGGGTGATAGCAGTGGGTGACGCAAGGGAAAAGATGACAGCAGTTTGTAACAGGGAGAGGGTGACAGCAGTGGGTGATGCCAGGGAGAGGATGATGCCAGGGAGCTGGTGACAGCAAGAGGGTCACAGGGAGAGGGTGACAGCAGTCTGTGACAGCTATGGGTCACAGGGAGATGATGACAGGAAGAGGTTGATGCCAGGGAGTTGGTGACAGGAAGAGGGGAGAGGGTGACTGCAGTTGGCGCCAGCTGTGGGTAACGGAGAGAGGGTAACGCCAGGTAGAGGGTGACAGCAGTCAGTGCCAGCTGTGGGCAACAAGGAGAGGGTGGCAAGGAGAGGTTGACGCCAGGCAGAGGGTGACAGTGAGAGGGTAGAGCAGTCTGTGCCAGCTGTGGGTAATGGAGAGAGGGTGACGACAGGGAGAGCATGAAAGGGAGAGGGTGACAGCAGTCCGTGCCAGCTGTGGGTAACGGGAAGAGGATGACGCCAGGGATAGGGTGGCAGGGAGAGTGTGACAGCAGTCGGGGCCAGCTGTGGCTGACGGGGAGAGGGTGACAGCAGTCAGTGCCAGCTGTGGGTGATGTCGAGGGGGCAATGCCAGGGAGAGGGTGACAGTGAGAGGATACCAGCAGTCTGTGCCAGCTGTGGGTGACAGGAAGAGGGTGACGCCAAGGAGAGCACATTACTGTCCCACTCTACCAGCAATATAGAATACAACGGAAGGAGTACAGCCCTGAGCCTTGGGTCCCTGATAAAGCATGGGTGAGCTCAGCCCATTACAAACTAAAGTACCTGCCACTCTTCCCTCACCGCATCCTCCGCTGCACATAGGCGTGCGCAGCACATTTTATTAGGGGGTACACCGTTGTAGAGGCGTGTCTAGTACCACCTACCTACTGGGCATGTCTAGCAACACCTATCGGACATGTCTAGCACCGCCTATTGCCATTCTTTTCTATTCGATATGCACCTTACCTATATGGTGACTTCTCATAACGGGGAACCTCTGAAGAAATGTATCCTCCCTGGGCAGACGGCGTCTTCAGTCGGTAATCACTATTCATGTAGGAGATCACATGATCCGGAAGATGCCTGTTTGTGTAGGAATATAAGCAATGTAATCAACAGAGATTCACCCAGACTCGTGTCACCTCCTACCCGCTGCATCTCTCAGCCACACCATTACCCCTTCCCTGCATCTCTCAGCCACAACATCATCTCCGCCCTGCATCGTCTCTCAGCCACACCATCATCTCCTCCCTGCGTCGTCTCTCAGCCACGCCATCATCTCCTCCCTGCGTCGTCTCTCAGCCACGCCATCATCTCCTCCCTGCGTCGTCTCTCAGCCACACCATCATCTCCTCCCTGCGTCGTCTCTCAGCCACACAATCATCTCCTCCCTGCGTCGTCTCTCAGCCACGCCATCATCTCCTCCCTGCGTCGTCTCTCAGCCACACCATCATCTCCCATCTGAATCTCTCGCAATACCCCTCACTTTGTCTCTCATTCTCCCCACTTCACTCTGTGCCTCTGAGCCTCCCACCCTTCTGTCTATGCCTCTCAGTCACCCGCCCTTCACTGTCTCTCAGCCTCATCAGTGGTGGGTCCAGCAGGAGAACACGGGCAGGTGAGCGGCCGTTCGAGTGGTGTGACGTCATCGGGTCACATCACACAGTACGTTGAGGCGGAGGAGTAGTGTGGAGCAGCGGGCTGGATGGAAGTAGTGGTGCATAGCTGGGAGGGTAGGATGGGAGTAGTGGTGCATAGCAGGGGGGTAGGATGGGAGTAGTGGTGCATAGCAGGGAGGGTAGGATGGGAGTAGTGGTGCATAGCAGGGAGGGTAGGATGGGAGTAGTGGTGCATAGCAGGGAGGGTAGGATGGGAGTAGTGGTGCATAGCAGGGAGGGTAGGATGGGAGTAGTGGTGCATAGCAGGGAGGGTAGGATGGGAGTAGTGGTGCATAGCAGGGGGTAGGATGGGAGTAGTGGTGCATAGCAGGGGGTAGGATGGGAGTAGTGGCGCGGAGCAGGTAGGGCAGGATTAGAGTAGTGGTGCATAGCAGGGGGTTGGATGGGAGTAGTGGTGTATAGTAGAGGGGTAGGATGGGAGTAGTGGTGCATAGCAAGGGGGTAGGATGAGAGTAGTGGTGCATAGCAGGGGGGTAGGATGGGAGTAGTGGTGCGGAGCAGGGAGGGCAGGATGAGAGTAGTGGTGCATAGCAGGGGGTAGGATGGGAGTAGTGGTGCGGAGCAGGGAGGGCAGGATGAGAGTAGTGGTGCATAGCAGGGGGGTAGGATGGGAGTAGTGGTGCGGAGCAGGGAGGGCAGGATGAGAGTAGTGGTGCATAGCAGGGGGGTAGGATGGGAGTAGTGGTGCGGAGCAGGGAGGGCAGGATGAGAGTAGTGGTGCATAGCAGGGGGTTGGATGGGAGTAGTGGTGTATAGTAGAGGGGTAGGATGGGAGTAGCGGTGCATAGCAAGGGGGCAGGATGAGAGTAGTGGTGCATAGCAGGGGGGCAGGATGAGAGTAGTGGTGTGGAGCAGGGAGGGCAGGATGAGAGTAGTGGTGCATAGCAGGGGGGCAGGATGAGAGTAGTGGTGCGGAGCAGGGAGGGCAGGATGAGAGTAGTGGTGCATAGCAGGGGGGCAGGATGAGAGTAGTGGTGCGGAGCAGGGAGGGCAGGATGAGAGTAGTGGTGCAATTGCAGGGGGTAGGATGAGAGTAGTGGTGTGGAGCAGGGAGGGCAGGATGAGAGTAGTGGTGCATAGCAGGGGGGTAGGATGGGAGTAGTGGTGTGGAGCAGGGGGGGCAGGATGAGAGTAGTGGTGCATAGCAGGGGGGTAGGATGGGAGTAGTGGTGTGGAGCAGGGGGGGCAGGATGAGAGTAGTGGTGCATAGCAGGGGGGTAGGATGGGAGTAGTGGTGTGGAGCAGGGGGGGCAGGAAGGGAGTAATGGTGCTGAGCTGGGGGGGGGCAGGATGGAAGCACTGCTGGGAAGGAGCAGGCAGTTAAACATCAATGTCCCATCACCTGTAGCTCCCGGTCCCGGCCGCGATCTCTCGCTTCTATTTGCCGTTTTTCATAGTTCATGTACATGTGCCTATTAGCTCCCCGTCCTCCCATCCCCCGGTAATGCATGCAGTCCGGCCAGAGGCGCCGCCACTGCGATACCCCTTCCACTCTGCTACCAATCCCCCGCACGGCGCACCCCCCCGCACGGCGCACAGACTCCTCGTCTGCCTGGTGTGAGGCTCCTCTGCTCTGGCTGCCTCGCACCAGGCAGACGAGCAGTCAGGACGCCGTGCGGGGGGGTTAGCCGAATGAAAAGGGTATCGTAGTGGCGGCTCTTGTCTCTCTGCCTCTGGCCGGACTGCATTACCTGGGGCTGGAAGGGCGGGGAGATAACAGGCGGCCGCCAGTGTTGCCAACTCTGAAATGAAAAACAAGCAACCGATGACTGAAAAATAAGCCCAAAACAAGCCCAAACCAATCCTAAAAAGCCCAAAAAAAGCCCAACTCAAGTTTTATTTTTCTATATAAAAACAAACATTATTGTTTGTCTTATTAAAATACATATAATTTTTTATATAATCTGCCTTTAAGGTCTTTACAATGATATTTATCAGCACAAAACTGGCTTTTAAAGAATACTGGAATTTTTATAAATACTATAGTTAGAGTTGTGAATTTAAGATACTATACTTTCATGTTTCCTCTAAAGAAAAATCTCAAGTGAAAATTGCCAACTGTATATACTGTATCTGTGGTCATTTGTATTCACTGTGAAATATTTATTCGATGGAAAGATAAAACAAATAATCTTACAACATTCAACTTTGTACTTCTATTAAATAAATAGAGGCCAAATCAAGGTAACAAAACAAAAGATTATTAAGACAATTCAAAATAATAAATGCATATATAAATATTAAATAGTAACTCAATTCAATAAATAACAAAGGAATTACTGAGAGGTAAAGTGCATTGCAGATGGCAAACTGTGAGGTAAAGTGCATGGCACACTGTGTGAAGTAAAGTGCATTGCAGATGGCATACTATGTGAGGTAAAGTGCATGGCACACTATGTGAAGTATAGTGCATTGCAGATAGCACAATGGGGGTCATTCCGAGTTGTTCGCTCGTTGCCGATTTTCGCAATGGAGCAATTAAGGCAAAAATGCGTATGCGCATGGTACGCAGTGCGCATGCGCTAAGTAATTTAGCACAAAACTTAGTAGATTTACTCACGCCCGAACGAAGAATTTTCATCGTTGAAGTGATTGGAGTGTGATTGACAGGAAGTGGGTGTTTCTGGGCGGAAATTTACAGTTTTCTGGGAGTGTGCGGAAAAACGCAGGCGTGCCAGGATAAAACGCAGGAGTGTCTGGAGAAACGGGGGAGTGGCTGGCCGAACGCAGGGCGTGTTTGTGACGTCAAACCAGGAATGAAACGGGCTGAGCTGATCACAGTGTAGGAGTAAGTCTCGAGCTACTCAGAAACTGCTAAGAATTATTAATTCGCAATTCTGCTAATCTTTCGTTCGCAATTCTGCTAAGCTAAGATACACTCCCAGAGGGCGGCGGCCTAGCGTGTGCAATGCTGCTAAAATCTGCTAGCGAGCGAACAACTCTGAATGACCCCCACTGTGTGAGGTAAAGTGCATGGCACACTGTGTGAAGTAAAGTGCATTGCAGATGGCATACTGTGAGGTAAAGTACATAGCGCACTGAATTACAAAGGTTTTATGTAAAATGGATATAAGCAAATTCATCTGAGCTGTCTCCATCGTCTATAGAAGCTTCCATGCTATACATTCCTGAGTTGAAGTGCTGAAGCATATTGGTAGTTGGTTTAAAATGCTTGCAACAAATACCCAAGCGTCTTAAACCATATCTGACATAATACCACATAAAGTGGTCCTAAATTGCTTCACTGTTGTGTGTCTGGTCAGTGTCTTTGTTGTTGTCATCGTTAAAAACAAATTAGCCCTACTGAATACACACAACCGGCAGTCGGCAGCAATAGACATAATGAATGACTCCCCATCATTTCTTTAAGACGGTATTAATCCACAACGTCTCACCTACAGTATGTCTGTGTGAGGATCTGTGTTATATGGATGAAAGACTAATTATCTCTGAAAGTTGGTGTCAGTGATACCTAAAAACAAAAGAAGCCCAAAAACAAGCAGCAAAAAAAATTACAAGCCCAAAAACAAGCAACAAGCAACCACCGAAAAAAATAAGCAACCAGAAGAAAAAACAAGCCCAATTCCGCTTGTTATAAGCTGAATTGGCAACTATGGCGGCCGCACTTGTAGGTGTAGAAGTATACTAAAATACACGAGACGTCCGTCCATCCGTCCTCCTCCATCCCGGCGACTGTCCAATGACATCACTGTTAGTGACAGGGGCGTGCTTTCATTTAGGCAGAAAGCACGCCTCCTGTCACAGAGGCACTTATAGTAAGTGCCGCTTTTGATGATTCTTTTAATGGGCTTTCACTGCCCAAAGCTTAGCCCCGCCCCCAGCCTCCGGCCATTTATCATTGCTAGCGGGAGGCACTGGCAGCAGTGCCTCTGAATCACATTATAGACAGTTTTTTCATAAATCTAAAAGATTAGAATAATGTAAAGACTAAAGCAGATAGTTATGACACAGAATATGTGTCATAAGTATCTTCTTTACATTAGCTTACTCATCAAGGACAGGGGAGGCACTGCCTCCCCTGCCTCCCCTGACTGCACGTCCCTGGAAGAAATAGTGATGGCTGTCAATTAACAATAATGGTGCCCCTACAGAGCAGGAGCTCGGCGGCAGCCGACTCTGTTGCCTCCCACAGTTACGCCTCTGGTACTAGGTTCTTCTTCCGCTCCCCCAGACTCCAGCACTTACTACAATGTTCTGAAAAGCGCCAGATTGTGGTTTGCATTTGGAAACCCTCCTCTACAAATCCTGTGTTTGCCCCTGAACAGAAAGTTTACAAAAAAATAATAGGCCTTTTATCTTATATGCAGAAATGTTTAGATCATAGGACTTCTTCAAATTATGTACAGGTAGCGACTGTTTTGCACTGAATATTTACTATCTTGCTATATAAACTGTGATCGCATTTCTAAGTGTGTTCTATGGAGCACACTGTAACATATGTTTTCAAGTTGGCAATTCTGTGACTGTTGAACATGGGCCCTCATTCCGAGTTGTTCGCTCGTTGCCGATTTTCTCTATATTGCGATTAGTCGCTTACTGCGCATGCGCATGGTTCGTAGAGCGCATGCGCTTAGTTATTTTACACAAAAGTTAGGTATTTTACTCACGGCATTACGAGGATTTTTCTTCGTTCTGGTGATCGGAGTGTGATTGACAGGAAGTGGGTGTTTCTGGGCGGAAACTGGCTGTTTTATGGGTGTGTGCGAAAAAACGCTGCCGTTTCTGGGAAAAACGCGGGAGTGGCTGGAGAAACGGGGGAGTGGTTGGGCAAACGCTGGGTGTGTTTGTGACGTCAAACCAGGAACGAAAAGGACTGAGCTGGTCGCAATGGCTGAGTAAGTCTGGAGCTACTCAGAAACTGCTAAGAAATTTCTATTCGCAATTCTGCTAATCTTTCGTTCGCAATTCTGCTAAACTAAGATTCACTCCCAGAGGGCGGCGGCTTAGCGTGTGCAATGCTGCTAAAAGCAGCTAGCGAGCGAACAACTCGGAATGAGGGCAATTGTCTTTCCCTTGGAGACACAGCCCTCCGCTTTCCTCCTTTCTCACATTCCCTCTTTTTCCAGCAGGACTGGGCATTTCATGACAGAGAAAAATACTGCACATGTAACCATGGAAACCAGCTCTCGGACTCAGCAAGTTCCCAGAACCTTCTGTGGTGGGATAGACAAGAGTGAGTGAAAATAGTATAAGAGGAAAGGAGAAAAATGCTACATAAAAAGAGCAGTAACAAAAAATATTTGTGTAATATGTAACAAGTGTCAGTTCTTAAGAAGTTGCAAGAACCAGTCTCTGGCTCTATATTTTTCTGTTTTATACCATTTAACCATTTGTTATTCATGACACTCCAGCTCTATTTAAGTGTAATGGTCTGCTGCCCCAATACAACTTAAACTAGTAAATTGATTGAAATAAAGCTAGATTGCAAGCTTGCAATGCTATTTTCTCTCTTTAGGTCTGTCTATTAATATACCCAGTCTCTATTTATTACTGTGTTTATTCTATATATATATATATATATATATATATATATATATATATATATATATATATATATATATAATCTTACCTGTTATTTATAAAGAACATGCATATTTTGCTTTACAGAGAAGGGCCCTCATTCCGAGTTGATCGCTCGCTGTCGTTTTTCGCAGCGCAGGGATCAAGTGAAAAAACGGCAATTCTGCGCATGCGCATGGTACGCAGCGCGCATGCGCTAAGTATTTTCACACAAAACTTTGTAGTTTTACCCAAGCTCGAGCGACGTTTTTCAGTCGCTCGAGTGTTCGTAGTATGATTGACAGGAAGTGGGTGTTTCTGGGCGGCAACTCTGCGTTTTCAGTGAGTGTGCTAAAAAACGCAGGCGTGCCAGGCAAAAACGCAGGAGTGGCTGGAGAAACGGGGGAGTGGCTGGCCGAACGCAGGGCGTGTTTGTGACGTCAAACCAGGAACTAAACAGTCTGCAGTGATCGCAAGATAGGAGTAGGTCTGCAGCTACTCAGAAACGGCATAAATTTTTCCTGTGCAGTTCTGCTAATCTTTCGTTCGCACTTCTGCTAAGCTAAGATATACTCCCAGAGGGCGGCGGCCTAGCGTGTACACTGCTGCTAAAAGCAGCTAGCGAGCGATCAACTCGGAATGAGGGACAATATTTGGCCATTCACATCAGTCCGTGCCCCAGTGGAGCTTACAATCAATGGGGTGGATGTATAACGCTTCCTGGGAAGCAGCAGCGCCGAGACATATTAACATCTTGGATGCCAAAGTGGAGGAGTGAAGACTCCCCCCCTCCGGAGATTGCTGCTAGACCATCCACAGCACATCAGCCTAGTGCTAATGCTCTGTGTTTCTCCCCCAGTCGGCTCACTGGGCATGCGCGAGATATCAATACTCACGTGAGATCTCCTGCGCAGCTCGGAACCAGCAGCTGCCACAGCCATGGACAGCACTGTCCCTGCTGTTGTGCATAGGCAATGACACCCGCAGCTGTCGAAATCGATAACTGCAGGTATTAGAACGGTCAGTGCAACAGACCATTCATACATTGCCCCTGCACATTGGCGTGCTATCTGTCACCATGCACTCATCTCCTCCTTCACACATGGGGGAGAAGTGGTATCAGCTCACATAGCTCCCCCATATTAAGCCTTCATACATCTACCCCTATGTTCCCTACCACATGTACATGCACACACAATACACACATACACACTAGGGTTATTTTTTGTTGGGAGTTAATCAACCCACCAGTATATTATAAAGTGTGGGAGGAAACCAGTGTACCCAGGTGAAACCCACACAAGCACGGGGGAAAAATATACAAACTACACACAATTTCTAAAGTGCTACGGAACATGCTGGCTCTATATAAAATAGGATTTTAAATACTTACCTGTAAATCCTTTTCTCGTAGTCCATAAGGGATATTGGGGACACATTAGTATGATGGGGTATAGACGGGGTCCAAAGGAGCCAGTGCACTTTTAATTTCTTCCACTGGGTGTGCTGGCTCCTCCCCTCTATGCCCCCTCCCACAGGCAGTTATAGGTAAAACAGTGCCCGAAGGAGAGAGGACATACTTGAGAGAAGGAACATAACAATGAAAAGTGTGGTGAGATTTACACACCAGCACACCATAACATAACTAGACCAGCAACATCCGGCAACATAAACAGCAATGGCTGAACAGGTAACACCTAACAGAGAACCTGCTGAAAGTCACCGCACAGAGGCGGGCGCCCAATATCCCTTATAGACTATGAGAAAAGGATTTACCGGTAGGTATTTAAAATCCTATTTTCTCTAGCATCCATAAGGGATTTTGGGGACACATTAGTACGATGGGGATGTCACAAAGCTTCCAGAATGGGCGGGAACATGCAGAGACATCTGCAGCACTGCCTGCCTAAACTGGGTATCCTCTTTGGCCAGGATATCAAACTTGTAGAACTTCACAAAGGTGTTCTTTCCCGACCAGGTAGCGGCTCGGCATAGTTGCAAGGCTGAGACTCCGCGGGCAACCACCCAGGAAGAGCCCACCGATCTAGTAGAGTGGGCCTTTAGAGACTTAGGAACACGTAAGGCTGCCAACATATAGGCCTGTTGGATAGTAAGTCGAATCCAACGAACAATGGACTGCTTCAAAGCAGGGCAACCCTTCTTCTGCGCATCATAGAGCACGAACAAGGAATCAGTCTTTCTGATCCGAGCTGTACGCTTGACATAGATCTTCAAGGCACTCATAGCATCCAATGCCTCCGGAGGAGCAGAAGCGTCAGAACAGGACAGAATCACAATAGGTTGATTCAGATGAATTTGCGGAAACAAACTTCGGCAGGAACTGCTGTCTAGTCCTGAGCTTCGCTCTGTCCTCATTAAAGACCAAATACGGACTTTTATATAAGGCCCCCAATTCTAAGACACGTCTAGCAGAAGCCAGGGCCAGTAACATCACCATCTTCCACGTGGGGTACTTGTCTTCTACCGTCATCAAAGGTTCAAACCAGGAGGACTGTAGAAATCGAAATACCACATTCAAATCCCAAGGAGCCGTAGGCGGCACAAACAGAGGTTGGATGTGAAGCACCCCTTGCAAGAAGGTCTGAACTTCAGGCAGTATAGTTAACTTCTTTTGGAAGAAGATTGAAATAGACGACATTTGAACCTTAATGGATCATCACAGACGTAAGCCTTGATCCACTCCAGCCTGCATAAAACGAAGGAATCTTCCCAAGTGAAAATCGGCAGATGGATATGTGCGTTTCTCGCACCAGGAGACGTAGCTCCGCCAGATATTATGATAGTGTTTTGACGTCACTGGTTTTCTGGCTTGCACTATAGTGGCAATTACCTTTTTGGAAAGTCCCTTGTGAGCTAGGATGTTCTGCTCAACTTTCATGCTGTCAAACAAAGCCGCCGTAAGTCCGGGTAGATGAATGGTCCTTGTTGAAGAAGATCTCTTCTGAGTGACAGAAGCCAAGGGTCTTCGACGGACATGTCCAGAAGATCCGCGTACCACGCTCTCTAGGGCCAATCCGGGGCAAGCAGAATTGCTTGTACTCCTTGATGCAGGATCCTCTTGAGCACCTTTGGGATCAACGGAATTGGAGGAAATGTATAGACCAGCTGGTAAGTCCAAGGTGACGTCAGTGCATCCACTGCGCACGCCTGAGGGTCTCTGGTTCACGAGCAATAGGAGCAAAGTTTCTTGTTGAGGCGAGATGCCATCATGTCGATCTGGGGGCAACCCCACCAGTTGATAATCTGTTGAAACACTTGAGGATGTAGGCCCCAATCCCCTGGGTGGAGGTTGTGGCGACTCAGGAAGTCCACTTCCCAATTGTCCACTCCCAGAATGAAGATTGCGGACAGTGCTAGTGCATTTCTTTCCGCAAACAGGAGTATTCTTGATACTTCTCACATGCAGGCCCTGCTTTTTGTCCCTCCTTGTCCATTGATAGTCCAACTGTACCTGGATTGCTTGATCCCGGAGCAGAAGGGAGGCCTGAATCAGGGCACTGTAGATAGCCCGAAGTTCCAGGATGTTGATCAGAAGGAGGGCCTCTTGGGCAGGCCACCTGCCCTGGAACTGCACCCCTTGGGTGACAACCACCCATCCTCTAAGACTTGCATCCGTCGTGAGGAGGATCCAATCCTGAATCCCGAAGCGTCGACCTTCCTATAAATTGGAAGACTGCAGCCACCACAGGAGTGAAATCCTGGCCCAGGGTGATAGTTGAATCATCTGGTGCATCTGAAGATGGGAACCGGACCACTTGTGCAGGATGTTGAAAGGGTCTGGCATGAAACCGTCCATACTGGATGGCCTCGTACGAGGCTACCATCTTTCCCAAAAATCTTATGCAGAGATGAATGGAAACTCGAGTCGGTTGGAGAACCAGGTGAACCATTTTCTGGAGAGTTCTCACTTTTGTCCTCTGGGAGGAACACTTTCTGCGATACAGTATCCAGTAGCATTCCTGGAAACAGGAGTCATTGAGACGGCTCTAGGTGGGACTTCTGTAGATTGAGGATCCACCCGTGCTGTGACAGAAGGCGTATAGTGCGATCTATATGGAGCAGTAGGAGCTCCCTGGAAATCGCTTTTATCAGGAGATCGTTGTCAGATTGTGTTTGGGCTGTGTCCCCGGAGGGGGCGCTAGTGGGTCAGTGGAGGTAGATGGGAGAAAACGAGGAGGCTGGATAACGTTCCTGCGCATGAGCGCAATGGTATTTTATTTGGCAGATGATATAACACAGAATGGTAGCAGAAACAATAATAACAGATGAATAAAGTCAATCACTCAGTATGATAACTGAAAGTCTATGGCAATGGATGACAGATGACTTGAGAAAATAATATCCGGTAATATATAAACAGAAGAACAAGTGTTTGTGAAATGGTTCTGGTTTGGAAACCAGTGCAGGTTTTAAAACAGGAAACTTAGGCAGCAAGGTGTAGAATGGCAAACCTGAGCAGAGGCAGGAGTCTGACTTCACAGTGCAGGTGATGAGGCACTGGCAGCAGCAAGCTGTATCACAGGTGGAGGAATGAAACACACCTGGAGTCAGTCTTCAACTGCAGGCTGAAGCACACAAGGTGGTGATGAGTGTGAAGACTTATTTGCAGGTTGCAGGTATTGCTGGGCCTTGAAGTTCCACGGAGCTGTGCAGAGTAACCAGGAGTACAAGTTCTTAAGCAGAGAACCAGGAACACAGGAGGAACAGGAACAGATCCTTTCACATGGGTCGCTGGAGAGACACAAAGTCCAGGATGCCTGCAGACTGATCCTGCAGTCTCTTATGTACCCCATGGTGCACAGGGATTGGATGAGTGAAGGAAAGTGGGTGCGGCCAAGCACCGGATTGGCCGCAGTATACTGGCTGTTTACAGACTGTCATGGCGGCGCCCACGCTGCGGCCTAGCAGGGACGCGGCGCGCTACATGCCCGCTGTCTCAGGAGTGTTCCCAGGCCCTTGATGATGTCCCATGGCAGGGGCATAGGTGACAGGTGACCGCAGGGAACCAGGACGGAGTCCGCAGCGGCGGACGGATGTCAGCCTGGTAAGTCGATTCCTGACAGTACCCCCTCCTTTAGGGGTGGACACCGAACACCCACGTGGCTTGGAGGGATGAGTGCTGTGGAAGACACGGACCAACCTAGGAGCATGGACATCGGACGAATTCACCCAACTTCTCTCCTCTGGGCCATAACCGGACCAATCGACCAGGTACTGGAGACGTCCATACCGACAACGGGAGTCCAGAATTTTGTTGATCTCGAATTCCACGCCCCGCTGAGTTCGAACCTTGGGACCTACTGGAAGAGTATTCTGAAAGCGGTTTAGGACTAGAGGTCTGAGGAGAGAAATATGAAAAGCGTTAGGTATACGAAGGGAAGATGGTAACTTTAATTTATAGGCCACTGGGTTGATGACTCTTTCGACAGGGTAAGGACCAATGAAGCGTGGTGCAAACTTCATGGATGGGACCCTGAGACGGAGGTTACGGGTTGATAGCCAAACCTTGTCCCCAGGTTTCAAATGGGGAACCGCACGTCTCTTGCGGTCGGCAAAGACCTTGTACCGACTGGAGGCCTTTTTGAGGGAAACGTGAATTTTTCTCCAAATAGATGAAAACTGAGTCAGAGCAGTAGTGGCAGCAGGAACATCCATATGAGGGAGCTCTTGGAAATCAGGTACACGGGGATGTTGCCCATATACTGCAAAGAATGGTGTCGTTTCAGTGGCAGTATGGTATCGAAAGTTGTGGGCAAACTCGGCCCATGGGAGCAAATCGAACCAGTCATCCTGGGAAGATGAAACATATAATCTTAAAAAAGTCTCAAGTTCTTGATTGACCCTCTCTGTCTGCCCATTCGTCTGAGGATGGTATGAAGATGAAAACTTCAGTTTGACCTGCATGGCAGAACAGAGGGCCCTCCAAAACCTCGCTACAAACTGTACCCCCCGGTCAGATATTATTTCAGAGGGTAAACCATGTAAGCGGAAAATCTCCCGTAGGAAGATTTGGGCAAGTTTTGGGGCAGAAGGGAGACCCTGGAGAGGAACAAAATGAGCCATCTTGGTGAATCTGTCCACTACAACCCAAATGGTATTATGTCCTTGAGAAGGAGGAAGGTCGGTGATAAAATCCATGGACAGGTGTGACCAGGGACAACTAGGGATAGACAGTGGTTGTAACTGACCTGCTGGAGACTGACGAGGAGTCTTGTGCTGCACACATTTAGGACAGGATGCCACGAAATCCTGGATGTCCATTTTCATCTTTGGCCACCAATATGTAGCAGAAAGGAACTTGAAGGTCTTCAGGACCCCAGGATGACCAGTGAACTTGGATTGATGGGCCCAAGATAGCAACTTGGGACGGAGATCTGGGGAAACAAAAGTCTTACCAGGAGGAGGAGCTGGGGAGACTTGAGATGCAGCGAAAACCACGGGACTCAGGATGGAATGTGGCACTGAGTCAGATGTTCCTTCTTCAGATTCCATGGATCGGGATAACGCGTCAGCTTTCACATTCTGCGAACCTGGGCGGAAATGAAGCTTGAAATTAAAACGTGAGAAAAAC
This sequence comes from Pseudophryne corroboree, assembly GCF_028390025.1. Taxonomy (NCBI): domain Eukaryota; kingdom Metazoa; phylum Chordata; class Amphibia; order Anura; family Myobatrachidae; genus Pseudophryne; species Pseudophryne corroboree. The sequence continues at coordinate 373,828,353 of NC_086446.1, read as the reverse complement.
ATAGCCCACCTGGACTGGCGAGGGTTAAGGCACTGAGCTGCCTTTAAATATAGCAGGTTTTTATGATCCGTGTAGATATTAAACGGATGTTTGGCCCCTTCTAGGAGATATCTCCATTCCTCGAGAGCCAGCTTGATCGCCAGTAGTTCTTGATCTCCCACGGAGTAGTTAGCTTCTGCAGGAAGAAACTTTCGAGAATAAAATCCACAAGGGTGGACTTTCCCATCGGATCCCTTCTGGGAGAGAACAGCTCCAACCCCAACTGTAGAGGCATCTACCTCCAACTCGAATGGTCTGTTGACATCTGGCTGAGACAGCACTGGAGCAGACATAAAGGCTAGCTTGATCTTCTGGAAGGCTGCCAAGGCTTCTTCTGACCAGTTGGAATGGTCTGCCCCTTTCCGAGTCAGGTTGGTAATAGGAGCGATGAGAGTGGAGAATCCTCGAATAAATTTTCTATAGTAGTTGGCGAAACCCAGGAATCGCTGGATAGACTTGAGAGAGTTTGGAATGGACCAATTGGCAATAGCTTCCAATTTTGTCGGGTCCATCTGAAGATCCGATCCGGAAATTATATAACCCAGGAAGGGTATAGAGGGAACTTCAAAGGTGCATTTAGATAGTTTCCCGTAGAGCCGGTTCTCACGAAGACGTCGGAGAACTTCACAAACTTGTAGACGATGAGATGGAAGGTCTTGGGAGAAGATAAGGATATCATCTAAGTAAACAACGAGGTACTTATACAGGACATCACGAAAGATTTTGTTCACAAAGTGTTGGAACACTGCTGGGGCATTACTCAACCCAAATGGCATTACCAGGTATTCATAATGGCCATCTCGAGTGTTGAAAGCTGTCTTCCACTCGTCACCACTCCGGATTCTGATGAGATTATAGGCACCGCGGAGATCTAACTTGGTGAAGATGCGGGCTCCTTTAACTCTGTCAAATAATTCGGTAATGAGTGGTAATGGATAACTATTCTTGATAGTAATGTCATTGAGACCCCGATAGTCAATGCACGGACGCAGTCCTCCATCCTTCTTTTTAACAAAGAAGAAACCTGCACCAGCGGGAGATGATGACGGACGGATGAATCCCTTCTGAAGATTCTCTCTGATGTAATTACTCATCGCCTCAGTTTCAGGAACAGACAACGGGTAGGTGCGCCCCCTAGGTGGCTTCTTGCCAGGAAGGAGATCGATGGGACAATCCCATTCCCTATGGGGCGGCAGGATATCAGCAGCCTTTTCACAGAAGACGTCTGAGAAGTCTTGATAAGCTGCTGGGAGACTTGACTGTGTCTTTACTTCGGTAGACTTAATGGGACACACTTGGGCTAAGCAGGATTGATGACAATGTGAACCCCATGAGGTAAGCTGCAACGTTGACCAGTCAAACTGTGGATTATGTAGCTGGAGCCAGGGCATGCCCAAGACAATCTCCTGGGTGGCTTGAGGGATGACCAGGAACTTGATCAGTTCAGAATGGAGAAATCCAACTCCCAGAACCACTGGAACAGTTTGATGAGAAATGTTCCCCTTGGAGATTCGACTACCATCCACAGCAGTAATGTAAACTGGACAAGAAAGTTCACAGGTAGATAGGCAAAATTTATTTACCGCAGCTTGGGTGATAAAGTTTCCTGCAGCACCGCAGTCCACTAATGCTGACGCAGACTGGAGCCCAACTGGAGTCTCTAGCATCACTGGAAGGATGAGGTCTTGTTGAGAAGGAGCTTGACTGAAAGATCCTAACTTGACTCCTCCCTTACAAGTCAGGATCTGGCGTTTCCCGAACGCACCGTGCAGGAGTTAATCTGATGGCCCGCAGCAGCACAGTATAGGCAGAGTCTCTCACGTATTCTTCTTGCCCGCTCTTCAGGAGTTAGGCGGGACCTATTTATCTGCATAGGCTCGTCAGAAGAGGGAGACTGGAACTGTACAGAAGGTATGAACCTTGATCTGCGTGGCTCACTCCGAGCGCGTTCATTATTGCGTTCGCGGATGCGAGAGTCCAACTTAATGCACAGGGAGATCAAATCAGACAGTTGAACAGGAATGTCACGGGTCGCCAGTTCATCCTTGATCCGATCCGAGAGTCCGTGCCAGAAAGCTGCTACCAGAGCTTGGTTGTTCCACTGAACCTCTGCAGCCAACGTCTGGAACTGGATGACATATTGTCCCATGCTTCGGGTACCTTGACGAAGTTGGATCAGGTCTGCCGAAGCTGATGTCGCACGACCAGGCTCGTCAAAGATCCGTCTGAAGGTTGACACGAAGTCTGTGTAGTTGTTAATCAGAGGGTCAGCACGTTCCCACAGAGGAGACACCCAACTCAGAGCAGATCCAGAGAGTAAGGAGATGATGTAGGCAACCTTGGATCTTGGCGTGGGGAAATTATGTGGCAATAACTCAAACTGTATTTCACATTGATTGAGAAACCCGCGACATAACTTAGGACTGCCATCATACTTGCTCGGCACGGGCAGATGCAGACGTGACACTGGAGCTGATGCAGCCGGCATAGAAGAACTCACAGCACTGGCAGGTGCTGGAGTAACAGAAACAGTAGGAGAGAGTACACTAGGCAGGGATTGCTGTAGTGTATCTAATCGGGAGGACATCCCTTGCAGGAATTGAAGCATCTGCTGCTGCGCAACCTCTTGACCATCCAGACGGGAGACCAGATTTTGCAAGGCCTCTGACCCCACACTCCGTCCACCATCCGAGTCCATCGATCCTGGACTTACTGTCAGATTGTGTTTGGGCTGTGTCCCCGGAGGGGGCGCTAGTGGGTCAGTGGAGGTAGATGGGAGAAAACGAGGGGGCTGGATAACGTTCCTGCGCATGAGCGCAATGGTATTTTATTTGGCAGATGATATAACACAGAATGGTAGCAGAAACAATAATAACAGATGAATAAAGTCAATCACTCAGTATGATAACTGAAAGTCTATGGCAATGGATGACAGATGACTTGAGAAAATAATATCCGGTAATATATAAACAGAAGAACAAGTGTTTGTGAAATGGTTCTGGTTTGGAAACCAGTGCAGGTTTTAAAACAGGAAACTTAGGCAGCAAGGTGTAGAATGGCAAACCTGAGCAGAGGCAGGAGTCTGACTTCACAGTGCAGGTGATGAGGCACTGGCAGCAGCAAGCTGTATCACAGGTGGAGGAATGAAACACACCTGGAGTCAGTCTTCAACTGCAGGCTGAAGCACACAAGGTGGTGATGAGTGTGAAGCCTTATTTGCAGGTTGCAGGTATTGCTGGGCCTTGAAGTTCCACGGAGCTGTGCAGAGTAACCAGGAGTACAAGTTCTTAAGCAGAGAACCAGGAACACAGGAGGAACAGGAACAGATCCTTTCACATGGGTCGCTGGAGAGACACAAAGTCCAGGATGCCTGCAGACTGATCCTGCAGTCTCTTATGTACCCCATGGTGCACAGGGATTGGATGAGTGAAGGAAAGTGGGTGCGGCCAAGCACCGGATTGGCCGCAGTATACTGGCTGTTTACAGACTGTCATGGCGGCGCCCACGCTGCGGCCTAGCAGGGACGCGGCGCGCTACATGCCCGCTGTCTCAGGAGTGTTCCCAGGCCCTTGATGATGTCCCATGGCAGGGGCATAGGTGACAGGTGACCGCAGGGAACCAGGACGGAGTCCGCAGCGGCGGACGGATGTCAGCCTGGTAAGTCGATTCCTGACAATCGTCCAGGTAAGGGACCACGTTGACCCCCTGGACCCTGAGCTGGAACATAATTTCCACCATCACCTTCGTGAACACCCTCAGAGCTGTAGACAGGCCAAAGGGTAATGCCTGGAATTGGTAGTGATCGTTCAGCAGGGCGAACCTCAGATAGGCCTGATGAGGAGACCAAATTGGGATATGGAGGTAGGTGTCTTGATATCCAGGGACACTAGGAATTCCTGGTGTTCCAGGCCTGCGATCACTGCTCGCAAAGATTTCATCTTGAATTTGAAAACCTTTAGGTAAGGATTCAAGGACTTCAGATTCAAAATTGGCATCACTGACCCGTCCGGTTTTGGCACAACGAACAGACTGGAGTAGTAGCCTTGTCCTTGCTGTTGCAGGTACTGGAACAATGACTTGGGACTGGACCAACTTTGTGATGGCCTGTAATAGCGTAACACGCATATTTTCCAAAGCTGGTAAGCTTGATTTGAAAAATCGTTGGGGAGGAGCACCGTCGGACTCCAGCTTGTAACCCTGAGAAATAAGGTCCCTTACCCAGGCGTCCTGGCAGGAACTTTCCCAGATGTGGCTGAAGTGACGTAACCTGGCTCCCTCCTCGAGATCCTCCCGGGATGGGCGGGCACCGTCATGCTGATGTCTTCGCGGAAGCTGAACCGGCAACAGCTGGTTTCTTAGGTTTACTCCTGGTGCCTCTAGCTGCATTTGATGCACCTCTGGCCCTAGATCGGAATCTGGTGGACCAAAAGGACTGAGTAGATGGTCCCGGGTAGGTATGTCTAGCAGGCGGAGCCCCCAAGGGAAGAAACGTGGATTTCCCAGCATGGCTTTGGAGATCCATGCGTCCAATTCACCTCCGAAGAGCCATTCACCTGTAAAGGGAAGAGATTCCACATTGCATTTGGAGTCAGCGTCTGCAATCCACTGACGCAACCATATGGCTCTGCGTGCTGACACAGCCATAGCAGTGGTTCTAGCATTTATATTGCCAATCTCTTTTAGGGAGTCACAGAGAACTCTTGCCATGTCCTGAATGTGTTTCAGGAAAGTCCCCGTAGTAACTAGGGTCATGCAGTGCCGGATTAAAGGGGGATCACAGGGGGTAAGTACCCCGGGCCCTCCTTTCTCTGGGGCCCCCCTGGCCAGAGCCGCTCAGACCCAGCTCGAACTCTCAATGGACGATTCTGCTCATCTCCAGGTTCCTTTGCTAGCAGCACTCTCAGCAGCAGAAGAGTAGCTCCTGGGATAGCTGCTGCTGGTGGCGGACCCTGGAGAGAAACAGAATCGTCCCCGACCACCTGCATCCATCTTTCTGCACAGCCATAGTGCGCCCGGCCTGCTTGCTCACAGTCACTCCCCTCCTCTGGCGGCCGATGATGCTGACAAGTAGATGGCGCTGCCGCTGCACAGCGCAACTGACACTGGTGGATAAAGGCAATGAGGAGCGAGACTTGGAGGGACTTTCAGGGAGGACTGAGCTAACAGCAGCCCACCGCCGGTCAGTGAGCTGAAAATATGAGTAGGAAAAATCATTACAATATGAGGGGGGATATTTAAATATATAAGGGATGACGTGTGAGGCTGAGATGGGGATCATTAAATATATTTATTTATTCTAGGGGCAAAGGTGATGAGGTGCTGCGAGGGGGAGGACACACCCACCTCCCTGGGCTAAGCCAGGGCACGGTCGTCACATGAGGGAGAGGGCCCCACTGTCTTAAGTGCCCTGGGCCCCCTGAAGGCTTAATCCGGCCCTGGGGTCATGTCACCCGAGAGACCCTCCTGAATTTGAGTAGCCCAGTTGTGAATTGTATGTGTCATCCAGCAACCTGCAGTGACCAGTCTCTGAGATACCTCTGCAGCAATGTAGATAGATATTAGTGTGACCTCAATTTTCCTATCCCCCGGGTCCTTTACCGTAAAGGAGCCCTGAGCCGGGAGTACCGCCTTCTCAGAGAGGCGAGCGACCGAGATGTCTACAGCCGGAGATTCTTCCCAGAATTTTCTACCCTCAAGAGCAAAGGGGAATGTATGCAAAAATAAGAATTTACTCACCGGTAATTCTATTTCTCGTAGTCCGTAGTGGATGCTGGGTACTCCGTAAGGACCATGGGGAATAGACGGGCTCCGCAGGAGACTGGGCACTCTAAAAGAAAGATTAGGTACTATCTGGTGTGCACTGGCTCCTCCCTCTATGCCCCTCCTCCAGACCTCAGTTAGGGAAACTGTGCCCGGAAGAGCTGACACTACAAGGAAAGGATTTGGAATCCAGGGTAAGACTCATACCAGCCACACCAATCACACCGTACAACTCGTGATAACTATACCCAGTTAACAGTATGAATAACAACTGAGCCTCACTGAACAGATGGCTCATAACAATAACCCTTTAGTTAAGCAATAACTATATACAAGTATTGCAGAAAATCCGCACTTTGGACGGGCTCCCAGCATCCACTACGGACTACGAGAAATAGAATTACCGGTGAGTAAATTCTTATTTTCTCTGACGTCCTAGTGGATGCTGGGTACTCCGTAAGGACCATGGGGATTATACCAAAGCTCCCAAACGGATGGGAGAGTGCGGATGACTCTGCAGCACCGCATGAGCAAACTCAAGGTCCTCCTCAGCTATGGTATCAAACTTGTAGAATTTTTCAAACGTGTTTGAACCCGACCAGGTAGCAGCTCGGCAAAGTTGTAATGCCGAGACCCCTTGGGCAGCCGCCCAAGAAGAGCCCCCTTCCTCGTGGAATGGGCTTTTACTGATTTAGGATGCCGCAGTCCAGCCGCAGAATGTGCAAGTTGAATCGTGCTACAGATCCAGCGAGCAATAGTCTGCTTAGAAGCAGGAGCACCCAGCATGTTGGGTGCATGCAGGATAAACAGCGAGTCAGTATTTCTGACTCTAGCCGTCCTGGAAACATAGATTTTCAGGGCCCGGACTACATCCAGCAACTTGGAGGCCTCCAAGTCCCGAGTAGCCGCAGGCACCACAATAGGTTGGTTCAAATGAAACGCTGATACCACCTTAGGGAGAAATTGGGGACGAATCCTCAATTCTGCCCTGTCCCTATGGAAGATCAGATAAGGGCTTTTACATGACAAAGCCGCCAATTCTGACACACGCCTAGCCGAAGCCAAGGCCAAATATATATATATATGACCACTTTCCACGTGAGATACTTCAACTCCACGTTCTGAAGTGGCTCAAAACAACCTGCAGTAACAGGTCCTGTCTGAGAGACAGAGGCCATGGGTCCTCCGAGATCATTTCTTGTGGTTCTGGGTACCAAGTTCTTCTTGGCCAATCCGGAACTACGAGTATAGTTCTTACTCCTCTCTTACTTACTATCCTCAGTACCTTGGGTATGAGAGGAAGAGGAGGGAACACATAAACCGACTGGTACACCCACGGTGTCACTAGTGCGTCCACAGCTATCGCCTGAGGGTCTCTTGACCTGGCGCAATACTTTTTTAGCTTTTTGTTGAGGCGGGACGCCCTCATGTCCACCTGTGGCCGTTCCCAACGGTTCACAATCTGCGTGAAGACTTCTGGATGAAGTCCCCACTCTCCCGGGTGGAGGTCGTGCCTGCTGAGGAAGTCTGCTTCCTAGTTTTCCACACCCGGAATGAACACTGCTGACAGTGTTAGCACATGATACTCCGCCCATCGGAGAATCCTTGTGGCTTCTGCCAACGCCATCCTGCTTCTTGTGCCGCCTTGTCGGTTTTCATGGGCGACAGCCGTGATGTTGTCTGACTGAATCAGCACCGGCTGGTTTTGAAGCAGGGGTTTTGCTTGCCTTAGGGCATTGTAAGTGGCCCTTAGGTCCAGAATATTTATGCGTAGGGAAGTCTCCTGACTCGACCATTGTCCTTGGAAGTTTCTTCCCTGAGTGACTGCTCCCCAACCTCGGAGGCTTGCATCCGTGGTCACCAGGACCCAGTCCTGAATGCCGAATCTGTGGCCCTCGAGAAGACGAGTACTCTGCAGCCACCACAGCAGAGACACCCTGGCCCTCGGGGACAGGGTGATCAGCCGATGCATCTGAAGATGCGATCCTCACTTGTCTAACAGGTCCCACTGAAAGTTCCTTGCATGGAACCTGCCGAAGGGAATTGCTTCGTAAGAAGCTACCATCTTTTCCAGGACTCGCGTGCAATGATGCACCGACACCTGTTTTGGTTTCAGGAGGTCTCTGACCAGAGATGACAACTCCTTGGCCTTCTCCTCCGGGAGAAACACCTTCTTCTGTTCTGTGTCCAGAAACATGCCCAATATCAGCAGACGCGTCGTAGGAACCAGCTGCGACTTTGGGATATTCAGAATCCAGCCGTGCTTTTGTAGCACTTCCTGAGATAGTGCTACTCCGATCAACGACTGCTCCTTGGACCTCGCCTTTATAAGGAGATCGTCCAAGTACGGGATAATTATAACTCCCTTCTTTCGAAGGAGTATCATCATTTTGGCCATTACCTTGGAACACACCCTCGGTGCCGTGGACAGACCAAACGGCAACGTCTGGAATTGGTAATGGCAGTTCTGTACCACAACCTTGAGGTACTCCTGGTGAGGTAGGTAAATGGGGACATGTAGGTAAGCATCCTTGATGTCCATTGATACCATGTAATCCCCCTCTTCCAGGCTTGCAATAATCGCCCTGAGCGATTCCATTTTGAACCTGAACTTCCTTATATAAGCGTTCAAGGATTTCAATTTTAGAATGGGTCTCACCAAACCGTCTGGTTTCGGTACCACAAACATTGTGGAATAGTAACCCCGTCCCTGTTGAAGGAGGGGAACTTTTATTATCACCTGCTGGAGGTACAGCTTGTGAATTGCCGCCAGTACTACCTCCCTGTCCTGGGGAGTAGCTGGCAAGGCTGATTTGAGGTAACGGCGAGGGGGAGACGTCTCGAACTCCAGCTTGTATCCCTGAGATACCACTTGTAGAACCCAGAGATCCACCTGTGAGCGAACCCACTGATCGCTGAAGTTCCGGAGACGGGCCCCCACCGCACCTGGCTCCACATGTGGAGCCCCAGCGTCATGCGGTGGACTCAGTGGAAGCAGGGGAGGATATTTGTTCCTGGGAACTGGCTGTCTGGTGCAGCTTTTTCCCTCTCCCCCTGCCTCTGGGCAGAAAGGAAGCACCTTTGATCCGCTTGCCTTTCTGAGGCCGAAAGGACTGTACCTGATAGTACGGTGCTTTCTTAGGTTGTGAGGGAGCCTGAGGTAAAAATGTCGATTTCCCAGCTGTTGCTGTGGATACGAGGTCCGAGAGACCATCCCCAAACAATTTCTCACCCTTATAAGGCAAAACCTCCATGTGCCTTTTAGAATCAGCATCACCTGTCCACTGCCGGGTCCATAATACCCTCCTGGCAGAAATGGACATTGCATTAATTCTAGATGCCAGCCGGCAAATATCCCTCTGTGCATCCCTCATATATAAGACGACGTCTTTAATATGCTCTATGGTTAGCAAAATAGTATCCCTGTCGAGGGTATCAATATTATCTGACAGGGTATCAGACCACGCTGCAGCAGTACTACACATCCATGCTGAAGCAATTGCAGGTCTCAGTATAGTACCTGAGTGTGTATATACAGACTTCAGGATAGCCTCCTGCTTTCTATCAGCAGGCTCCTTCAAGGCGGCCGTATCCTGAGACGGCAGTGCCACCTTTTTTGACAAGCGTGTGAGCGCCTTATCCACCCTAGGAGATATCTCCCAACGTGACCTATCCTCTGGCGGGAAAGGGTACGCCATCAGTAACTTTTTAGAAATTACCAGTTTCTTATCGGGGGAACCCCACGCTTCTTCACACACTTCATTCAACTCATCTGATGGGGGAAAAAACACTGGCTGCTTTTTCTCCCCAAACATAATACCCTTTTTAGTGGTACCTGGGTTAATGTCAGAAATGTGTAACACATTTTTCATTGCCGTAATCATGCAACGGATGCCCCTTGTGGATTGTGTATATGTCTCATCCTCGTCGACACTGGAGTCAGACTCCGCGTCGACATCTGTTTCTGCCATCTGAGGTAGCGGGCGTTTTTGAGCCCCTGATGGTCTTTGAGACGCCTGGGCAGGCACGGGCTGAGAAGCCGGCTGTCCCACGGCTGTTACGTCATCCAGCCTTTTATGTAAGGAGTTGACACTGTCGGTTAATACCTTCCACATATCCATCCACTCTGGTGTCGACCCCGCAGGGGGTGACATCACACTTATCGGCACCTGCTCCGCCTCCACATAAGCCTCCTCATCAAACATGTCGACACAGCCGTACCGACACACCGCACACACACAGGGAATGCTCTGACTGAGGACAGGACCCCACCAAGTCCTTTGGGGAGACAGAGAGAGAGTATGCCAGCACACACCACAGCGCTATATAAACAGGGATTTACACTATTACAGAAAGTGATTTTCCCTATAGCAGCTATACAATACAGTTTTGCGCCTAAATTTAGTGCCCCCCCTCTCTTTTTTACCCTTTGAGCCTGGAAACTGCAGGGAAGAGCCTGGGGAGCTGTCTTCCAGCGGAGCTGTGAAGAGGAAATGGCGCCAGTGTGCTGAGGGAGATAGCCCCGCCCCTTTTTCGGCGGGCTTCTCCCGCTCTTATATTAATATTATGGCAGGGGATTTTTGCACATAATAAGATTTTACTTACCGATAAATCTATTTCTCGTAGTCCGTAGTGGATGCTGGGACTCCGTCAGGACCATGGGGAATAGCGGCTCCGCAGGAGACAGGGCACAAAATTTAAAAGTTTGACCACTAGGTGGTGTGTACTGGCTCCTCCCCCTATGACCCTCCTCCAAGCCTCAGTTAGGATACTGTGCCCGGACGAGCGTACACAATAAGGAAGGATTTTGAATCCCGGGTAAGACTCATACCAGCCACACCAATCACACCGTACAACTTGTGATCTGAACCCAGTTAACAGTATGACAAACGTAGGAGCCTCTGAACAGACGGCTCACAACAATAACAACCCGATTTTTTTGTAACAATAACTATGTACAAGTATTGCAGACAATCCGCACTTGGGATGGGCGCCCAGCATCCACTACGGACTACGAGAAATAGATTTATCGGTAAGTAAAATCTTATTTTCTCTGACGTCCTAGTGGATGCTGGGACTCCGTCAGGACCATGGGGATTATACCAAAGCTCCCAAACGGGCGGGAGAGTGCGGATGACTCTGCAGCACTGAATGAGAGAACTCCAGGTCCTCCTTAGCCAGGGTATCAAATTTGTAGAATTTTACAAACGTGTTCTCCCCTGACCACGTAGCTGCTCGGCAGAGTTGTAATGCCGAGACCCCTCGGGCAGCCGCCCAAGATGAGCCCACCTTCCTTGTGGAATGGGCCTTGACAGATTTAGGCTGTGGCAGGCCTGCCACAGAATGTGCAAGTTGAATTGTGCTACAAATCCAACGAGCAATCGTCTGCTTAGAAGCAGGAGCACCCAGCTTGTTGGGTGCATACAGTATAAACAGCGAGTCAGATTTTCTGACTCCAGCCGTCCTTGAAATATATATTTTCAATGCTCTGACAACGTCCAGCAACTTGGAATCCTCCAAATCGCTAGTAGCCGCAGGCACCATAATAGGCTGGTTCAGGTGAAACGCTGAAACCACCTTAGGCAGAAAGTGAGGACGCGTCCGCAGTTCTGCCCTGTCCGAATGGAAAATCAGATATGGGCTTTTATACGATAAAGCCGCCAATTCTGACACTCTCCTGGCTGAAGCCAGGGCCAGTAGCATGGTTACTTTCCATGTAAGATATTTCAAATCCACCGATTTGAGTGGCTCAAACCAATGGGATTTGAGAAAATCCAAAACTACATTAAGATCCCACGGTGCCACTGGGGGCACAACCGGGGGCTGTATATGTAGTACTCCTTTTACAAAAGTCTGGACTTCAGGAACTGAAGCCAATTCTTTCTGGAAGAAAATCGACAGGGCCGAAATTTGAACCTTAATGGACCCTAATTTGAGGCCCATAGACAATCCTGTTTGCAGGAAATGTAGGAATCGACCCAGTTGAAATTCCTCCGTCGGGGCCTTCCTGGCCTCACACCACGCAACATATTTTCTCCAAATGCGGTGATAATGTTGTGCAGACACCTCCTTCCTGGCTTTTACCAGGGTAGGGATGACCTCTTCCGGAATGCCTTTTTCCCTTAGGATTCGGCGTTCAACCGCCATGCCGTCAAACGCAGCCGCGGTAAGTCTTGGAATAGACACGGTCCCTGCTGAAGCAGGTCCCGTCTTAGAGGTAGAGGCCACGGATCTTCCGTGAGCATCTCCTGAAGTTCCGGGTACCAAGTTCTTCTTGGCCAATCCGGAGCCACGAGTATCGTTCTTACTCTCCTTTGCCGTATAATTCTCAGTACTTTTGGTATGAGAGGCAGAGGAGGAAACACATACACTGACTGGTACACCCATGGTGTTACCAGAGCGTCTACAGCTATTGCCTGAGGGTCTCTTGACCTGGCGCAATACCTGTCCAGTTTTTTGTTGAGGCGGGACGCCATCATGTCCACCATTGGTCTTTCCCAATGGACCACAATCATGTGGAAGACTTCTGGATGAAGTCCCCACTCTCCCGGGTGCAGATCGTGTCTGCTGAGGAAGTCTGCTTCCCAGTTGTCCACTCCCGGGATGAACACAGCTGACAGTGCTAACACATGATTTTCTGCCCAGCGGAGAATCCTTGCAGCTTCTGCCATTGCCCTCCTGCTTCTTGTGCCGCCCTGTCTGTTTACGTGGGAGACTGCCGTGATGTTGTCCGACTGAATCAACACCGGCTGACCCTGAAGCAGAGGTTTTGCCAGGCTTAGAGCATTGTAGATTGCTCTTAGCTCCAGTATATTTATGTGAAGAGACGTCTCCAGGCTTGACCACACGCCCTGGAAGTTTCTTCCCTGTGTGACCGCTCCCCAGCCTCTCAGGCTGGCATCCGTGGTCACTAGGACCCAGTTCTGTATGCCGAATCTGCGGCCCTCTAACAGATGAGCACTCTGCAACCACCATAGCAGAGACACTCTTGTCCTTGTGGACAATTTTATCCGCTGATGCATCTGCAGATGCGATCCGGACCATTTGTCCAGCAGATCCCACTGAAAAGTTCGTGCATGGAATCTGCCGAATGGAATCGCTTCGTAAGAAGCTACCATTTTTCCCAGGACTCTTGTGCATTGATGCACAGATACTTTTCCTGGTTTTAGGAGGTTCCTGACTAGATCGGATAACTCCCTGGCTTTCTCCTCCGGAAGAAATACCTTTTTCTGAACAGTGTCCAGAATCATCCCTAGGAACAACAGACGTGTCGTCGGGATCAGTTGGGATTTTGGAAAATTCAGAATCCACCCGTGTTGTTGGAGCACTACTTGGGTTAGTGCTACTCCGACCTCCAGCTGTTCTCTGGATCTTGCCCTTATCAGGAGATCGTCCAAGTAAGGGATAATTAAGACGCCTTCTCTTCGAAGAAGGATCATCATTTCGGCCATTACCTTGGTAAAGACCCGGGGTGCCGTGGACAATCCAAACGGCAGCGTCTGAAACTGATAATGACAGTTTTGGACCACGAACCTGAGGTACCCTTGGTGTGAAGGACAAATTGGAACATGAAGGTAAGCATCCTTGATGTCCAAGGACACCATAAAATCCCCTTCTTCCAGATTCGCTATCACTGCTCTGAGTGACTCCATCTTGAACTTGAATTTTTGTATGTACAGGTTCAGAGATTTTAGATTTAGAATCGGTCTTACCGAGCCGTCCGGCTTCGGTACCACAAATAGCGTGGAGTAATACCCCTGTCCCTGTTGTAGGAGGGGTACCTTGACTATCACCTGCTGAGAATACAGCTTGTGAATGGCCTCCAATACCGTCGCCCTGTCGGAGGGAGACGTTGGCAAAGCAGACTTTAGGAAACGGCGAGGAGGGGACTTCTCGAATTCCAACCTGTAACCCTGAGATACTACCTGCAGGATCCAGGGGTCCACCTGCGAGTGAGCCCACTGTGCGCTGAAATGTTTGAGGCGACCCCCCACCGCCCCTGAGTCTGCTTGTAAGGTCCCAGCGTCATGCTGACGCCTTTGTAGAAGCCGGGGAGGGCTTCTGCTCCTGGGAAGGAGCTGCTTGTTGCAGTCTCTTACCCTTTCCTTTGCCTCGGGGCAAATAGGAATGTCCTTTTGCTCGTTTGTTCTTATAGGAACGAAAGGACTGCGGCTGAAAAGCCTGCGGCTTTTTCTGCTGGGAGGTGACCTGGGGTAAAAAGGTAGATTTTCCGGCCGTTGCCGTGGCCACCAGATCCGATAGACCGACCCCAAATAATTCCTCCCCCTTATACGGCAATACTTCCATATGTCGTTTGGAATCCGCATCACCTGACCACTGGCGCGTCCATAAACTTCTTCTGGCAGATATGGACATCGCACTTACTCTTGATGCCAGAGTGCAAATATCTCTCTGTGCATCTCGCATATAAAGAAATGCATCCTTTAACTGCTCTATAGTCAGTAAAATACTGTCCCTATCCAGGGTATCAATATTTTCAGACAGTGACTCCGACCAAGCCACGCCAGCACTGCACATCCAGGCTGAGGCGATTGCTGGTCTCAGTATAACACCCGTATGTGTGTATATACTTTTTAATGTATTCTCCAGCCTCCTATCAGCTGGATCCTTGAGGGCGGCCGTATCAGGAGACGGTAACGCCACTTGCTTTGATAAGCGTGTGAGCGCCTTATCCACCCTAGGAGGTGTTTCCCAGCGCGCCCTAACCTCTGGCGGGAAAGGGTATAATGCCAATAACTTCTTTGAAATTAGCAGTTTTCTATCTGGGGTAACCCACGCTTCATCACACACTTCATTCAGTTCCTCTGATTCAGGAAAAACTATCGGTAGTTTTTTCACACCCCACATAATACCCCTTTTTGTGGTACTTGCAGTATCAGAGATATGCAAAGCCTCCTTCATTGCCGTGATCATATAACGTGTGGCCCTACTGGAAAATACGTTTGTTTCTTCACCGTCGACACTGGATTCAGTGTCAGTGTCTGGGTCTGTGTCGACCGACTGAGGTAAAGGGCGTTTTACAGCCCCTGACGGTGTCTGAGACGCCTGGACAGGTACTAACTGGTTTGCCGGCTGTCTCATGTCGTCAACCGACTTTTGTAGCGTGCTGACACTATCCCGTAATTCCATAAACAAAGCCATCCATTCTGGTGTCGACTCCCTAGGGGGTGACATCACCATTACAGGCAATTGCTCCGCCTCCACGCCAACATCGTCCTCATACATGTCGACACACACGTACCGACACACAGCAGACACACAGGGAAAGCTCTGATAGAAGACAGGACCCCACTAGCCCTTTGGGGAGACAGAGGGAGAGTTTGCCAGCACACACCCAAGCGCTATAAATATATATAGGGACAACCTTAATAAGTGTGTTCCCTTTATAGCAGCTCAAATATTATAAATATCGCCAATAAGTGCCCCCCCTCTCTGTTTTTACCCTGTTTCTGTAGTGCAGTGCAGGGGAGAGTCCTGGGAGCCTTCCTCGCAGCGGAGCTGGGCAGGAAAATGGCGCTGTGTGCTGAGGAGAATAGGCCCCGCCCCCTTTTCGGCGGGCTTCTTCTCCCGTTTTTTTTGGAACCTGGCAGGGGTTAAATACATCCATATAGCCCCAGGGGCTATATGTGATATATTTTAGCCAGAATAGGTATATTACATTGCTGCCCAGGGCGCCCCCCCCAGCGCCCTGCACCCTCAGTGACCGCTGGTGTGAAGTGTGCGGAGAGCAATGGCGCACAGCTGCAGTGCTGTGCGCTACCTCATGAAGACTGAGACGTCTTCTGCCGCCGGTTTCTGGACCTCTTCTCTATTCGGCATCTGCAAGGGGGTCGGCGGCGCGGCTCCGGTGACCCATCCAGGCTGTACCTGTGATCGTCCCTCTGGAGCTAGTGTCCAGTAGCCTAAGAAGCAAATCCATCCTGCACGCAGGTGAGTTCACTTCTTCTCCCCTAAGTCCCTCGTTGCAGTGAGCCTGTTGCCAGCAGGACTCACTGAAAATAAAAAACCTAACAAACTTTTTCTAAGCAGCTCTTTAGGAGAGCCACCTAGATTGCACCCTGCTCGGACGGGCACAAAAACCTAACTGAGGCTTGGAGGAGGGTCATAGGGGGAGGAGCCTGTACACACCACCTAGTGGTCAAACTTTAAAATTTTGTGCCCTGTCTCCTGCGGAGCCGCTATTCCCCATGGTCCTGACGGAGTCCCAGCATCCACTAGGACGTCAGAGAAATATAGTTTATTAGACTATATTATGTGCTTTTTTGCCAAAGTAAGGTACTCTAATTGCAGCCCAGGGCGCCCCTCCCCCCCAGCGCCCTGCACCCATCAGTGACCGGAGTATGTGGTGTGCATAGGGAGCAATGGCGCACAGCTGCAGTGCTGTGCGCTACCTTAATGAAGACCGGAGTCTTCAGCCGCCGATTTCCAGGACGTTCTTCTTGCTTCTGGCTCTGCAAGGGGGACGGCGGCGCGGCTCCGGGACCGGACGACCGAGGCTGGGCCTGTGTTCGATCCCTCTGGAGCTAATGGTGTCCAGTAGCCTAGAAGCCCAAGCTAGCTGCAAGCAGGTAGGTTCGCTTCTCTCCCCTAAGTCCCTCGTAGCAGTGAGTCTGTTGCCAGCAGATCTCACTGAAAATAAAAAACCTAACAAATACTTTCTTTACTAGAAGCTCAGGAGAGCCCCTAGTGTGCAACCAGCTCGAGCCAAGCACAGATTCTAACTGAGGTCTGGAGGAGGGGCATAGAGGGAGGAGCCAGTGCACACCAGATAGTACCTAATCTTTCTTTTAGAGTGCCCAGTCTCCTGCGGAGCCCGTCTATTCCCCATGGTCCTTACGGAGTACCCAGCATCCACTAGGACGTCAGAGAAAACCGTTTTGACACCTGATATTTCTTATCTGGATTCTTCCAGGGCACTTTAAATAAATCATCCAATTCTTTAGATTCAGGAAATGTGACAGTTTGTCTTGAGGGAGGAAAAACAACTGCTGATTTGCAGCGTCCTCTAGGGGGAGCTTTAGCACATCCCTTATAGCTAAAATGAGGGGTTCAATACCCTGTGTAGGAGTGGAATCAGTAGCGGATCTTGCCACGGGCAAGCAGGACTTTTGCCCGGGGCGCCGCCTTCCGGAGGGCGCAGGGCGCCATCCGGAGGACGCCGCACCAGGGCAAGATCCGCTGCTGCCGTGTGCCCCCCGCTGCCCCCCCCCCCCGCTGCCGCTGTGAAGGGAAACTAGACACGTACGCGTCTAGTTTCCCTTCGTGGAGAGGACCTTTGCTGTGCGGAGCGCGATGACGTCATCGTGCACCGCACTTCATTTCAGTCTGTACAGGGGGCGTAAATGACCACGCCCCCTGTATGAAGCCACGCCCCCTATTGCAGCCCGGGTCGCTCAGAGCGCCAGAACCGGCCCTGAGTGGAATCCCCACTTATGGGATCCACATCGTCCCCATCATCTTGTATATCATCATCAGTATCTGATAGAAGTGCAGGTAAAGCACGTTTATGTGGACCTGCAGTAGAGAGGGGGGGATGGGGAACATCAGCCCTGGCAGCTAGATATGCTACTGCTTTTAGCAGTTCTTGTGTTTTGTTGGCATTTGCAGTGAGCTGACATATCAGACATCATAGTTTTGATAGCCCCCAGCCAGGTGGGCTTGTGACTCTCCCCTTCATTGTCCTCAGCATTTTGCGAGGACTGACTACACTGCTCACATGCGATTTTAGATAACAGTGAGAACTGCTTATACAGGTTGAGTATCCCATATCCAAATATTCCGAAATACGGAATATTCCGAAATACGGACTTTTTTGAGTGAGAGTGAGATAGTGAAACCTTTGTTTTTTGATGGCTCAATGTACACAAACTTTGTTTAATACACAAAGTTATTAATAATATTGTATTAAATGACCTTCAGGCTGTGTATATAAGGTGTATATGAAACATAAATGAATTGTGTGAATGTAGACACACTTTGTTTAATGCACAAAGTTATAAAAAATATTGGCTAAAATTACCTTCATGCTGTGTGTATGAGGTGTATATGTAACATAAATGCATTCTGTGCTTAGATTTAGGTCCCATCACCATGATATCTCATTATGGTATGCAATTATTCCAAAATACGGAAAAATCCCATATCCAAAATACCTCTGGTCCCAAGCATTTTGGATAAGGGATACTCAACCTGTACAATGTAATTTCCTCAGAGGAATAATATCTGTGCGCAATGAGCGGCTCTCCCCCTAATCAACACCCTGTACCAGTGATCCAGCGTGTGACAGTGTGGAAGAGCTGTGTGAGGCTGCTGCTGCTGCTTATGCAGAGGATGGCGCCAAAATGCCGCTGAGCCCGCTCTGATGTAGCTCCGCCCCCTGCAATGGCGCCGGAGCTACCTAGTTATATTTATACTGGCCCTGTCTCCTAACCATGCTATAGCCTTACATGAATGCTTGGTACAGCCATCGCTAGCCAGTTTCACGCAGGGGCTATAGTGGGTACCCCCCAGGAGGGCCCCTTATGCCTCACCCGCGCTTCTGCTGGACCATGAACAGGGGGACCCCCCTAGCGGGGCCCCCAGTGTGTACTCACCACCGACGATCACCTTCAGGCAGTGTTAGGGGTGTGCAGCGTGCTGCGGTTGCGACAGCCAAGGCGCAGTGCTCTGCTGAACAAACAACCCCTCAGGACGGTGGTCCTGCAGCGGGGAAGCGGCTCTGCACCTCAGGAGGCTGATGACCGTCCTCTCCCCTAACTCCCACGGTGCAGGTATGCTGTTGCCCAAACAGCATACTGAAATAAACAAAAGTTTTAAAATAAAAAGAAAAACTCTGGAGCTAGCAGAGTATGCAATCTTTCCTGAGGGCACTATTTCTAAACTGCCTGTGGGAGGGGGCATAGAGGGAAGAAGCCAGCACACCCAGTGGAAGAAATTTAAAGTGCACTGGCTCTTTTGGACTCCGTCTATACCCCATCGTACCAATGTGTCCCCAATATCCCTTATGGATGCTAGAGAAATAAATGTTAACATATAAGGAAACAAAATATAATTTAAATATCAGTTGTTTATCCCTTGGTATTGCAATTGTCAACAACATGAGAAAATAGTTTAATATATCATCATCCAGTAAAATGTTTCCGGATGGTTTGTGTCACAATACTCTCACAGTTGGAGTGCTTCGGTTTTGAAAGGCGGCTGTTCACTGCATACTTGTATTCACATTTGCATTACACACAATGCATTCCAGGAATGAAGTGCGACAGCTTTTAGCGACGCCAGCATTCGAATGTGACAACATTGTGACAACAACCAAATCCACCATGGCTCGCGAGTCACGACGAATCACACAGACAACCTGTGGGTGAGCTATATGGGAGGCGGCTGCTTTAAAGAGATGCAGCGTTCCCGTAGCCACGCCCCTAATTTACAAGCCCCGCCCTTTCTATGACAGAAACTATTTTTAGTCATGCGAATCACGTGACTGGAGTGACGTCACTGAATGTTGTTGTTGGTGGAGAGTCTACAGAACGAAAGGGAGAGACTGCAAGAGAGAGGGAGAGAGAGAGACGTCACTAAAGGGGTGAGGGACAGAGCTGCAGACTGAATTAGGGGTAATAGCCAATCTTTTGCTAGAAGACAGATGACAGCCTGATGTATGTGACTTTGACACTCCCCCTAGAGAGACAGCAGATGAGACGGGAGAGACATCCATGGACTGAAAGAGACAAGAGCATCCATCCACCGAGACAGTCAAGAGACATAACTTACAGAAACCAGAGTCACTCTCTACAAAAATACTCACCTAATGAGAGAGACCAAGGGCACCCAAGCCACTGAAAGAGTCTACAGACATCTGAGGCACCAGGCTCTTGTAGAACCACTGTAACCTGGTGCTCAGACCCTGCAAATAGAGCACAGGTAACACCTGTTTGGTGTACATTATTATTATTATTATTATTATTATTATTATTATTCAAGTATGTAATTATTATTATAATATTGTTAGTGTTTATTTTCATTCTTTCTCTGATTATGATATTGTATCTATACAGTGGATGTTGACTATATTGATCAGTATTAATCACAAATATTTAGTAGATATTAGCATTTTTACAGGTTTGAGTTAAATTCCTGTGTGTGTTGGACTATTATAATTTCATGAAAGTACATATGAGTTGAAAGGATTTCTACATATAGTTGTCTAACGGAGGGTGATAAAGATGCTTTGCTGTAGGATTAGTGTATGAATGATCATATAGGATGTTTCTAATGCAGGAAGTTATGTCACTGGAGATGGGGTATTTCAGGCTTACAGTGTAATCTGTGGTTAGCGTAAATGAGGCAGAAATTAATGTGCTGTGTGGACAAACAGCAGGATAAATTTGGTGGTACTGAAGTAAAGTGAACATGGCATAGGTTTCACATCCAAATAAAAAGCATGAGCAGTATTTTAATTGCAAAGCGTTATAGTATGATTAGTAATATGGTTAAAGAGGTATGCATAAGTGAATTTGTAAGGTTAGTATTATTGATGTTAACACAGAAACAAATACTGCATTTACATGATTTAGACTCAATGACATGGCTAGAGCTGAAGGCTTCTACTAAATAGTTTTGAGCTATTAAAAAGAACACCTTAGCAACACACCATTTTGTGTGCAGAGCCAATACTTGTGAGAATATAGCCTATTAATTAAACAGACTTTGTGCCTGTTGGCTCAGATACTGTATGTCGCTAGTTCACAGTGAATTCGTAAGTGGAATATTAGCTCATCTTTCAACATGGCTGCCTCCATAGTTTGTAGGGTTTTATGTCTGTTTGGCTTATGAGATGCAGGGTTTATCAAGTTTTGTTCCTGATCTATGCAGGTGTTTATTGTAGAGTGAATAGAGATTGGTTTCACTATATGATAAACCTTTTCTTGCAATTTGTAATACTTTTATATGCATTATCCATGCGAATACATTTAATGGCATTTGCAGGTACTTCTACTTGCTTTCAGTTCCGCAAAATGTTGTCTTCCTAAGCCTTGAGCCCCTCTCATATTAAATATGTTCCTTACCTGTTAAGATTAAGATGCAGTTGTATGAGTTGCACACTGCAATGTTACCATATTTTGTTATATGCGGTTTTATAGCTAGGGTCTAGCCGTCATTAAAATCAGTCAAGACTTTCTGTCAGCGTCAGACTGGTACACAGGGGTACATGAAAATCCTGTCTGAGCCCGCCCCCTGCTTTAGGGGTCAGGTTCCAGACTGTGCTTGTATACATTGTTACTCTGTTAGATGGTCAATTACCTGGAGCTTGGTTAGCTTCTATAGAAACTACACCAAGACTTGCCCACCTGCCAATTAAAGTGGGTGGTCGAGACACACCCCTGCCCTCTCCTTTTGCTGGTAGTGGGCTTTAACATAATGAACACAGTCGCTGCCAGTAATTTGCATGGCATAGTGTCTCTGCATTCATTCACTAATACCGCATTCAGATCGCAAATGCCGGATCCCACCCGGTAAAGGAAACGTGTCCTTACCGGGTGGGATCCGGCATTTGCGCTCCTTTGCTGGCTTTCCGACCCGGCAATATACCGGGTCGGTTGCCATAGCAGCAGGGGGGGGGGCAGCAGCAGCAGGGGCGGGGGTGGAGGCGGCACTGGGAGATGAGCTCATCTCCTGCGCCGCCTCTCCCTATGCTGTGAATGGGAACCGTGTCGCAACGACACGGCTCCCATTCACACTGCACCTGACCCGGTATTCAACCCGGGTATAATCCTTCTTTTATACTGGGTTGAATTACCGGGTCAAACGACCCGCTAATTCTTGGAAAGTGCTTTCACATCGCACACTGACCCGTGTCGACACGGCAATATGCCGTGTCGATACCGGGTTATTTGTGCGATGTGAAAGGGGTATAACCTACATTTAAGTCATCCCAGTGGCATGTATTTCATCTTTATTAGACATAATGCATCTCTCACTGAGTATTAGACACTGGCCAGTCAGTGCCGGGGACCCCTATCAGAAGTACAGTGCATTAATATATAGAAAGGATCACTGTCTTGTGCTTAATTATAATTACTTTATTGAAATATATAGAAGAAGTTGCGCTAATAATATGGTGAACTGCTATGGCTGAAATGAATTATACTCGCACCAATTTAAAATGTATAAATATACATTTATTTATTTATTTATACTTTTAGTGCACAAGGTTCATTATAAATGTATCACAGAAAAATAACAACAGAGTTAATGCACACCTGAATAGAAAAATCTTTCTTAAAAAAAGAAAAGAAAGCTCCATCCAAGTGAAACGCGTTAGCAACCAGCACTCCAAGCAGTGAAGCCCCTTGTGTCCCTGGGCAGGGGGTAAATAAAAAGCCGATCGCAGCTGCAGACAGCCTTCCCTCGTATACATTACTTTGAGAGGAGGGTCAGTGCTGCCAGATGCGGCTCTTGGCAAATACAGTGGAAGCGGCTGATGCTCCATATGTTTGACTTGGTAATATACTCACAGCTGCATTGTAGTGAATATTAACGGCACTTCAAACTGTATAAACATCCCCCTGCACTAAAAGTGGGGAGATGGGAATATCAATCCCATTCATCTATACTTGAAATGGATCCATGTAGAGGACCTGTGTTTTCTAATCATATTTTTTAGATATTATTATTATTATTATTATTATTTTATTTATTTATTTTAAGAAAAATGTTTCTATTCAGGTGTGCAGTAGCTCTGTTGTTATTTTTCTGTGATACATTTGTAATGAACCTTGTGCACTAATAGTATAAATAAATATGTGTATATTTTTTTACATTTTAAATTGAAGTGAGTATAATTAATTTCAGCCATAACAGTTCACCATATTATTAGTGCAACTTCTTCTATACTATTTCTATAGAGAACAGGCGTCTCTTCAAATAGATTCACCTGTATATTCATTTTAGAGTGTTCCACAAACTCACTTAGAAGTTTGCAGCGCAAGTATAACTAAAACAAACTTAACATCAGATATTTAATTTAATTATCGACGGTGTTTTGTCTGCCTCTATAATAATTACATTATACATGATTCACAGGACTATTCACTACAGGGCATTGCTGGTATCAGTGTGTTGGCTGACCACACCCCTTAAACATAGGCCCCTACCACTATTTTCTGTAAGATTTATCTGGCCTTGGAGAGTGATAAATTGCATGGTGATAAATTACCAAACAGCTCCTAACTGTCATGTTACAGGCTGTGTTTGCAAAATGACAGGAGCTGATTGGCTGGTACGTTATCACCGTGCTGTTTATCACTCTCGGCTTGATAAATCTGGAGGAAAATAGTGGTAGGGGCTTTATGCCCCAGTCTGACACTGCTTTCCATACAGAATATGTTCTGGCTGTTTCTATTAATGAACATACATACAAAAATGTATGTGAGTTTAAACCTTACTCATATATAGTCAATATTTTTAACATTATTTTATTCATAGTTTATTATTATTATCCTTTATTTATATGGTGCCACATGGTATCCGCAGCGCCCAATTACAGAGTACATAAACAAATAAGCAAAACAAGAAAACAGTGACTTACAGTTCAAGACAGTAAAGGACGGGTTCAGTATGATTTGTCGATGGACGGGATGCCAGCTGTCAGTGTGCCGACAGCGGTATCCCGTCCATCATCCCAACAGGCCAGCGGTAAGCACCCTAACCCTCCTCTGCCCCCTACCCTAACCCTCCCTTGTGGGTGCCTAACCCTCCCCGGTGGTCCCTAACCTCCCCGCTTGGTGCCTAACCCTAACCCTAACCCTCCCTTCCCCACTGCGTAAACCTAACCCTCCCCGCTTGATGCCTAACCCTAACCTGCGCTTCTATTTGCCTTACCCTCCCTTCCAGGTCCCTAACCCCCCTTTTCCTGCCTAAACCTAACCTCCCCCCCCCCCCGTCCTGCTATTAGGACAATTGGGATGCCGGCTGTTGGTAATGTGACACATTGCGTCCTACTTTGGGATCCTGGCGTCGGTGTATCGACTGCCGGGATCCCTGCCGGGATAACTGCTTCCCTATAGGACAAGCACAGGGTATATAAACATAGCTGCATCAGCAGACGACACTGAAATATATATCAGGGAGGCAGAAAATTGGGGGATTTGGTGCCATCGAAGGAAGTATTGAAAGTAAGATAGGTTAAGTCAGAGATGGAAAAGCACATGAGGGAAGAGGGCCCTGCTTGTGAAAGCTTACATTCTAAAGGGGAGGTGCACACAGACAGGGGTGACACAGATGGGGTCGAAAGTGAGTGTGAGACAGAGGGCTTAGAGTGAACAACAGCAAAAAAACAAAAACAGTACATAGTAAGGAAGAAAATCAGTACAGTGTTAAGAACAGTAAATAGAGCAAATGCAAGACGCAAACCACAGCAATATTTGTGGAATCATTTGACCTATTTATTACAGCACGGTAAATAAAATAAAAAAACCCCAACCCCCCCCCCCCCCCCCAACATTAGAAGAAATAGGTGAGGGGGAGTTGCCCAAAAGTATTACACTAGAAACAAAGAGAAAGAAATAAAGAGAAACATGAGGTGTCAAAGCTAAAGGTGTGACAAGTCATATGTGGAATGGTGGTTGGAGAATGGTCTAGTGCAGTGGTCAGGGAACGGGTAAATTACTCCAAATGGGGTAAAAATGAAATTCCTGGGGGTAATGGACGGTCGTGCTGCCGAGACACCGTCCCGTCCAGCACCGGCCGGCTCGCGATGTGACCTGCACAATAAAATTGTGTGTCCTGCTTCAAAGCAGACAATTGCACGCTGGATCAGGCTCACTATCCAGCATGCTTGTTCCACAGCAGGTTTGTCGGTTTCCAAAATCTGTACAGGCCCACTCTTCTAGGTCGGTGGGTTCTTCCTGGGTGGCTGCCCGGGGTGTCTCGGCTTTACAGCTCTGCCGAGCGGCTACTTGGTCTGGTTCGAATACATTTGCTAAGTTTGATACTTTGGCCTCTAAGGACCTTCAGTTTGGTCAATCAGTACTGCAGGAACCTCAGCACTCTGCAACCTGGTTTGGGAGCTTTGGTACAGCCCCATGGTACTAAATAGAACCACAGTATCCTCTAGGACGTAAGAGAAAATAGGATTTTAATTACCTACTGGTAAATCATTTTCTCGTAGTCCGTAGAGGATACTGGGCGACCGCCCGGTGCTTTGATTCCTGCTTACCTGAGTAAGTATTTGGTTTCCTAGACTTAGTCTGGTGGGAGGGGAATAGAGGGAGGAGCCAGCCCACACTACCAAATTCTTAAAGTACCCATAGCTCCTAGTGGACCCGTCTATACCCCATGGTACTAAATGGAACCCCAGTATCCTCTACGGACTATGAGAAAAGGATTTACCGGTAGGTAATTAAAATCCTATTTTTCTACATCGCAGTCAAGTGCCACATTTTATTGAAAACTGCAGCGAGAGACAGAGAAGCAGGATTTTTGCAGTGGGTGGCAGTGGGTGGCTACCTGGATGTCTTATCTGGCATCATTAAGAAATTGGGTGGACAGTTTGTCCTCATATATTTGTTTAAGTACTCAAATGGGAGACCCAAGAGAATGTACTGTGGGTTAATGATTCTGGGGGAATGAAGTACAGCACTCAAAAGGTTCACATTCGAATGCCAGAATAGAACTATTTTTTTGCCATGTCCACCAAATGTTAAATAAAGGTACCATGATTCTTGCATGCCCTCCAACAAAGGTGAAAGGCAGAGCTAAATATTTTATAGAGTTAAGTGGGAACCATGTACCAGCGGTAATAAATTTGATAGGAATTTCCCTTTACCAATGTAGATATGGACGACCTAGCAATCTGTTCCCGAATTGTGGACAAGTGTCTTTCTCTGGAGGACAAGAACTTCCCACTGGAGTCTGCAACAGGGTATGGGGGGGTTCTACTGAGAGAAGGGGGTTGTATGGGAGAGAAATCTTGCCAGATTGTAAGGGTCTATGATAACAGTGGGACTCTAATGAATTCAGGTGGTATGACAGACCAACATATTGGAAGGAGGCAACAAAATGGCACAGCTGGAGAAAGTTAAACATATTAAACTAGGGAAAGAATAATTTTGTCTGCAGAGCACCTAGAGAAATGCACCCTCCAACATGTCCACCACAAACCTGACACCTCTAGAAATCCAAGGAGTAGAGCAGGAGATGGACAAGCTCAGAGGAAAATCGGGGTTATCCTATAGCGGAGTATAAAGAGATGGGTTGCAAGACAATTTGTAGCACTTTGTACAGGTGGTCCCAAACATGCTATACAAGTTGACATTTCCAAATCTATCCAGTGTGGGTTACTATCAGAAGCAAGCCAAGCAATAGCTTCACTAAGGTGGAAAACTAAATGATGCATCTTAATATCTCGGAAACCATAACCATCATTCTTCGTAGCCCTTCATAAGTTGGTGAAGCTATTTCTAGGCATTATATCCCTTCAGACAAACTGTCCAAACCAGGTATGTATCTGGGTCAGGACAGTATTTGGAGCCCTTACAGGCAATGTCTGGAAAAGGTAGAGCCTTGGGAGAAGATTCATTTTGAGAACCAAAATCTGTCCGAACCATGGAAATGTATGACCACACCACTGAAAAAGATCTGCATTAATAGTAGAAAGGACAACAGGGTAATTTTATTTATAAAGAGAGTCATAGTTATGGGTCAGAAAAAGACCTAGATAACAAATTTTGTGGGTCCTCCATGCAAAGTTATAATTATGTTGTAACTGATTCAAGAGCGGGTGGGCATGTGAAGCAGCAAGGCTTCAGTTTTAGAGTAATTAATTTTATACCCTAAAATGTTACCATAAGTGGACAAAATTCAGGAGAGACACAAGGGGGAAGGAAAGGGTGAGCAAAATATAGGGGGTCATTCCGAGTTGTTCGT
Source organism: Pseudophryne corroboree (assembly GCF_028390025.1). Classification (NCBI taxonomy): domain Eukaryota; kingdom Metazoa; phylum Chordata; class Amphibia; order Anura; family Myobatrachidae; genus Pseudophryne; species Pseudophryne corroboree. Next base: position 373,801,608 of record NC_086446.1, on the reverse strand, counting down.
TCGCAAGCTGCTTTTAGCAGCTTTGCACACACTAAGCCGCCGCCTACTGGGAGTGAATCTTAGCTTATCAAAATTGCGAACGAAAGATTAGCAGAATTGCGAATAGACACTTCTTAGCAGTTTCTGAGTAGCTCCACACTTACTCGGCAACTGCGATCAGTTCAGTCAGTTTCGTTCCTGGTTTGACGTCACAAACACACCCAGCGTTCGCCCAGACACTCCTCCGTTTCTCCAGCCACTCCCGCGTTTTTCCCAGAAACGGTAGCGTTTTTTCACACACTCCCATAAAACGCCCAGTTTCCGCCCAGAAACACCCACTTCCTGTCAATCACATTACGATCACCAGAACGAAGAAAAAACCTCGTAATGCCGTGAGTAAAATACCTAACTGCATAGCAAATTTACTTGGCGCAGTCGCACTGCGGACATTGCGCATGCGCATTAGCGACTAATCGCTCCGTTGCGAGAAAAAAATAACGAGCGAACAACTCGGAATGACCCCCATAGTCCACAAATAAGGAAATTTTGAGCTCTGTGTAAACTATGGGGGTAAATCCAAGTTGATCGCAGCAGGAAATTTTTTAGCAGTTGGGCAAAACGGTGGCCCTCATTCCGAGTTGTTCGCTCGCAAGCTGCTTTTAGCAGCATTGCACACGCTAAGCCGCCGCCTACTGGGAGTGAATCTTAGCTTAGCAAAATTGCGAACTAAAGATTCTCTAAATTGCGAATAGAAATTTCTTTGCAGTTTCTGAGTAGCTCGATACTTACTGTGCCACTGCGATCAGTTCAGTCAGTTTCGTTCCTGGTTTGACGTCACAAACACACCCAGCGTTCGGCCAGACACTCCCCCGTTTCTCCAGCCACTCCCGCGTTTTTCCCAGAAACGGCAGCGTTTTTTCACACACACCCATAAAACGCCCAGTTTCCGCCCAGAAACACCCACTTCCTGTCAATCACACTACGATCACCAGAACGAAGAAAAAACCTCGTAATGCCGTGAGTAAAATACCAAACTTCTTAGCAAATTTACTTGGCGCAGTCGCAGTGCGAACATTGCGCATGCGCAATTAGCGGAAAATCGCTGCGATGCGAAGAAAATTACCGAGCGAACAACTCGGAATGAGGGCCTATGTGCACTGCAGGGGGGGCAGATATAACATGTGCAGAGAGAGTTAGATTTGGGTGGGTTATTTTGTTTCTGTGCAGGGTAATACTAAATACTGGCTGCTTTATTTTTACACTGCAATTTAGATTGCAGATTGAACTCACCCCACCCAAATCTAACTCTCTCTGCACCTGTTATATCTGACCCCCCTGCAGTGCACATGGTTTTGCCCAACTGCTAAAAAATTTCCTGCTGCGATCAACTTGGAATTACCCCCTATGTTGAGGCTCATAACGTTGTGGGAAAGTCAGATCCCTGAAGTCAGCAGTTTTATAATTAAAGTAAATATTAGAGGGGACAGTGGGCACCCTGTCGAGTCCCGTTGGAGAGAGAAAAAAACACAATCGTGAGAGATTAGAATGCATGAACCTCAGTGAGGAAGGCACTATCAAAGCCTAAGGAGAGAAGAGTTTCAAGCATGAAGGAGTAGTCAGTTCTGTCAAATGCCTTCTCCTCATTAAGACAAAACTGGAGAGCAGGCGTCTTAGCAACATTAACAATGTATAGGTTTTTTTTTATTCTCAAAATCTTAAATGTTATTTTGGGCTTTTCTTGTTTCAAAATTCAGCATCTGCATTTTAACAAGAATGTTGAAGGCTATAAATAAAAGTATTTTAAAGGGAAAGTTTAAGTTTGCAAACCTCTCCCTTTTTCTGATCTGACAGCACTCCAGACCCATATATTACCATATACCTGTAGGCATGGCCGGACTGGCCATCTGGCACTTCTGGCACATGCCAGAAGGGCCGATGGGCAGGTGGGCCAAATTGGTCACTCAGAGAGCCGAGAAGGCCGTGCGCAGCGCAGCCTTCGGCTCCCTGGTTCCATGGTCTCCATGGAAATGGGTGCGTGCCGCGAGTCCACACCCCGGACCTGCGGCTATCCCCTCCCCCAAGCAACCGTTGCCATGGTAATGGGGAGTGCCGCGAGTCCACGCCCCCATATACGTTGTGCGGCTCCCCCCCCCGTGACGCGCACGCGTTCACAGATGCCAGGGCCGAATCGAGGCCCCAGTTCGCCGCTGCCTGTAGGTGTTATATTGACAGAAGGATGCATGGATTAGTAAAGGAAAGCCAGGGAGAGGAACCTCCCTATTTCCTACATGGTGTGGCTAAATTCCAAGGAGTGGAAATTTCTATAAAAGCAAACTATATCTTTAAAGGGTGATATCACCTCCTTTTGAATAAAGCACACTATTAGGACAACTGTAGTTATATGGATGACTTTATAGGAATCATATCACTGATGAAGTTATAAGGATTCTGCTATTATGGTTAAAAAAGTTATATAGATGATGTTGTAAGTGTTGCTGGAATTACACGGACTATGTCATTAAGGATAGTTATTTAGGGTATATCATTATGGTTACAAGAACTTATAGTAGTGATATCATTAGGGTTCCAGGTGATATCATTAGGTCTACAGAAGTTATATGGGTAAATGTATGTAAGGTTAAAGGATTTATGTAGCTTATATCATTAGGGTACCAGGATAGTATGTGGTAGAGATGATGTAATTAATGTTGCAGGAGTAGTAGACATGATGTCATTACGGTTACAATGGCTATGTAGGATTTATGTATTTAGAATTACAGCAATTAGGTAGCGTGATGTCATTAGGGTTACAGGAGTTATATAGGCATGTTGTCATTAGGGTTACAGGAGTTATATTGGCATGTTGTCATTAGGGTTACAGGAGTTATGTAGGCATGAAGTAATTAGGGTTACAGGAGTTATGTAGGCATGATGTAATTAGGGTTACAGGAGTTATGTAGATGACGTAGATTATGTAATTAGGGTTACCGGAGTTATGTAGTTAGGTATGATGTAATTAGAATTACAGGAGTTATGTAGATGATGTCATTAGGGTTACCCGAGTTATGTAGTTAGGCATAATGTCATTAGGGTTATAAGAGTTATGTTGATGATGTCATAAGGGTTACAGGAGTTATGTAGACATGATGCCATTAGGGTTAAATTATTTATGTAGACATTATGTTGTTGGGGTTACGTGAGTTTAGTAACAGGCCTGATCAAAATGATCTAGACGTTAGGAGACAGGGACAAAAGTTAGAAGTCTGCAATATGTTAATTTTTTTTTCAAATAAATATTTTTATTGTTTTAAGCATCACAAGTAACCGACATTACACAATACAATATGCAAGAAAGAGATTACATATGTATGGCATTAGGCAAACATCCAAACAGCTTAATGTATCATAACAGTGGAAGAGTGACCACAGATGAGAGTAGATGATCATTAACGTCAGTCCACCTGAAGTCAAAGTAGACATTTTACTAATCATCATAAATAAGGAGTGGTACAATCAGTGGTCACATGAAGACATTTTTTATAACAGTAACAGTATTGCTATCCATATACATGCCAATGACCCAGTACAGGAGAATTAGGACAACAAGAACCTATCCCTGGAAACTAAAGACCAAAGGGAGATTAAAAGTCAGAAATCCTATTATGCACTAAAGAGGAGATCCGCCAAGTCTCTCTGTTGTTCATACCACATGGTGTTCTCTAGAGCATCTTCAACTCTACATTGAAGTTCCCTGGGTAAAGTGGAAAGATAGCTTTCCCATGTATCGGAAAATCTCCCGGGTTAAGAGCTCCTTATTCATGGAAGTTTCTATCCAGTCCATGTTGAAAACATAGAACAATTTACTTTGAAGCATCTGCAAAGAAGGCGGAGAAGTCGAAGTACAATTTTGTAATATTCCTTTTCGGGCAGCAGCACTAATTGCTAACAAGAGCTTTCTATATCCTTTCGCAGCGCTTTGTTTGGTAGGGGTTCACTACGTTCTACCGGCGGTCGGGCTCCCGGCGACCAGCATACCGGCGCCGGGAGCCCAACCGCCGGCTTACCGACAGTGTGGCGAGCGCAAATGAGCCCCTTGCGGGCTCGCTGCGCTCGCCACGCTACGGGCACGGTGGTGCGCTACGCACGCCACGCTATTTTATTCTCCCCCACGAGGGAGAATAAGTGTCGGTATGCCGGCTGTCGGGATCCCGGCGCCGGTATACTGTGCGCCGGGATCCCGTCAGTCGGCATACTGAATACCACCCGTTTGGTAGGTATCATCCCAGATATAGCCTATTCTCCAGTGAATGGGATATAGTTGACTAAATGGTCTAGGGAGAATTTGTTGACTGAAAGCCAGAATTGACGTAGAAGAGAGCAAGACCAAACACAATGGAGAAAATCTGCTTGAGGAGCCTGGCACTGCAAAGAGTTATGTGAAGTCTTCATTCCTGCTAAATACTGTCTGTGAGATGTGATATAAGACCTATGAAAAATATTGAAAAACATTTCTTGGTATTGCGCTGCCGGTAGTAACTTACATGAACTATGCAGGTTTTGAGCAATTCTTCACATGTTAACAAGGGGAAAGAGAACGACCACTGGCTTACCCCTGATGTAACTAATTCATGATGTATATGCTTTCTCAGGATAGTAAAATGCTGTAAAATAGCCTTCCTAGCAGGAGGATTGGATTTTAGCATAATATTGTTATTTATTTTTATTTTTTAATCTGTGAGCTACATACAATTGCTTTTGCAAGGGTTATTCATGACTAGTTATAGCAAAGTTGTTTAAGAGTAGACTCCCTCGAAATAAACCTTTTTTGGTGTTTGGATGTTCTTCCAGTTTTTCTATTAAGTATAGATGACCTATACTGGTGATTTTATTAGTGTTATGGATGCTGTTATTGTTGTTTAAAAGTTAAGTTGATGTTACTATTTCAGGAACTTGCCTTTAGGAGGTTTTCTGTCTGAGAATGTAAAGTCTATGGACCAAGGGGGTCATTCCGAGTTGATCGTAGCTGTGCTAAATTTAGCACAGCTACGATCATTTACACTGACATGCGGGGGGACGCCCAGCACAGGGCTAGTCCGCCCCGCATGTCAGTGCCGGCTTCCCCGCAGAAGTGCAAAGGCATCGCACAGCGGCGATGCCTTTGCACTTAAAGAGTAGCTCCCGGCCAGCGCAGCTTTAGCGCGCTGGCCGGGAGCTACTACTCGCTCCCCAACCTGCAGCGGCAGCGTGTGACATCACGCCCCCCGTTCGGTCCGGCCATGCCTGCGTTGGCCGGACCGCGCCTACGAAACAGCGGCCAAACGCCGCCGTTTCGCCCCCTCCCGCCCAGCGACTGCCTCTGCCTGTCAATCAGGCAGAGGCGATCGCAGCCCTGCCACGGCCTTCGGCCGTCTGGCATGCGCCGGCGCACTACAGCGCCGGCGCGTGCACAGTAGAGACCCGTTTGCTCGGCTGCGATAAACAGCAGCGAGCGAACGGGTCAGAATGACCCCCTAAGTTCACAAGCCTTCCATAATGGGTAAACATTTGTTGAGTATTGGAACAACATGTTGACTAGCATTTTAATGTTCTGTGATATGAAATTAGAAAGTGAATCTCTCAGACAGGCAGTATATAAAAGGCAATGTTTCAATGCCGGTTTATTAAGGCATTTTCCTCAGGTGTCTAAACAGACACAAGATTCTTACCTTATATAGACGTCACTTCCTTTGCGCTGGACGGAGCGGGCGGCGTCCCGCCGTTTGAATGCTGCTGAGTACAGGGTGATTTTTCCTATATAAGGTAAGAATCTTGTGTCTGTTTTTACACATGAGGAAAATGCCTTAATAAACTGGCATTGAAACGTTGCCTTTTATATACTGCCTGCCTGAGAGATTCATTGGTATAGACACCAGGAGTGCCACGTCTGCTTTTCGTGTATATGGTTTATCACGGAGGCACCCGGTGCAGTAACTGTCTCAAGGAGAGCCGGATCACATGGACTATATATATATATATATATATATATATATATATGTATGTATATATATATATTTTTTTTTTTGTAATTGAACCTATTATAATTAATTTTTTACTAAGTTGGTGGCACAGTGGAAATTGGTGAGGCGGTGGGTGATAAAAAATGTCATTGGCTCGCCCTTCTACAGCCCTGCCCACACATCCAGAAATGCCTCCCCAATATTAAAATATGTAAAAAAGGTGCCAATTCCAAAGATATCTTTCGTCTTTCAAATTGTTTGTACACTCAATTTTGTTTGTCAGGGCTCTGGGAGGTTCAAGGGAAATTGCTCATCTTCCACATTGTTCATCTCTCACATTGGTCATGTCTTTTAGTGTGTAGGGCCCTTTAGTTGCACAATGCCCACAATGGTCTTGTGACGGCGGTTGTAGTGTGGAGTAGGACGCAGTGATTGACAGACAGTGATCATTTGGGTAAGGTAACGGGTGTGTGGTGATTCAAACACTTGCTTGTTGCAGCTATTTCAGAGGCATGTCACAGCCAGCAAATGTGCGTCTTCTTATGCAGTGGTTCTGGCCCCTGGTGTCTTACTTACGATGCTGCATATTTGTATATAAGCAGCCAGATTTGAGAAGTCGGTAGTGGGCGTCTCTGTACAAAATACATTTGCATATTTCTACTGTCCGTTAATACTTTTACTTTGTTTTCTATAACAAGATACAGGTATATAGGGAGGGGTTCAATGTATATCACATCTCAGTAGCAAACGCAGGATTTTTAGGAAGAGGGGTTTCCAGATATGCGAGATACATACAGTGTGGAAAAAAAGTATTTGGACAGCCACCGATTGTACAAGTTGACCCACTTAAAAAGATGAGAGGTCTGTAATTTCCATCATAGGTACACTTCAACTGTGAAAGACCGAATCTGAAAAAAATAAACAGGAAATCACATTGTATGATTTTTAAACAATGTACTTATATATTCTTGTGGAAAATAAATATTTGGACACCTACCAAGCAGCAAGATTTCTGGCTCTCACAGACCTGTTACTTCTTAAATAGCTCTTCTATCCTCCACTCGTTACCTGTATTAATGGCACCTGTTTGAACTCATTATCTGTATAAAAGACACCTGTCCACACCCTCAAACAGTCAGATTGCTCCACCATGGCCAAGACCAGAGAGCTGTCTAAGGACACCAGGGACAAAATTGTAGAGCTGCACAAGGCTGGGATGAGCTACTCCACAATAGGCAAGCAGCTTGGTGAGAAGAGATCAACTGTTGGCGCAATTATTAAAAAATGGAAGAAATACAAGATCACTGACAATCTCCCTTGACCTGGGGCTCCATGCAAGATCTCACCTCGTGGGGTATCAATGATCTTGAGAACGGTGAGGAATCAGTCCAGAACTACACGGGGGAACCTGGTCAATGACCTCAAGAGAGCTGGGACCACAGTCATAAAGGTTACCATTAGTAACAGACTACGTCGTCATAGATTGAAATCCTGCATCGCCCTAAAGGTCCCCCTGCTTAAGCCAGCACATGTCCAGGCCCGTCTAAAGTTTGCCAGTGACCATCTGGATGATCCAGAGGAGGATTGGGAGAATGTAATGTGGTCAGATGAGAGCAAAATCTAACTTTTTGGTACAAACTCCACTCGCCGTGTTTGGAGGGAGAAGAATGATGAATGACATCCCAAGAACACCATACCCACTGTGAAGCATGGGGGTGGAAACATCATGCTTTGGGGCTGCTTTTCTGCAAAGGGGACAGTACAACTGATCCGTATTAGGGAGAGGATGAATGGGGCCATGTATCATGAGATTTTGGGCAAAATCCTCCTTCCCTCAGTAAGAGCATTGAAGATGGAACGTAGCTGGGTCTTCCAGCATGACAATGACCCCAAACACACTGCCCGGGCAACTAAGGATTGGCTCCGTAAGAAGCATTTGGCAGTGTGGTGCCCCCGTTGGGATCCCGGCGTCCGTATTGTGACCACCAGGATCCCGACGATCGGTATGTTGACCGCATACCATATATATATATATATATATATATATATATATATATATCCCATTTGTGTGTGCACACACATACAGAGCTTAGGGAGATATGAAAGGGACAGAGAGTGAGGAATGGAGAGAGAAGGTAGGCTTGGGGAGGGAGAAAGAGTGGGGGAGCATGGGGAGAGAGAAGAGAGGAAGAATACTGTAAGGAGGAGAGAGAAAGGCATGGAGATATAGGGGGCCATGGGGAGAAACAGAAGGGGGAAATGGGGAGAGAGGGGGTACATGGGCAGAGAGAGGGGATATGGGAAAAGAGAGGATGGGGCATTGAGAGAGGTGGAAGAGAAAGAGACATGGGTGAGACGGGGCATTGGGAGACAGAGAGAGGGGGCATGGGCAGAAAGCGGAATGGAGAAAGAGGGGCATGGGAAGAGGCATGAGGGGAGAAACAGAAGGGGGAAATAGGGAGAGAGGGGTACATGGGAAGAGAGAGGGGATATGGGACGAGAGAGGATGGGGCATTGAGAGAGGTGGAAGAGAAAGAGACATGGGTGAGACGGGGCATTGGGAGACAGAGAGAGGGGGCATGGGCAGAAAGCGGCATGGAGAAAGAGGGGCATGGGAAGAGGCATGAGGGAGGGAGAGAGAGGGGCGAAGGGGCTTGGGGGGAGAGAGATTTCAGCAGCAGCCAGCAGCACAATGAGAAGAGGTGCCCGTGGAGCAGTTATATTTTACCTGCAGGTCGGGAGGAAGCCCCGTGGTCCCACAAGCTGGTCCCGGGATGTGCAGTGTTCTCGAGGGCTACCAGTCCCCGTAGCCCGGCAAGATTTAGGCGGCTGTGGGATGATATCAGATGAGAGGGAGAGGCAGAGATGCGGGACAGGCAGAGGCACGGGAGGAGAGGAGGAGGAGGCGCGGGAGGCAAGAGGAGGAGACGTGGGAGGTAGAGGTAGAGGCAGAGGCGCGGCACAGGCAGAGACATGGGAGGCGAGAGGAGGAGACGCGGGATGAGGAGGAGTATAGGCAGAGACGCTGCGGCCGATGCAAGTGTGAGCTAGGAGGAGCACACTTGCGTTTGTACTGCTCAGTGCCCTAACCCATTTATTCTGAGGCTGCTGCATCACAGGCACAGCCTGCCTTATATCCTCTGTCTAAATAAATGATCAGTCAGCTGTGCCAATTGATCAGCTGACAGGGAAGGTTTCCAGGTACTCGGAAACCCCCCTGCGTGCGCATATGCATCTACCAGTATTTGGGAAGGCTGTCACAGTCCCATATTTGTTGCACACTGCCTAGTGCCATATTGTGTGTTCTGCTGTTCCTGCAGTTATGTCTAACAAAGGCAAGGGTCACAAGGAGGCTGCTGCTCCTATGCTGGTCTCATGCAAGTCCTGTTCAGTGGGCTTATCCCGTCAGGACATTGTACAGGATGGTTTGTGTACATCTAGCTATATCCCACCTAATCAGCCAGCCCCTCCAGCCAGCCCCTCCAGTTCAGGATCCCTCCAGGCAGCCTTTTAACAAGTGCTGGCACAGATTGCAGACCGTTTGGCAGCCCCCGCAGTTGTTTCACCTCCCTGGTTGGATGTGCTATCTGCCCCAGCACAGAGTCTAGCTACTTCCTCTACTGCTTTCAACAGATGTTACAGGATAAAAGACCCTTACCCACTAAAGCCACTAGGCTTCCTCACAGTCTACACAGCTTTCAGATTCTGAGGTGTCATCTGGGGAGACAGAGGAGGCAGGTGCTCACTGAGTCCCCCTCAGGGGAGGTGGAGCGTCAGTCTACATTGGATATACCTGCGCTAGTGAGGGCTGTCAAATCCATCCTTTAAATAGATGGTGAGGAACCTGCTCCTAAACCAAAAGCCCCGATTTTTAAGTTCCGGAAGGTACTTAAGGATGAATTTCTTCAGTCAGATCAGCTTACTGAACTCATGCGTGAAGCATGGAATACCCCAGGTAAAAAGTTCCAGGTACCAAAGCACCCGGCTTCTTTTTACCCTTTCCCTGCTGCTTATTGTGCTAAGTGGGAGGTTCCCCCTGCTGTGGATTCCCATGTGGCACGTCTGATTAAAACCTCTACTTTACCTATTCCTACTGCATCTTCCAGAAAGGAGACTACAGAAAGGAAGATTGAAACCTGTCTCAAATCTGTCTATTCTCTTACAGGAGCTATTACTCGACTGGCTATTGCCGCTGCCTGGGTGGCTAAGGCCATTGAGAGCTGGGCAGAGGCTCTGGATGAAAGCCTTCTGTTTGACGTTATCCACAAACAGCTATCAGAGATGCAGTCTTCTGCTTAGATAAAGCGGCTTTGGAGCTTAGTCTCCTGGCTTCCAATGCGTCTGCGACTTCAGTGGTGGCCTGCTGCATCATCTGCCTATGCTCATGAAAAGCTGACACGGACTCCAACTTTGCCCTGGAATCCCTGCCTTACACTGGGGAAATTCAGTTTGGCGCGGAATTGGACAAAGTTGTGGTTACGCTGCTTTCCTGCCCTCAGCCTCTACACCGAGTCCTCAGACATCTTCCTTTCGGTCCTTCGTCCCTAAGGCAAGGCCAAAGGACAGTTCTTCCCTCGGCAGTTGGCTTCTACAAAGACCTCCAGGCCCAGGGCCAATTCTTCTTCACAGGCCTCCCATCAGACCGGTGCAAGGCCTTGGCCTTCCAGAAGGCCATTCAGTGCCTACTGCAATCAGGGGTAGTAATCCCGGTCCCTACATCACAGCGCAGGACAGGTTTTCCTCTACCCTGTTCTGGGTTTTGAAAACCAGTGGGTCTCATCAACCTATCCTCAACCTGAAATCCCTGAACAAGTTTGTCAGGGTGCCCAAGTTTTATATGGAAACCCTCCACTCTATTGTCCTAGCTATGTAGCTTGGGGACTTTATGGTGTCTCTGGACATTCAGGATGTTTACTTGCATATACCTGTAGCACCCCCTCATCAGCAGTTCCTACAGTTTTCTGTCCTCCAGCAACATTTCTAATTTAGGGCACTGCCCTTTGGTCTTTCTACAGGGTCTTTACCAAAATCATGGCTGTTATGGCGGCAAAGCTGCGTGGTCAGAATACTCCCATACCTGGGCGACCTGCTGATCCTTGCACTCTCTCCTTCACCACCATATTCAACTCGCTGTTGCCTTCCTGCAAACGCACGGCTGGCTAATCAATTGGACAAAGTCATTCCTTACACCTTCTCACGGGATGTTACATCTGGGAGCTCTCCTTGATTCTTGAGTACAAAGAGTTTTCCTGCCAGCAGACAATATTTCTGCACTACACAATGAGTGTGCAAGTTATTTCACAGTTGCCAAATGTCCATCCACTCAGCCATGCAGGTCTTGGTGTCCATGGTCTCCACCTTCGACATGGTGAAGTATGCCCAGTTCCACTCCAGACCCCTGTAACACCTGATCTTGTCCAGATAGAATGGACAACCACAATTGATCAGGTCCCAGATGATGGTCCACTCTCTGGAAGTTCGAGTGTCTCTAGCCTGGTGGCTCCAGGCGTCTCACTTAGACAATGGTCTACCCTTCTGGATCCCAGATTGGATACTCCTTACTGCGGATGCCAGTCACCGCGGATGGGGGGCATTGACCAGTAAACACTCCTTTCAGGTCCGTTGGACTCCCACCGAGAGTTGCTTACCAATCAACGTCCTGGAACTACGAGCTGTCTACAGAGCACTCACTTGCGCATTAACCATTCTCCAGGGGAGACCGGTCCAGGTCCAGTCTGACATCGCCACTGCAGTGGCTTACCTCAGCCATCAGGAAGGCACTCGCAGTCGGTTGGCAATACAGTAAGTGGCTCACATTCTGTGATGGGCCGAATGTCATCTCCCGGCAGTGTTCATCCCAGGGATCCTCTACTGGGAAGTGGACTTCTTCAGCTATCACAACATGAACGCTGGCATGTGAGCCCTACACCCAGAGATCTTCCAGCTTCTGGTGGACAAGTGGGGCCTGCAGGACGTGGACCTCATGGCCGCCCGACACAACCACTAGGTGCTGGTGTATGTGTCCAGAACAAGAGATCCCAAAGCAGCCTTCGTGGATGCCCTAACAATGAAATGGACCTTCCACCTGGTGTACCTCTTCCCTCCAGTCTTCCTCCTTCCTCGGGTCATTCGCAAATTCGAACAAGAAGGAGGCACCATCCTGTTAGTAGCTTCAGCCTGGCCCAGACACCCTTGGTTCTCCGATCTCCAGAGTCTCTCTATAGACCCTCCTTTTCTGCTCCGACTAGACTGTCTACACCCGGACCTAGCCCGCTGTGTTTGACAGCATGGCTCTTGAGTCATCCCTCCTACGGTCCAAAGGTTTCTCTTGCTTGGTGATCCAGACCATGCTCAGAGCACGGAAGCCGGCATCCGCCCGTATCTATTACCGAGTGTGGCATACATACTTGCAGTGTTGCGCTGCAAGACACTATGATCTTCTGGTTTTTAGAGTTTCACAAATTCTGGCTTTTCTTCCAGCTGGATTGGATCTCTGACTCCGCATGGCCTATCTGAAAGTGCACGTCTCTGCTCTGTCAATATGGTTCCAATGCAGAATTGCTACACTGCCAGATGTTCACACCTTTCTTCTGGGTGTCCTCCGTATTTAACCTCCTTTGTCCCTCCAGTGGCTCCGTTGGATTTGTCAGTGGCTCTCCAAGCACTTCAGGAGCCTCCAGGAATCAGTGGACCTCAACTGGCTAACGGCAAACACTCTTTTTCTTCTAGCTGTTGCATCGGCCCGAAGGGTGTCGGATTTAGGGGTGCTCTCCTGTTGCTCTCCTTTTCTGTTCTTTCATTGGGACAACTCGTTCTGGCTACCTTCCCAAGGTGATGTCCCGTTTCTACCTTAACGAAGAAATAGTGGTACGGGATTTCCACTCCCTGGACCTCTCGGCTGAAGAGACCTCCTTGGATGTGGTCCATGCTCTTTGGTTCTACGTGGATCATACTAGGAAATCGGAGTCCCTTTTAGTCCTCTGCACATTCCACACGCAGGGCTGGTCAGCTGACAAACAGACTCTGGCTAGCATGCTTTACTTAACTATCTCACAGGCTTACACGCAGACTTACCTCCCTGTGCCGGATACAGTCTCTGCTCATTCTACTCGCTCTGTGGGTCCTTTGTGGGCAGCCCGCCGTGGCATGTCTGCAGAACTGTGCAAGGCAGCCACGTGGTCTTCTGTGGTCTTCTGCCCTGACGCACCTGGCTTCTCTGGGTTTTTTTCCTCTTGGTCAGTGGTTGCCTTCCCAGTTGCATGTTGTTGTGTGATTCTTCTGTGTACCGGTCTTCTTTCTCTACTATCCTGCTCCTGCCTTTGGCTTGTTGACCAAACAGAATATCTGCAGGCTGTGGGCGGGGTATAGGGGGGTTTGACCGGAGCACTCTGGTAGCTAACCAACCACCTATACCCTATTGTCTCCCCTGTGGACCCTATGAAGTTTGAAGAAAGAGAGTTAACAAAGGTAAGTTTACCATAACTCTCCTTATTTTCATCTTCATGAGTCTCAGACGATCCAAAGAGGATACTCTAAAATTTTGATTGATTGATAGACTGACTTTGGAAATCTAGAGAAAGGTAATTTCTTTAGAAACACTGTTTTCAGAGAAAATCATTTTAAAAATTGCATTGTTTTTCATAAAAGAACAGTGTATGACAGTTCACAATATTTAGTTCTTTTCTGTATATTTGTGTATATATATATATATATATATATATATATATATATATATATATATATATAGTATTCATTAAAGGTTATTTAGGGGTGGCATTCAATTAGTGCCATTTTTTCGACTTTTCGAAAAAACTGCACTTTCCGCCATTTTGCAGGTCGAATTTACTTTCAACCTGTTCAAAGCCCGGCCCAATTTTTCGACTTGTCGAAAAATCCGTCCACGTGAAAACCATGAACCACGTGTTTTGTCAAATTCACGGGCGTTTTCAACAGTTTTTTGGTCCGTTTTCGTCCATGCCAATTCGACAAAAAAGTAAATTGAAAAGGGATGGCGAAAACGGAGCAAAAACTTGTGGAAAACGCACGCGATTGAATAGCCAACGGTCGAACTGGTGCCAGTTTTCTGACTGTCGGAAAACTCGACACTAATTGAATATCCCCCTTAGTTGTATAACTATAACAAAATTTTGAAAAAAAGTATTGGTTGCTTCTCAGCAAAATCCCTTTTAGTCTTATGCATTCACAATGCAAACTTGTGGAGATTTAATGTTTTTTTTTACTGCAATTTTTTTGGGACAATATTTCTCATCTGCTGTAGGAGAGTTTAAGTTGCTATCATATACAAATATGACAATTGCCTCCAGGATTTCATCAGAGTAGCTCCTCTTCTCTGGAACTCTCTCCCTTAGGGGCTGTTCAGTTGTTTATGCGTGTCCAATCTACCATCTAAAGTGATAGGAGACTTGGAGGCACTATTCAATTGTTTTTTTTATTGTTCAGATCATGCCCTACAGTGCTGGGTTTAGCCACATAAAGCGGCTAATCCCGACTTAAGTGCTGGGCACGATGCAAAAAGTGCAGTTTGGGCAGACAAACGGGTCACTTTTCACACATGTCTGCTTGCCAACATAGGCGGCTGTGAGCAGAAATGCTGGCATCAGCAGCTGTTCTCCCCCGAACGGAGCAACAATTGAATTCCCTCCTTGGTCTATTAGACAATCCGTCAGCTCTCAACCTGTAAGTTAACACTGACAACTCCCTTTAATATTTTATAGTCACCTTACTTCTGACCAGCTTGCCCCGTCTTGAGTCTACATCTTGAGGCATATTTATTAACTACTTGGTTTTTGACCTGATAATTAAAATTTGTTATCGCCTTTTATCACGGCAATAAGAAAGTAAGGTTCGCCAGGATGTATTAAAAAAACATATGCAGGAACAAGGGCTCTGTGATCACTTTACATACTAGTTTGGGTGTCAGCCACGCTACTATACATGCACAGTCATCAGATCACACATGTGCAAGCGAGCGCCCTCAACCATTGGTAAATATGCTCCCTTCTGTCTCAGGTGTATCTGTCTTTTTAACTTTTATATTGATTTGCTCTATTATGTACTTATGTGTTCTATAGAACTATTTAAAATGATACCTTTTTAAAAAATAAAACAATGAACTACACACCAGGGCTTAGCACTGTACCCTGGTACATTTGGTTTTGTATGGCATTAACTTAAAATTCCTATTTTCCAATAGATTGTATGCTTGTGAGCAGCACTCTTTTGGGTATTAACAGACCATACCCAATCTTGTTGAGAGGGCAGAAATAATATGATTGTGCAGTCACTGCAGTATAAATATATTTTAGTAATATGTCTGCACAAAAGATGAAAAAAATTGTGATAGAATAGTGATATTTTAGCAGCAACAGTGTATTTGTAAATGGCAGATATTACAGACAAGAAGGAGCAAGTAAAGTAGCGACGGTACATCTTCCCTCTGCCTATCTGCCTAACTGACATAACCCCAGAGATCCTGTGCCCATTACTGGTCTTAAAACATAGATGTCTACTCTACTGCAATTTCTGGTAGACTCCTGCATTGGAGAGAGTTCTCCTGGCTCCCGGGAGAGAAGGCAAACCTCCGTTCATGGGAGAAATAGATGGGAGACTTGATGACATGATTTGCTATGAACAGCGTCATTGCGTCACCTACCTCATGACATAATGACACGATTTGCACATTATGTTATTGTGCTGTGATTACATTTGTAGTGCCATGCCTCCACCGTTCCGGACTTAACTTGACACTCCTCGGATCTCTTGGAGGATGGTGTTACCCCTTTCAGACTGAAACCCCAGGTCCAGCCTAGGTCACTGAACTTGGGTTTTAAGCCGTGTCACAGCGGCCTGAAACCTGTTCACACTGCTGGCTGGACTCGGCATATTGTCAGGGCTTACCTCTGCTGGCACTTGGAGATGATATCTTGAAGCGCCTGGACTGCGGCTCTTATGCAGTGAATGTGACACAGTTCGGACAACTCAGGTTGCCTGTTCACACTGCCCTGTAACCCGGGTCCTTTCACACAGAGCCGCAACATGGGTTAGCACGGCAATAACCCGGGTTGTGTGAAAGGGGTAAAAATCTCATGTTTTTCAGGACTTGAAAATCTGTAGAACTTTGAATTAATCCATCACTCAGTGAAAATGTATTGCTGGCAATGATTGGACACATAATGGTTGCATTGGGTGCGATATGCCGGCATTCGGAATGCCAGATCCCAGAGCCTAACCCTCCCCCCGTAGCATAAACCTAACCCCCCCCCTCCCCCGCGGCATACCTGAACGCAGCCCCGGTAAAAGGTCTTTCGGAATCTCGGCGGTCAGGGTGATCCCTGTTTGAATGCTGGCGGAAGCATTCTGAGCAGTGTCGGCAGTCTGGCATCGGTATTTCAACTGCGGGGATCCCGACCGGATCCCTTGTAGATATAGGGGTTGATGGAATGTTAGGGAATGGAGGCAAATTAGAAAAGTGGAGTTCTGTTTTTAGGCTTATTTAAAAACATTGGGCACATACTGTACATAGATATATTGTAGCCTTCTTTCAGCAATAAAGACCTTCCTGATATATTTTCCTCCCAACATTCTCTGTCAGCCAAGGACTGCAGAGTTGTCTTTAAACACCATAGGGAGAACCATGTGTTGTTGATAGCAGTCAATCAGGCATTTACTTCAAAATTATCTGGTTGGTCTGAGCCTTTTTTCTGCTCTATGCTGTTGAGTTTGTAATTAAGTGAGCATGTTCCCCATTTTGTAGAAGATAAATGTCTGACCTCAAAATGTAAAAAAAATGACAAATCAGTATGTATACCTGACTTCACGTTAGTTATTGTTGGCACTAAACAATTTTGTCTCAGCACAAATTAAGCCATTGATTATTCTGTCTGTGCTTGTTATTGGCACATGTTGTGGCTACGATTCTTATTGGCATTTCAATACTTAAAATTTCCTACATCTGCTGAGGAAAGATGTAGTCCATCACGCCACATAATTAGCACTGGAAACTACTGTACATGCTCACCTACTTAGTACTGATTTTCAGACATTTCACTGAGCAGCATGAAGTAGTTTGTAATGAATTTATTTATACAGCAGTAACATGGGGGCTGATGCAGCGCTACACGCCAGTTGGATGCAGTTACACTTGCATTGCTTGCATGGAACTATTCAACAGTATGCATCCATGTGACTACACTGCGCCTACCTATGTGCTTGATTTCATGGTTGATATTATCAGTGCACACATATACCACTAACAACCATACCCTTGCTGCGGGAGATCAGTCTGAAATCAGATGGATCTCTACGTGTGCACAAATGTGCAAACGCCATATTGCTACTTAGTTACACCCATTCAATGCAAAGGGAGATGCTACTGAGACACATACGACTTGTGGCGGCCCACTAAATGATCTCAATGCATTATGGGCCCGATTCAGTGTGAGTTGTAGTTCTGCTAAAAGTAGCAAAACTACAACTCTTTTCGTTAGCAGGCGGGGTGGCCGCCCAGCACAGGACAAGGATGACCCGCAAGCTGCCCCCCCCCCCCCCCCCGCCGCTAACATGTGAGCTCTTTGCTATACAGCGATGTGCTCGCATGATTAGGGTTGCCCCTTGCCTACGCAACCTAGCTGCGAAGGCAGTCAGAGGGCATCCACCTTTTGGGCTGCAGCGGCTACGGCTGCCTGCAAACGGTCCGGACACGTTTGCATTGTCTGGACCACGCCCCCAAAGGTGCGTTGATGCCCACAGAACACGGCATCGCTACCCCTTTAATGCTCCCCACTGGCTCTTAAACTGCGATCACGTGCAATCGCAGTTTAAGACCTCGCGCATGAATTACGCCTATCTTTATCTGTCTCTGAACCCTTCTTTACTCTGTGCAGCTACCTTTTATTGAGAAAAATCGCTATCATCTTTATATGTGACAAATTAATCTCTTCTAATCTCTTGCTAATACTGAAACTCTGATCCTCCTAGAAATTACACTCCCAAATGAGAGTGGATTTTGGTACAAAATGTGACATAAATGTTGATTGACTGTGGTCATCATATGTGGGTTGTATGTGTGCATGTCTTTATGTTTATATTGTGTGGAGATCAGGGTAGGGGTGCCCTCTCCTGGGTTAGATGGGCACCTCCAAACACACAGCAGCCAAGAAAACAGCACACCAGTCCAGGGTATTCATGTAATCTAGCCGTGGCTAGGTTTATTGTGCAGTGCATAAAACAAAACATAAAAATAAATCCTAGCCCATCTGGGCACTAATTAAACATAATAGATTCCCTCTCTCAGGGTGGTAGGACCTAATACCCCTACCACAAACACAGGCATATGCAAAGTAATTACAGTCAATCACAGTGTCTCATCACAGCCCTGCTGCCTGTTTCCCCAGTGAGTCAGACCCTGAGCCAAGCCCTGACACAGCTTTTATCAGCCTCTTACAGGTGCAGGCACCAAATTATCCTGTTCTCAGGCTGAAGGCATAAAGACCCGAAATAGGCCTTGTGGATGGAGCCCTCCCTTCTCTCTCACATCCACACCTCTAGGACCCATTTCCGGCTTTTACTGAACGCCCAAACTCTAATAGGGTTCAGTATGATATGCCGGTTGATGGGATGCCGACTCTCAGGATCCCAACAGAGGCATCCCGACAGCCGTAACACCGTGGGCGAGCACAGCATGTACCCACCACCACAGTGGGAATACCAGGGAGCGGTATGTATTCCGACAGCCGGCATTTTACTGGCTGTCGGGATCCTGAATGCCAGGATCTTGACAGCCTGTATATTAACTAAACCCCCTCTAATGAAGTCTATTTAGCAAAGCATCTCCTGGGGGTTTAAAATACATAGGCCAGAAACCTGGGGCAAACATATCTTTACCAGTCTTCTATCTAGGGTGCGTTTTTTGCATCCCTGCGATCAGGTAGTCGCCGCCTACAGGGGGAGGGTATTGTTTGTGTGCAAGTGTGTGATCGCATTTGTTGCAGAACTGCACAAACATCAGTTTGTGTAGTTTCTGCTCAGCCCAGGACTTACTCTGCTGCTGCGATGATCGGGGCCGGAGCTGACATCAGAAACCCTCCCTCTAAACTCCTGGTCCCTCCTGCGTTTTCCCAGACCCTCCTTCAAAGCGGTCAGTTTCATCCACAAACGTCCTCTTCCTGTCAATCTCCCTGCGATCGCCATTGTGTTTTAGCACATTTACGATCAGTTACTCTGACATGCGGGGGGGGGCGCCAAGCACAGGGCTGGTCTGCCCCGCATGTCAGGCACAGGTCTGCCCCTGCACAGGTCCAAAAGTATCGCACGGTGGCGATGCTTTTGTACCTGACAAGTAGCTCCCTGCCAGCGCAGCACCTGCGCTCTGGCAGGGGGCTAACCGCCGCGTCCCGGGTGACAGCGGCTGCGTGTGACATCACACAGTCATCGCGGCCCGCCCATCCACCCAACAGTCCGGACACGCCTCCATTGTCCGGCCCGCGCCCCGCCAATGGCGTTATAACGCTGTTGGCACGCCCCCTCCCGCCCCGCGACCGCCTCTGACTGTCATTCAGGCAGAAGCAATCGCACCAGTGAGATGCTTGCACATCTCACTGACTGCACATGCGCAGTGCGCCCGCCGTGTGTGCGCACTGCGCATAGTAATTTAGACTGCGATTGCTGCCGCTGCAGCGATGCAGTCTGAATTACCCCTTAGTGGCTTGTGAGCCGTTATTTCTTCAAGTCCCAGAGTGCAGCCATTAGGGATGATTCTGAGTTGATCTGATCTCTGAGCACGGGTGCAAACAGTGAGTTTTTGCATTTAGCACATGCGCAGTTGAAAGTTATGCATTTTTTTGTGAACTGTATGTCCATCCCATTCACAAAAGTTATCAACTAATAGAATAAACATAACATTAATGTAGCAAATAGCTTAAATATAATGCTGGCCATACATCAGGACGACTCGTCCTTAAACAATCGATTGTGTATCTCACAAAATCGTACGATACATCGTATGTGCCTAAAACATGGTACGATGTGCATACGATTACAATGGATAATATGAGCTGCACGTATGATCAGAGGATGTGACATTCGACCCACAGGACCGCAAATCGCATCGTAATCATACCCAAAATATGCACAATTCATCGTATGAGGCGTCAAAATTGTGTATTCGTACACAATATTGACCTAGTGTTTGGCCAGCATAAGTGGTAATTACTACGGTATAAGCACTAATCGATAGTTTCCACAATATTACCACACTTCAATCGTGTTGCACTCACATAAACTATTAGAGGAACCACCTGTGTTAAGGGCCCTACACACTAGAAGACATGACCAATGTGAAAGATGAACAATGTGGAAGATGAACAATTTCCCTTGAACTTCCCAGAGCCCTGACAAACGAAATTGAGTGTACAAACAATTTGAAAGACTCTTGGTGTGTTGAGCTGCTTTCAGCTCAAAGCCGCCCAGTGTGTATGCACAAGCGATGAGCGGTGAGCACTGATGCGCGCTCCCGCTTCATCACTGGCGGCTGCCGTTCATCTACTGGTATTACCAGTAGATGAACGGCGGGGTGAGCGGCTTTCCATAGCGTCCTGCTATGGAAAGGCGCTCACCCCGCTGACATCGCTGGGCAGGGCAAAAAAAGCGCTCAGTGTGCATGCACCTTAAGCAATTTTTCAAACAATTTGAAAGACGAAAGATATCTTTGGAATTGGCACCTTTTTTACATATTTTCATATTGGGGAGGCATTTCTGGGTGTGTGGGCAGGGCTGTAGAAGGGGGAACCAATTAAGTTTTTTTTCACCCACTGCCTCACCAATTTCCACTGTACCACCAACTTAATAAAAAAATCATTATAATGGGGGTATGTATATATATATATATATATATATATTTATATTGTGTGTATATATATATATATATATATATATATATATACACACACACACACAGATGCATTGGCACAACCATTCAATGATAAATACAGGTTGAGTATCCCATATCCAAATATTCCGAAATACGGAATATTCCGAAATACGTACTTTTTTGAGTGAGAGTGAGATAGTGAAACCTTTGTTTTTTGATGGTTCAATGTACACAAACTTTGTTTAATACACAAAGTAATTGAAAAAATATTGTATTAAATGACCTTCAGGCTATGTGTATAAGGTGTATATGAAACATAAATTAATTGTGTGACTGTAGACACACTTTGTTTAATGCACAAAGTTATAAAAAATATTGGCTAAAATGACCTTCAGGCTGTGTGTATAAGGTGTATATGTAACATAAATGCATTCTGTGCTTAGTCTTATGTCCCATTACCATGATATCTCATTATGGTATGCAATTATTCCAAAATACGGAAAAATCCGATATCCAAAATACCTCTGGTCCTAAGCATTTTGGATAAGGGATACTCAACCTATATCAGATCTGGTGCCCTCCGTAGGATACCCTTCGCTCGGGTCCAACAATATGCGATCGATCGGCGGCACTCAGAAATAACGAAACGTTGACCATACTTGACGTGGTGTGCTGTTTTATTTCTGAGTGCTGCCGATCGTATCTATCTATATATATATATATATATTTACATATATATAGTAGGGCAGGTACGGCACTCCCACAACACTGGCTGCAATCAAACACCGGTGCCTCCGTATGCGCGCATCGTTGATTGGAGGGCCATACATACTAGACGATGTGAACGATATATCGTTCACAATCATTATCGTTCTTATCATATCTGCTGCAAATATCATCTAGTGTGTATGGCCCTTTATATCTTAAATACAAGATAAAAGCACGCTGGTAGCTAAACTAAACAAACTCTGCAAGGTCAAACACAAATGTATCACAATAAAATATAGTATGCACTTTCTGCACAAGTCAAAGAGTTAAATATTGCTAGAGAAAACACGTACAGTGATATAAGCAATGCACATCAGAGGAGTCTATGATGTTGAACATGTCGGCATCTGCAGAACGTCAACATGTTCATAATGTTGTCCGGAGGGTTAGGTTGCGGGATGGGAGGCTTATGGTTAGGCACTATGGGGAGAGTTAGGGTAATGGGTTAGGCATACTCACTGCCGAAAGTCATCAGGATATCACCGACAGACCCAGATGACACTGCTGCAGCTGCCGTAATGGGCAAGTCACCATTACACCACCAGGGATGTTCTGCGATATTCTAATCATGTTGACATTCTCATGTCTGCAAGCATAAATACGTGCCATTCATTGCTTTTACGCCAACCACTGCAACTCTCATCATTATCGGCATCAGCCCCATGCTAGCTGCAAGAGACCTGTCAGAAACAAGCTTCTCTTTCTGGCACACAGAATACCATGGACCTTTAGATACATGCCAATAACACTCCCATGGCACTCCCACAAGTGTGGGTGGTTCCATGCGCTAGCATTGTTGCTACCCAGTTGCCGCCTTGAAATGCCAAATTTCAAGGACAGACAGATGTGTCCTAGTTCTGTGCTTGGCACATATGAAACATGCACAATCTCCCCATTTGCACCTGTGCACAAAGATCCATCCGACGTACAGTAGAATCATGGCTGCACTCATAAAATCAATGGCTGCACTCTAAAAAGTATGACACATAAACCACTACAATTCCAATGTTAAAATGATATTCACTTTCTTCAGTGACAATAGCGCAAATGTACTATCATCATCCCGGGGTACCGCCATTTCCTTGCATTTTAAATATACACAAAGTAGCTATTCTGATGAATAGCTACTGCTGAATGCAGATAATGCTGATGAAGGCTGCATGAATCTGTACAAGATATGAATCATACAAGGTACTATATTCAGAGACTAATGAAGTGTATAATTGCATTAGCAAAACGGGTGGTGAATGATAGTCAACAGTCAGTAGGTTGACACCATAGGGTCGACAGGGTCAAACGTTGACATATAACATGTCGACAGTACAAAAGGTTGACCGGCACATTAGGTCGACAGGTTGAAAATGTCAAACAGAGAAGGTGGTGGTGCTTTTTCCTCCTCTGGTATCCCCCCAGCACACTGACTAATACCCGCAGCAATACCTGAACCTATTTGGTAATAGAATTTCAGAGATATTTGTTACATGAATTTGCAAATAAATCGGAAGCTGCTGAGCCACGACAAGGCTTCTCTGATATCAGCAGTCTTACACTACCTAATAGCAATGCCCACATATAGCCATGTGATTTGTCTAAAGTAAGGCCTCGTAATGAAGGCTCATACAAAATTACATCCAGATTGAGGGCTAGATTTCCTGAGAGACACCCCCAAGATCTCCCATGGATAAATCATGAATGATAGTGTGGGACTGCTAATATTAGAGAGGCATTGTCCCACACCTGGCACACACGTAGTTACGGCACTGAATCCAAACAACGATAGCAACCAGGTTTACGTCCCAAAAAGCCTGTACTATCATAGTTGTATTGGGTAGCAGTGATATCAGTTTTAACAACCATGTCACGAATGTTACGACCTCTCGTGTAACAGTTCATGATATCGGTCCCCGAGAGATTCAAGGCACTATCTGTTTTAACAATTGGCCACAACTTTTTACTTGTCCGGTTAATTAGATTACTAGGATTGTTAAAATGAGTAACCCAGGTCATTTTAGGTTTGATGGTGTCCTTCCATTTTGTTGAGCTCTAAATGCATTACGCTCCTCCTCTTGTATTTTTTCTAGATGGTTTTATTGTTATGATGGTGGTCATGGCAACGGACTGTGGTTGATGACGTCATTTGTGGACGTCGTCTCCCGGCTTCCGAACGCCGCCGCCTTTGCGTGGGGTTATCGGGGGTATAAGGTGAGTGTTCTGTTCACTGTTTTGTGCCTGACGATGAAGGAATAAACCTTCGAAACCTTGCTACATGACTGCTGTCTTCATGAGATTATTTACTGAGTGCCGCGGGTATACTCTGCATTATATATATATATATATATACACACACACACACACACACACACACACACACACACACACACACACACACACACGTGTGATATGTTATGTTTATTCTATAAATGCATCTACTGGGAGTACCTTTTTAACATATGTCTCTTCATTACGAGCCTTAGAACCCGTCCAAGAGTACCCATTTTTGTAATCCCTGGATTCGGGATTATGAAAATCTCAGTACTGGGATTGCATTGTACAATCCCACCCCTCTGCTTTCCTTCTCTCTTTTCCCCCCTGGCATCCCTCTCTGTGGATAGCAGTATCCACAGGGGTGTAAAGGTTGGAAAGTTAGTCTCACCTGCTATTATGCATAGCAGCGCACTAGTGAGTGGTATATTCATTTACTGCCAAGAAGGGCTGCCAAGGTGTCCCACCTTCCTCCACACAGTATCCTGCCTTCCTCCTCCCACATATTGGGAGGTATACAATTATTATTTATACTGGTGTTTAATGTTAACAACAGACCAACGGTGGGATGTAATTCAATCTGAGATTGCTGGAGGTGCAGGATGCCGGCCGATCTCTGACTTACAGGGCATGGTGTTTCCTTGTAACTGATTCCCCCTTTTAAAAATACATCGAGATCGGCCGGCATCCTGCACCTCTGGCGATCTCGGACTCCGCGTGTATTTTTCAAGTCTTGAAAAAGTTCTGCTTGGTAGAATGATACGTGTTGACCTTTACAATTGCTGTGATCCATTCATGTTCTTTTTTGTGCAGAAGACGCTCTTGTGTATGAGACGATACAGATGCTGTATACCACAGTACGTTTCTATCCGTCAATCAACTATTTGTTGTTTCCTAGTGGAAATCATATTGTACAGACAGTGAGATTCTGTCATGACAGCTCTAAATTATACTGTATTCCGTGGGGTAGAGACTTCTTGGCGTCTTAGGGCCTAATTCAGATCTGATCGCAGCAGCAAATAGGAATTTAATACCTGCCGGTAATTCCTTTTCTCCTAGTCCGTAGGGGATACTGGGATGACATTAGTACCATGGGGTATAGATCAGGTCCAATGGAGCCTGGCAATCATTAGTGTGTGCTGGCTCCTCCCCTCTATGTCCCTCCACCAGACCAGACTGTGCTCGAGGAGACGAACATACTTTGAGAGCAGGAATAATACGAAAGCGGTGAGGTAGCGAACCAACACACAACAACAAAAAGGAGAGCTGTGCTAACCAGAACAGAGGAAAGCAATGCTAACTACAACAAAGGATAGCAACGCTAACCAACAGGAACGGAGACAGTAACAGCAGACCCAAACAAGAACACTTACAATCTGGTAAGCACTAAGCAGGAACATGAAGCACTGAGCCCGGCGCTCAGTATCCCCTACGGACTAGGAGAAAAGGAATTACTGGTAGGTATTAAATTCCTATTTCTCCAGCAGGGTCCACAGGTTATCCTCAGGATAACATTGGGATATGCTGGAGCGACAGCGGATTGGCACCAAATGATCACAAGCTTTCTGGCCTCCCAGGATGCACCAGGCTCGTCCATATAATCCCGCCCACCGACTCAGTCAAATCAGTTTTTTGTTTGGTGTGGCAGGAGCCGGACCATGGTCACAGGGCTGCTGTGTTTTGGCAGCCCTAATCTTTATTTGATTTATTTTTATAGTCTTACTATGTTTTTGAGTGATCTTTCCTAACAGCGTCTTACACGCATATTGGAAAGAGTCGCTCCAACAACTCTCCGCCGGGTCGCAACAACGCTTACCCACGGTACAAGTGCTGTCTCGACGGGCGTCTGTGTCGGATGTTGCTAGCAGGTCCAGCAGACGTTACTAGGCTGTGGCCGGAGCACGGGGAGAATGTAAGGCATCTGTTCCACTTAGAAGGGGAATACGGACACAGCCGCACTGAGTTGGGAGGAGACTACCAAACAGTAGCTGGCGCGCCACCACCATGGGTGCTCTAGCGCTAGGCTTTAGGGATCATAAGGCGCCAGGATTAGTTTGAGGCTGCGATCCCTAGGGTTGATGTCAGCAGTGGGGAGTCAGACGCTCTCCTGGTCGCCCTTCACCCCCAGTTCATGACCAGTTTCCGTGTGTCTCCTGCCATTAACTGATTGCCTCACTTCTGTCTCAGACGCTACCACGAGGGGAGTCGGCCGCTGCGTCTGTATACACTAAGGTTTACCGCTAAGAGACTGGGTCGCAGACATGAGCGTCTGCATGCACTAACGTTCACTGAGCATCTGTGTCCATCAAAAGTTACTGGAGCGGCAGTGTACACTAGTAGCCTCTGGATCCACTCAGCGGTTTGCGAACGTATTGATCGATCCTGGAAGTTGGGTGAGTCTCCCTGTATCCCACTCTACCGAGTAAGGGTTATACAGCACTAAAATTCTATCTACTGTTGTTAGTATGAATAGTTAAGTTTAGTACCTATTGCATATGAGTTTTGTACAATACTGTGGTTTTCTCCGCAATTGCATCTGAATACATTAAAATAAACTGTATAGTACAGAAAACAGTAAATGTATGCCTACATACTTGAAATGTGTTCGTAGTTGATAATATGCTCATATGACTAATATATAACATGTGGCTGACTGCTAGTGTGATTGCTGACTTTATATATCTTTGTCAGTGTTTTTTCTGAACCTCAATGCTGGTGCTTGGGTTGGTGTCAGATTGATATCACTTTTATGCATATAAAGTGTTTTCAGTCACAGATTGTGTAGTATACTGTGGAAAAGCTGATTGTTTATCATGTCTAAGAGCGGCAAAGGTGACGAGGTTACATTAAAAGTAACACCAACACTCAAAACCTGTTTATCCTGCAAGGTGGGGTTAATAACTCAATCTTTGGCAAATGAGGGGTTATGTGCAAATTGTTTTGCATTCAGCAGATTACAAGGCAGATCCCTGTTCAACAACAAATAGATCCACCTTGGGCCATATTTGCACAGACCCTATCTAGTATAGCTGACAGGTTGGTCCCTACAGCTCCAACCGCAGGAATAGAGTACAATATTAACCCATACATGCAGCTCCCATCTTATGGTATAGCCCCTACAGCTTCTACAAGTCAACAAGCTGATAAACCAAGGGTAAATATATCATCTAATTCACAGGCTGCACAGGATGATGCAAGGGATTATGACTCCATATACTCTACTTCACAATATGAAGAACAAATGGAGGGTTTCAGCTCAGAAGATATAGCTGAGTTAATTGGAGCAATGAAGGCTATACTGTCTCTAGATGATTCAGCTGAGCCAATAATTAAAACTAAAGTACCTGTGTTTAAACATCCCAAGACAGTTAGAGTTGAGTTTCCAGGGTCAGAGGAACTGACGGAAATCATGGAGTAACCTTGGGCTACGCCCAATAGGAAATATAGAATTCCAAAAAATGGGATTCTTACTACCCTTTTCCAACTGGGGACTGTTTAAAAAGAGAAGTGCCTCCTAAGGTAGATACGCATGTCATTCGACTAGTGCGAAAATCTATTTTACCCTTGCCATCTACGTCATTAAAAGATGTCATAGACAGAAGAGTTGGTTTTTTGAAAAACATATTTTCTCTGTCAGGGGCAGTCATAAGGCCTGCTATGGTCTCAGCCTGGATGGCAAAAGCGGTAGTTGAATGGGCTGAAGAACTGGAAAATGGGCTCTCAGCACCTACTAGGGAGCAGGAGTCCCATATAGCCCATATGAAACAGGCTGCGCTATTCCTAGAAGAAGCAGCAATGGATATGGATACGATTGCTTCTAAAGCATCAGCCTTAACGGTAGCTTCTCGCAGAGCAATTTGGCTACGTACATGGAAAGCTGATTCAGAATCCAAGAAGGTTTTGGAAGCTTTACCTTTGGTTGGGAACATTCTTTTTGGTAAGGAACTGACAGATATTCTGGAGTCAGAAGCTGAATCCAAGAAGTTCAGGTTTCCTGACAGTTATAAGCCTAAGGGCTCGGGATTTCGGCCATTTCGGTGGCGAGGTTAAACAAAAGGTAAAAATGAATCAAAGATCCAGTACAATAAGTCTGGTAAAGCAAGGAAGCAGTGGGCCACTAGAGGGCCAGCTTCCAAACCAGAACAGAAACCATCAGCCTGATGATGCGGGCCTCCACTTGGGAGATTCCAAGGTAGGGGGCCGTCTTCTTCAGTTTGCACACATATGGCAGCAGTCGACAACAGACACTTGGGTGCAAGAAGTGGTATCTCTGGGTTATGTTTTCCCTTTCAAGAAGCAGCCTCCTCGAAGGTTTTTTTGTACCAGCCCGTCACATATAGAGGCGAAGGCCAGGGCCCTGCAAGAAGCAGTTCAGAAATTGCTTCAGTCCGGGGTAATTGTTCCAGTACCCCAGGCACAACGGGGGCAGGTTTTTACTCCAACCTATTTTTGGTTCAGATGTTAAATGGGTCGTTTCGCCCTATCCTTAATCTCAAAATGTTAAACAAATATATTTGGGTGCCGAAGTTCCACATGGAGACATTACGCTCCATAGTTTTGGCCATGGAACCAGGGGATTACATGGTATCTCTGGATATACAGGATGCTTACCTGCATGTGCCGATAGCATTGTCTCATGAGTGTTACCTCAGGTTCGCTATCCTCCAGCAACATTTTCAGTTCCAGGCCTTACCCTTTGGGTTAGCCACAGCCCCCAGAGTATTTACCAAGATCATGCTGGTTATGGCAGTTTATCTCCGCAAGCAGGGGATAAGAATTTTTCCATGCCTCAACGATCTTTTAATCGTGGCACAATCCCAGGAATTGCTCTTGAGCCATCTCCAACAGACAATAACTTGTATACAGAAACACGGATGGCTCATAAATTGGGCAAAGTCGTCTCTGATTCCGTCACAACGGATGATTCACTTAGAGGCTGTATTGGATTCAAGTCTGCAGAAAACATTTTTACCTGTGGAAAAGATATCCAAGGTGCAGTTAATGACTCAGGAATTGTTGCACAATCAAATAATATCAGTTCACACGGCAATGCGAGTGATGGGGTTGATGGTGTCAACATTCGACATGGTGGAGTATGCACAATTCCACTCAAGACCTTTGCAACATCTGATTCTGACCAGATGGAATGGAGTACATCAGACAATAAAGAAACAAATGATGGTACTTCCAGTAAAGGTAAAAAGGTCATTAGCCTGGTGGCTACAGACATCCCATCTAGACAAGGGGAGACCCTTTTGGATATCAGATTGGGAGATCCTGACAACGGATGCCAGTCTTCAGGGCTGGGGAGCAGTGTCCGGAAAATTATGGTTCCAGGGACAATGGACCACGGAAGAAAGTTGCCTGCCAATAAATCTGTTGGAACTCCGGGCCATATACATGGCACTGATTCAGGCAAAGGACATTCTGCAAGGAAAACCAGTCCAGATCTGCTCGGACAATGCAACGGCAGTAACGTACCTCAACCATCAGGGAGGAACTCGCAGCCAAAGAGCAATGAAGTAGGTAAGTCACATAATAAAGTGGGCAGAACTCCATCTTCCAGCATTGTCTGCAGTGTTCATTCCAGGAGTCCTAAACTGGGAAGCGGACTTTCTCAGTCGATACACCATGCAAGCAACCGAATGGGCTCTACACCCGGAAGTATTTCAGACTCTAGTAAACAAGTGGGGGTTGCCAGAGATAGATCTCATGACGTCCCGTCTGAACAACAAAGTTCCGGCATACGGGTCAAGAACAAAAGACCCCGTAGCGATCCTTGTGGATGCACTGTCAGTGAAATGGGACTTTCATCTGACATATCTGTTTCCTCCAATCTCCCTGCAACCCAGGGTAGTGAGGAAAATAAAAGAAGCAAAGGGTGCTGTGATTCTAATAGCTCCGGCTTGGCCCAGAAGGCATTAGTACATAGATCTGCAGAGGATGTCGATGGATGCTCCAATTCTGCTCCCTCAACGTCCAGATCTACTAATGCAGGGTCCCTGTTATCACAGGCATCTGGATCGGCTGTCTTTGACGGCGTGGCTGTTGAAAGCTCTATCCTGAAGTCAAGAGGTTTTCTGCTGCGGGGTACACTGGGCTCCACAAGGATAGACATTGGGGTGTAGAGTGGGATCTTGATCTGAGGCACCAACAGGCTCAAAAGCTTTGACTGTTCCCAAGATGCATAGCGCCGCCTCCTCTATAACCCCGCCTCCCTGCACAGGAGCTCAGTTTTGTAGTTGGTGCTGCAGATAGCAGGCACATAACAGAGGGGCTGCTCCAGGCAGCCCTAAGAAGAGCTTTTAGTGAAGAAAAAGTGAAGACTACAAGGGCAGCAGCAGTGTGTAAATGTCAGAGGCATTCACTGCTGCAGCTCCATCTCTCCCCAGTGGCGCTGTACACTCCTGTGCCCTGGTTGCCTAACTACAGCAGGAGGCTCCGGTTTTCTTCCAGTTAGACACACACGGCTGGGGCTCTCCGGAACCGCGTGGCCGCGCTTCGGGAGGTGGTAAGTGGGTCCCGTTCGTGTCTCTCACTCAACCGGCCGCGATCCGGCGCGGCCGGTGGACACTGTGGCATACAGGCGACCCCACTAGGCCACCAGGGCAAGGGTACAGGTCAGGTTTTCTCTCATAAACCTATTTATATTGGCCCGCAGTACCAGGTGGTTAAGCCAGCAGAGGGGATAAGGCTTAGACCTGTAGCCCCTCCCCCAGCCCCAGGGTGCCATTTACAGTAAATGTTCCCGCCCTGGAGCTGCATATCTGTCTCTCCATTACTCCCAGTCAGTGTTAGGGCGCCATTTCTCTCAGCTACCCTGTTCCTGGGACTGCTTGGGCAAATCCTCCTTTATAAAGCCGCCTGATAGCGCTGTGACTTTACAAGACACTTAAGTATTCTACATGTCATTTAGACAGTGATAGTTAAGAAAAAGTGCATTTAGTCAGGGTTCTCTGGTACAAGTACCCTGTGATATACATCCAGTTTTTTACTGTCCAGTGTTATATCTATTGACTACATAGCTATATATAATCTAGTCCAGTGCAGTATTATTGTTTGTAATAACCTCTGCATTATACAACTGTGACTATATGTGTGTGCATTAGCTTGCTGGGTGAATTTAATTTCGTGTCTCTCACTCAACTTGCTGTCCCTATATTCTATAACCTGAGGGGGCTTGGTGCGTCAGGTTTATAATACTGTAATATAGAATATTCACAAGATATACTCTAATTGTATTTTTCTCTGTGATTTTAGTCACCATATCTCTCCTGTATCCCTGCTTGTGCTGACTACACTGCACAGGGGGTTGGGCAAGAGGTATTGTGCTGCTGACAATTGTACTGTGTTACCTGATATTGCAAGTTATGTCTGCGTCTGAGGGTAACGGTTCTGGGGCTGAACACACTACCGGTGTTGCTGACGCCACAGATCCCTATGAGGAGAATATAGCAGCTGAGGGCTCTGGTTCTGGGGGCTCCTTGCCCCCCAGTGGGACTGTGGCAACGGGGTCCATAATGACCCGCCATGGGCTACTTTCTCCACACTTCTGAATATGCTAGTTACTAAACTAACGCCCCCTATGGGACCTCCTATGCCGGTTCAACCGTATGTGGTCCCCGCGGCTAACCCGCCCTGAGCAGATAACTTGTCTGCTCAATTGAAGAAATTGAACCAGTCTTTGACTACTAAAAAGTCTGACCCTCGCTCGCCTAAGACCAAGGGGTCCTCTAAGCGAGCTCTTACCTCCTCACAATCCACTGCTGTCACTGACACCTCGTCTGATGAAGATGGCGCTTACACTGACCCCACAGATTCTGACACAGATACTGCTGATGGGGAGGGTAGTTCACAAGTGGATGTTCCTGATCTTTTGGAAGCTATTAAGTTGATTCTACAGATTACGGATGATCCCAAGCCATCCGTCCCTCCTAAGAAACCAGATAGGTTCAAGCGGTAGAAGGTGGTTAAACAAGTTTTACCTCATTCTGATCACCTGGTGGATATACATCAGGAATCCTGGGAAAATCCAGGGAAGAAGTTTGTGCCTCACAAGAAGATGCTGGCTCGCTATCCCCTCACGCCAGAGCTGTCAAAAAATTGGGAGACGCCTCCACCAGTGGACTCGCATGTGGCAAGGATGGTGGTTTCCTCAGCTCTACCTGTCACTACTGTCATGTCTCTGAAAGAGCCTACGGATAAACATGTGGAGGGTTGTCTGAAAGCGATTTACACCCTCACGGGTGCTGCGCAAAGGCCCACTATTGCAGCGACATGGGCTGCAGAAGCTATTGAAGCCTGGGCCCTAGAGTTGGAAGCTGAAATCTCCTCTGACCATGCTAGACAGTGCTTGTCATATATTGTCACAGCTTCTCACTATATTAAAGAGGCGGCTTCTGATGCCGGTATTCTAGCAGCCAAGGCTTCTACTACGTCAGTCCTGGCCTGCCGGATATTGTGGCTGAGATCCTGGTCCGTGGATCTGGATTCTAGAAAAACCCTGGAGGTACTCCCTTTTAAGGGAGATATTCTGTTTGGGGAGGACTTAAATAAGATAGTGGCTGATTTGGCTACTGCCAAAACTGCCTGTCTGCCAAGTACTGCTCCTTCTGTGCCGAAGGCTAAAAGTACTTCCTTTCGTCCCTTTCGTCCTTCAGGTAAAGCAAAAGGTCAGGCTTACCACAAACAGGCCCGCACTTCCAAACCTGGTAAGCCGAAGCCCAAAAGAGCCTGGGCTGCCCGTCAGCCAGCTTCCAAGACCGATAAGCCTGCCGCATGATGGGGCGGGCCTCCCCCTGGGGGACCCCAGGGTGGGGGGCCGGCTTCTAGGGTATACCCAGGAATGGTTACGCCATAGCCTTAAAAAACCATCCCCCTCGTCGATTTTGCCTGACAGACGTCCCTTCGGATCAGGTGAAGGCAAAGACTCTACATTCGGTGGTGCAGACCCTCCTGGACACAGGAGTGGTAGTACAGGTGCCTCTTGCTCAGAGGGGCCAGGGGTACTATTCTCCGCTGTTTCTAGTCCCGAAACCGAATGGGTCCTCCCGGCCCATTCTCAACCTCAAGGCATTGAACAAGTTTGTGAGAATCTCCAAATTCCGTATGGAAACCCTTCAATCTATTGTTCTGGCCTTGGAACCTGGGGATTATATGGTCTCCCTGGATATACAGGATGCTTACCTGCATATTCCTATAGCAGCGTCGCATCAGCAATACCTGAGGTTTGCGGTTGGCAACCTCCATTACCAGTTTCGGGCGTTACCTTTTGTTTTAACCACGGCTCCGCGAGTCTTCACCAAAGTTATGGCGGTGATGACGGTGGTACTCCGCTGTCAAGGGGTCAGGATCCTACCGTATCTGGATGACTTGTTGATCCTGGCAAATTCCCCAGAAATTCTCCTATGTCACTTGGATCTGACTGTCCAGTTTCTGCAAGCCCACGGGTGGCTCCTCAATTGGAAGAAATCCTCCCTGGTCCCTGCTCAGAGCATGGTGCACCTGGGAGCGCTATTGGACACTCACAACCAGCGGTTGTTCTTGTCTCAGGAGAAAGTCCTGAAGCTTCAGGACAGGATTCGTTGCTTCCTCTCTCGTTCGCAAGTGTCGATACACCTCATGGTGTCAGCATTTGACATGGTGGAGTATGCTCAATTCCATTCTTGCCCCCTCTATAGGCTAATTCTGGCCAAGTGGGACGGCCTGCCTCACCGGATCAGGTCTCACATTGACTCCGGAGGTCCGTCTGTCGCTGTACTGGTGGCTCCAGGACCAACGATTGTGCAGGGGCCGTCCCTTCTGGATATCCGACTGGGTCCTGTTGACAACGGATGCCAATCTAAGGGGTTGGGGCGCGGTGTTGGAGCAACACTCCCTTCAGGGTCGGTGGACCAAGGAGGAGTCTCTCCTCCCGATCAACATTCTGGAATTGCGGGCGGTCTTCAACTCATTGAACCTGGCCCAGCATTTAATACAGAACCGTCCTGTTCAAGTACAGTCGGACAACACCACCACAGTGGCTTACATAAATCATCAAGGCGGCACTCGCAGCCGCTTGGCAATGAAGGAAGTCTCACGGATTCTTCAATGGGCGGAACGCCATCTACAGGCCATATCGGCAATATTCATTCCGGAAGTCCTGAATTGGGAAGCGGACTTTCTCAGTCGTCAGGACGTACACGCCGGAGAGTGGGGCCTCCATCCAGAAGTGTTTCAACTCATAGTGGAAAGGTGGGGCCTTCCAGACGTGGATCTGATGGCGTCTCAACACAATCACAAGGTTTCGGTCTTCGGAACAAGGACAAGGGATCCTCAAGCAGCATTCGTGGATGCGCTGGCGGTGCCATGGAGGTTCCCTCTGGTGTCACTCCTGCCCAGGGTAATTCGGAAGTTCAAGCAAGAGGGAGGAATCCTGCTTCTCATAGCTCCAGCGTGGCCCAGACGGCATTGGTTCTTAGATCTGCAGGGCCTATCATCAGAGCATCCAATCCTACTTCCACAACGCCCAGATCTCCTCGTTCAGGGCCCCTGTGTCTACCAGGACCTGGCCCGACTGTCTTTGACGGCGTGGCTCTTGAAGCTTCCGTCTTGAGGGCTAAAGGTTTTTCTGAGGCGGTTATTAAAACTATGTTGCGGGCCTGGAAACCGGCTTCTGCTCGGATTTACCGTAGGGTCTGGCATTCTTAGTTTGTTTGGTGCGCCTCTATTAATTTATGACGCTTCAAAGTTTAGTACGGCCAAACTTTTGGCTTTTCTGCAGCGGGGCCTAGATGTAGGCCTGCGTCTGGCTTCCCTCAAGGTTCATATTTCTGCCTTGTCGGTGTGGTTAAAGAGAAAAATTGCGACCTTGCCTGATGTTCATACCTTTACTCAGGATGTGTTGCGTATCCAACCTCCCTATGTCCCGCCTGTGGCTCCTTGGGACTTGTCGGTGGTGTTGGAGGCGTTACAAGAGTCCCCATTTGAACCTCTTGGCTCAGCTGACCTTAAGTGGCTTTCCCTTAAGGTGGTGTTTATGCTATTGCCTCTGCTAGAAGAGTGTCGGATTTGGGTGCCTTGTCCTGTAGTTCCCCATATCTAATTTTTCACCGTGACCGGGCGGTTCTTCGAACTCGTCTTGGATATTTACCTAAGGTGGTATCTTCGTTCCACTTTAACCAGGAGATTGTGATTCCGGCCCTGGTCTCTCCTGACTTGTCTCCCAAAGAGCGGTCTTTGGATGTGGTACGGGCTCTCCGTATTTATGTGAAGAGAACTGCTTCTATTAGGAAATCTGATTCTCTCTTTGTTCTGTTTGCTTTTCACAAACGTGGCTGGCCTGCTCACAAGCAGACCCTGGCCAGGTGGATTAGAATGGTGATTGCACATGCTTATGTGAAGGCTGGTCTGCCAGCTCCTGCTCACGTTACGGCCCATTCTACTCGGTCTGTTGGACCTTCTTGGGCGGCCCGCCGTGGTGCGACCCTTGAACAATTGTGCAAGGTGGCTACGTGGTCCTCAGTGAACACATTCATAAGGTTCTATGCCTTCGATACCTCCGCTTCCCAGGATGCTTCCTTTGGATGCCGGGTTCTTGTGCCCGCTTCAGTGCGTTCCCTCCCATAAGGAACTGCTTTAGGACATCCCCAATGTATATCCTTGTGGAGCCCAGTGTACCCCGCAACAGAAAACGAGTTTTATGGTAAGAACTTACCTTTGTTAAAACTCTTTCTGCGAGGTACACTGGGCTCCACAAGGCGCCCACCCTGACGCACTTAGCTTCTTTGGGTTGGTATGGCATTAGCCGCTGACACTTTTCCTGTCGTGAGAATGTGGTGTTTGTGGCTACTAACTGTTGTCGTCTCTTTTCCTGCTACTGCATTGGGCTGGTTAAGTAAAAACTGAGCTCTTGTGCAGGGAGGCGGAGTTATAGAGGAGGCGGCGCTATGCATCTTGGGAACAGTCAAAGCTTTTGAGCCTGCTGGTGCCTCGGATCAAGATCCTACTCTACACCCCAATGTCTATCCTTGTGGAGCCCAGTGTACCTTGCAGAAAGAGTTTTAACAAAGGTAAGTTCTTACCATAAAACTCGTATTTCACAACAGGTAATTCAAACAATGCTTAGAGCAAGGAAACCCTCCTCGGCTCGCATTTATCACCGAATATGGCAAGCCTATATTCATTGGTGCAGTGGAAGAAATATAGATCTGAAATCTTTCAATGTATCCAGAATCTTAGATTTCCTTCAGGCAGGAATGGATAAGGGTTTGAAGGTGGCTTCCTTGAGAGTTCAAGTTTCAGCATTGACTGTATGGTTTCAAAAGAAAATTGCCACTTTACAGGATGTGCGTACTTTTTTCCAGGGAATGCTGCACATTCAACCACCTTTTGTTCCTCCTGCAGTACCTTGGGATTTAAGTCTGGTCCTCACAGCCCTTCAAGAGGCTCCGTTTGAACCACTTAAGAAAGTAGATCTTAAATGGTTAACAGCTACTGAGAGCCTGCAAGGGGCTTATTTGCACTCGCCCAGCTGTCGGTATGCCGGCGATCGGGTTCTGGCGCCGGTATGCTGGTCGCCGGGAGCTCGGACACCAGCACACCCCCTTACGGCCCTGGACCATAGTTGAATTAACCTTGGAGGGAAGACCTTTTCTGGCTAGAATCTCCCTCTCAACCTCCAAGCCGTCAAACGTAGCCGCAGTAAGTCTAGATAGACGAATGGCCCTTGTTGAAGAAGGTCCTTGAGGAGCGGCAGAGGCCAGGGCTCCTCCAGAGACAAGGTCTGCATACCAAGCCCGTTGAGGCCATCCGGGGCA
The DNA here is from genome assembly GCF_028390025.1 of Pseudophryne corroboree. NCBI lineage: Eukaryota > Metazoa > Chordata > Amphibia > Anura > Myobatrachidae > Pseudophryne > Pseudophryne corroboree. The sequence continues at coordinate 373,764,919 of NC_086446.1, read as the reverse complement.
ATCAGAATTGCCTGAACACTTTCCCTTTTGAGTCTTTTTAGAACTCTTGGAATGAGAGGGATTGGAGGAAACAGATACACGAACTGGTAAGTCCGCGGTGCCGTCAGAGTGTCCACAGCTGCCGCCTGCGGATTCCTCATTCTGGAACAGTAACGACTGAGCTTCTTGTTGAGATGAGAAGCCGTAAGGTCTATCTGCAGACAGCCCCACCGGTGAACCAGCTGTTGAAACACCTGAGGTTGAAGGCCCCATTCCCCCGGATGGAGGTCGTGCCTGCTGAGGAAGTCCGCTTCCCAGTTGTCCACTCCTGGAATGAATATGGCTGAGATGGCCCTTGCATTGGCTTCCGCCCAGAGGAGTATCCATGATACCTCTCGCATCGCGGCCCTGCTTCTTGTTCCTCCTTGTTGGTTTATGTACACCACCGCCGTGGCATTGTCCGACTGCACTTGTATGGCCTGATTTCAGAGAAGATAGGAGGTGTGAATTTCTAATTATATTAAATAAACATTTACAGTGCCAGCGTTAATATATATTGCGGACGCAAGGCGCATCTTATAACCATATACGATAAAAGTGCGCTGAACGTCGCAGCACTATATCCCTTAAGAGAAAGCAAGCAGTCGCACACGTATGCTGAGGTCCAACGCTCAGATAGATATATATTTGATATTAAAGGTTATGCATACAAAATAACACATGTACAGTATATCATTAAGTATAACATGTTTATATATATATATGGTTACAGAGTTACAATTACACAAGAAGCCGTTGCAGTTACATAAGAATCAGTTACAGCCAATATACGTACGCTTAGTTTCATTGGTTTCAGGCAGCCAGTCATCAGGTAGGAGACTTCTGATAAGTGTGTGTGTGTGTGTGTGTGTGTGTGTGTGTGTGTGTGTGTGTGTGTGTGTGTGGGTGTGTGTGTGTAAGAGTGTATAGGTGTGTGTGAGAGTGAATGAGAATGTCTCAGAGAGCTGCCTGATTCTGGGTCCCTCTTTTTATACAGTAAAATAATGGGTGTATACAACAGTGGGTTTCATCTTCTTCCATTGGTCCAGAGGCCAGACCTCTCAAGAACTCGACGGCTCATAGGTCAGTGTGAGGGCTTTTGTCTTATGTTGCAGGCACATGTGTTTGCCCTCAGGGCCATGCTGTGAAGCCAGTTCCAACTGACCAGTATCCACACTTTGCTCTGCACATTATTCCATACATAGCTTATATTACTCATATGTTACAGTCTCAGTGTGCAACGGTTTATTCGTAATGACCAGATTACTGATGGTAAATCACTGATTAATATGAGACTAAACATGATATGAATAACTTGTTCTGTCCCAGTAATATATATATATATATATATATATCTATATCTATCTGATGTTGCACTCTATTATATAAATACAATTATAATACAAGTCTTGGTGCTAAACATGTTTTGTCTATGTGTTGTATGAATATGTGTTGGATATGTCTTTGTGGCTTCTCTGTGCGAATGCGTATGCTACCGTATATCCTGTGCACGCTGCGTGTATGCGTACGCACGGCGATTACGCGCACGCACAGAGGCCACTCTGTTTGGAGTTTACATGTAGTGTGTATGTAATATTTTTGACTTCGACAGAGGCCTGTAGGAGAACATTGTAAATTGCCCTGAATTCCAGGACGTTGATTGGTAGTGAAGATTCCAGAATCGACCACCTTCCCTGAAACTGAGCTCCCTGGGTCACAGCCCCCCAACCTCGGAGGCTGGCATCCGTTGTTAGCAGGACCCAAGATTGGGTTCTGAAGCTCCGACCCTCCACCAGGTGAGAGCTCTGGAGCCACCATAACAGGGAGATTCGTGCCTTTTGTGACAGGGTTATACACTGGTGCATCTGCAGGTGAGACCCTGACCACTTGTCCAGAAAATCCAGATTAAACAGACGGGCATGGAATCTGCCGTACTGGATCACCTCGTAGGAGGCCACCATATTGGCCAGTAGACGGATGCAAAGATGAATCGAGACCTTGCGAGGTCCGAGTACCAAGCGGACCATAGCCTGGATTGTCAAGGCCTTGCCCATGCGGAGGAATACCTTCTGAGCCACTGTGTCCAGTATCATCTCCAGGAACTGTATTCTCAGTGACCGTTCCAGGTGAGACTTCTGGAAATTCAGGATCCAGCCATTTTCTGTAAGAAGGCGAGTAGCAGACACTCCCTGGATGCCGCCTTTATCAGGACATCATCCAAGTAGGGGACTATGTTGACTCCCATCATGCGCAATTGCAGCATCATCTCCGCCATGACCTTTGTGAACACCCTTGGAGCTGTGGAGAGACCAAAGGGTAAGGCCTGAAACTGGAAATGGTGGTCCAGTATAGCGAACCGGAGGTAAGCCTGATGAAGAGGCCATATCGGGACATGTAGATATGCATCCTTGATATCCAGGGATACCAGAAACTCCCCCTCCTCCAGACCAAATATCACTGCCCTTAGGGATTCCATCTTGAATTTGAACACACGAAGATACGGGTTCAGAGATTTGAGGTTCAAGATTGGCTGTACCGAGCCATCCCGCTACGGAACTATGAATAGACTTGAGTAAACTCCAGTGTTGTGCAGTGGAGGAGGAACTGGAACAATAACTCCAGTTAGAAGCAGTTTGTGAATGGCGTCTTGCAAGGTAACTCTTGCTAAAGGTGAATCTGGTAAGCATGACTTGAAGTATCTGGGAGGAGGCAGTACTTGAAATCCCAGCCTGTACCCTTGGGATATGAGGTTCCTCACCGAAGGATCCCGGCAGGACTTTGCCCACACATGGGTGAAGTGTTGAAGGTGAGAACCTACCTGAAAGTCGCCTCACTGCTGGGGCCAGCCGTCACGTGGAGGGCTTAGAAGATGAGGATCCAGAGGCCTGGTCCAGAGATCCAGCTGCCGCTGGTTTACGGGACTTACCTCGATTTCCTCTAGCAGCATTTGAGGCACCTCTTGCTCTGCCTCTGAATCTGGCCACACAAAAGGACTGCAGAGAGGGCCCAGGATAGGGGCATCTAGCAGGAGGTGCAGCAGACGGCAGATATGTGGACTTACCCGCCGTTGCCTGAGAGATCCACTTGTTCAGTTCTTCCCCAAACAAGGCCTCCTGTGAAGGGAAGATTCTCCATACCTTTCTTGGAATCAGCATCCGCTGAATATTGTCGCAGCCACAGAGCCATGCGAGCCGAGACTGCCATAGCTGTGGCACGGCCATTGATGAGACATAATTCTTTAATGGACAATGATTGATAAACCCTACGCGTTTCATCCAAACAGACTTCTTCAGGGGTAAAAAATGTCTAAAACCGTATCGTGTTGAGTTCCACAAGGGAGACCATTAATTTTGGAATTGGTTCATTGAAAACCGATGTGCCACATAAATAGTTGAATCATTTATAAAAAGCGAATGATCCACAGTAACTAGCAGCAGCAAAGCTCAGGACTAAAACCAAAATTGAGCCTGAAACCTCTTCCTCACACAGTGTGAAAAAATTGATTTGTGTAAAGGGCCAATGGTGTATGGTAAACAGTCCGATGACTAACACTACAGAATGTTATCAATCCAGCAGACCAGCAGCCCGTTTTGTTTGCAGCATTCAGGAAGGAAGTCAGGTTTTAGTCCTGAGCTTTGCTGCTGCTAGTTACTGTGGATCACTCGCTTTTTATAAATGATAGCGGCAAGAAGATTGACAGCAGGAAGGTGTTCCGGGGCGTATACTCACCGTTTCCAGCCGTTTTCGGGGAGTGGTAAGAAAAACACAGGTGTGTCCAGGCGAACGGAGGACGTATGTCTGACGTCAAAGCCGGGACCTGCATCGCTGGATCTGTCGCACAGGGTAAGTAGGTCTAGGGCTAGTCTTGTTTTGTTTGAAACTTCTTTAGCATAGTAGGGCTGCACAAGCGTTCGCAGCCCTGCTATGCTAAAATACACTCCCCCGTAGGCGGAGTATAGTTGATTGCACGGGCTGCAAAAAGCTTTGTGCGATCAACTCGGAATGAGGGCCATGGTTTTGACCAATTGCTAACAAATTTGCTGCGATCAGATCTGAATTAGGCCCTTAGACGCAACAGACACTGGGGGTCATTCCGAGTTGATCGCTAGCTGCTTTCGTTCGCAGCGCAGCGATCAGGCAAAAAAACTGCACTTCTGCGCATGCGTATGGGGCACAATGCGCACGCGCGACGTACTTTCACAACAGCCGTAGTAGTTTCACACAAGGTCTAGCGACGCTTTTCAGTCGCACTGCTCGCCGCAGAGTGATTGACATGAAGTAGGCGTTTCTGGGAGGTGACTGACCGTTTTCGGCGAGTGTGTGGGAAAACGCAGGCGTGCCGGGGGAAACGCAGGCGTGGCTGGCCGAACGCAGGGCGTGTTCGTGACGTCAAAACAGGAACTGAATAGTCTGAAGTGATCGCAAGGTAGGAGTAGGTCTGGAGCTGCTCAGAAACGACGCAATCTTTTTTTTGTAGCCGCGCTGCGATCCTTTTGGTCGCACTTCTGCTAAGCTAAGATACACTCCCAGAGGGCGGCGGCTTAGCGTTTGCACGGCTGCTAAAAGCAGCTAGCGAGCGAACAACTCGGAATGAGGGCCACTGTGCAAGAGTGTGTCTGTACACACCTGACGCCTGCAAGCTGCCTATTCGGGTAGTGCTGGATTGAATATCTTTCCTATGACAAACAGTGTGCACTACAGTACTTTTACCATCAATTGCTATAGTAGACTACCTTCACCACCACGGTGACTGATAACCTGTATTTTAGACTTATTTGCGGGACCATCTTATTTGGAGAATATTACCCCTTATTTGGTCCCACCTGGTAGCAGTGGCGTGCGGTGAGGTCAGAGGCTGGTGAGGCACTACAGCCATAATGTCCGCCGAATCCTGCCGATGACCCCTACCACCGCCGAGCCAATGCCCGCTACTGCCTCTGAGCCGATGCCTGCTGCCACCGCCAATGGCTTACAAACTTGCCCACCATCAACTGACCCAGCCCTCCGCCACTAATTTGCATCTCAATCCGATGCCGCCAATGCCCGCTGCCTGCCTGCTCATCATACTTGTGATATATTGTACATTTTTATAGAAAAAAAAATAAACATTAGTGTTTGGGACTGGGAAGGGAGTGGGAGGAGGACATGAATGCAATTTTGTTGTCTAGGGCTTCCATTAACTTAATGGAGAAGGGTCTGAATGGGTTAAAAAATGTAAAAAAAAAATGTGTGAGGTCCCCCTTCCTAAGTTTAACCAGCCTCGGGCTCTTTGAGCCGGTCCTGGTTGTTTAAATACTTAGGGGAAATTGGACAGGGGTTCCCCGTATTTAGACAACCAGCACCGGGCTCTTAGACTGGTCCTGGTTCCAAAAATACGGGGGACAAAAGATGTAGGGGTCCCCCGTATTTTTAAAACCAGCACCGGGCTCCACTAGCCAGGGACATAATGCCACAGCCGGGGGACACATTTATGTAGGTCCCTGCGGCCGTGGCATTACCCCCCCCAACTAGTCACCCCTGGCCTGGGTTCCCTGGAGGAGTGGGGACCCCTTAAATCAAGAGGTCCCCCCCCTACAGGCACCCAAGGGCCAGGGGTGAAGCCCGAGGCTGTCCCCAGCACCCCTGGGCGGTGGGTGCCGGGCTGATAGCCATAAGTGTGTATAAAAAAGAATATTGTTTTTTGTTGTGGAACTACAAGGCCCAGCAAGCCTCCCCCGCTTGCTGGTACTTGGAGAACCTCAAGAACCAGCATGCGGGGAAATAATGGGCCCGCTGGTACCTGTAGTTCTACAACAACAAAAAATACCCAAATAAAAACACAACACACACACCGTGAAAGTAAAAATGTATTAAAACACACTTATACACTCACACATACTTACCTACATCCCACGCCGGTCACGTCCACTTGTCCATGTAGAATCCAATAGGTGGTTCCTGTAAAAATGAGAGAGAGATTACTTACCTACATCCCACGCCGGTCACGTCCACTTGTCCAGTAGAATCGGGCCGGTACCTGTAAAAATGAAAATTATACTTACAAACAAAGTAATCCACAGGAGGAGAGAGAGAAATTAATGAATATTATGCACTCGCTGACGCGGGAGGACGTTAGCACAGACAGGGGAGAGTGCTGCTGCTAGCTGGGATGATGGAGCAGGCGCCCCGATAGTTGTGAGCCTAGTAGCTGTACCCCTAGTAGCTTTGCCCCCTGTAGCAGTGCCCCCAGTAGCAGTGCCCCGAGTAGTTGTGACCCCTGTAGTTGTGCCCCTTATAGCTGTGCCCCCTGTAGCTTTGCCCCTTGTGGCTGTGCCCCCAGTAGTTGTGACCCGTGTAGCTGTGCCCCTTGTAGCAGTGCCCTGAGTAGTTGTGCCCCCAGTCACTGTGGCCCCTGTAGCTTTGCCCCCAGTCGCTGTGCCCCCAGTAGTTGTGACCCCAGTCGCTGTGCCCCTTGTAGCTTTGCCCCCAATAGCTGTGCCCCCTAGCTGTGCCCCGAGTAGTTGTGCCCCCTGTCGCTGTGCCCCCTGTAGCTTTGCCGCCAGTAGCTGTGACCCCAGTCGCTGTGCACCCTGTAGCTTTGCCCCCAGTAGCTGTGCCCCCAGTCGCTGTGCCCCCAGTAGCTTTGCCCCCAGTAGCTTTGCCCCCAGTAGCTGTGACCCCAGTAGCTGTGACCCCTGTAATTGTGCCCCCAGTTGCTGTGCCACTTGTAGTTGTGCCCCCCAGTTGCTGTGCCCCTTGTAGTTGTGCCCCTTGTAGTTGTGCCCCCCAGTTGCTGTGCCCCTTATAGTTGTGCCCCTGTTGCTGTGCCCCCCAGTTGCTGTGCCCCTTGTAGTTGTGCCCCTTTTGCTGTGCCCCTTATAGTTGTGCCCATGTTGCTGTGCCCCTTGTTGTTGTGCCCCCACAGTTGCTGTGCCCCTTATAGTTGTGCCCCAGTTGCTGTGCCCCTTGTTGTTGTGCCCCCCAGTTGCTGTGCCCCTTATAGTTGTGCCCCTTATAGTTGTGCCCCTGTTGCTGTGCCCCTTATAGTTGTGCCCCTGTTGCTGTGCCCCTTAGAGTTGTACCCCTGTTGCTGTGCCCCTTGTTGTTGTGCCCCTGTTGCTGTGCCCCTTGTTGTTGTGCCCCCCAGTTGCTGTGCTCCTGTTGCTCTGCCCCCAACATAAACACATAAAAAAAAAAAACCACACACACATACTTACCGCTCCTACAGCGCTGCCTCCGTCTCTCCGTCCGCCAGCTCGTCTCTGCTGTACTATGGGAGAGACGTCATGACTCATGACGTCTCTCCCATAGTAGCGCCGCTCAGACACTAGGGGTCAATTATGACCTCTGGTGTCAGTCAGCGGCACTGGCTGCAGCAGGCGCCCACACAGCCCACGGCGCCTGCTGCAGCCGGGAAGGGGGCTCACTAGTGATTGGACAGCGGATCCAGCACTGGATCCGCTGGGCCAATCACATCTGGGGCACTGACAGGGGCGTGCATTCATCAGGGCTGAATGCACGCCCCTGTCATTGCGGCACCAGTATAGGTGCCGCTTCCCCATTCATTTTCAATGGGCTTTCACAGCCCATTGCTGCGCCCCGTCCCCTGCCCGCCCCCCGCTGCCCGGACTTTTAGTGTTAGCAGCGGGAGGCACCTCTCCCGCTGCCTCCCAGCTGTCCCTCACACGCAGCCACAGGGGGGGAGAATTATTAAAATAATTAAAAAAAAAGATATTTATAACAGACTGTGTTATAAATATCTTCTTTTTATTATTTTAATCATTATGACAGGGGAGGCACTGCCTCCCCTGCCTCCCCTGACTGCACGTCCCTGCCTGGTAGCAATGTGCAATATTATACAGCTCATGCAAAGACATTGATTTTTAATACTATAACTCTAAATTGAATTGTACTTATTCACTGTGGAGTTATAGTCCCAGCCCTAATTATAGCGCAATATTATCTTACTAGGTGATTCATCGCGCCCTACGGGCGCTCTTCACACCGTTGTAAGGGGCTACGCCCCTGTAACCCCCAGAGAAATGTGAAGGTGTAGAATAGTAGTTTGAGTGTTATTTTTGGGTGGAGGTGGAGGTGGGGGTGAGGGTGGTGGTGGTGGTGGTGGTGGTGGGGGTGGGGGTTTGAGGTGTATGTGTTTTACGGTTAGGGGCAGATGTTGTATGTGATAGGTTTTGGGTGGTTTTGTGCTGCATTGTGGAGGGGGGTGAAGGGACTGTGGGTGGCGGAGTGTGTTGTGGGAAGGTGTAGCAAGGATGGGGAAGGTGTTTTGTGTGTGCAGCGGGCGGGGGAGGGTGCGTGCGTGTTGCTAGAAGTGTGAAGGGTGAGTGTGTGTGTGTGTGTGTGTGTGTGTGTAAGGGAGAAGAGGTTGCATTGTTTGTGTGCTGATAGGCGATGGTATGTCTCTTGCTGCTGGAGCTGTAAAGTGTTGTGGTGATAGGGCTGTGTGGGACCATGAGGTGGCACTTGTTCACCCCCTTTTGATGGGGGCATGCAAGTGTGGATTAGGGCAAAAGGCATTGCTGCACGTACGGGGATGGATGATAGTGCAAGGTGGGCGTCTGTGAGTGTCTGCGTTGGGTGTATAGAATCTGGAATGTGCACTCGTGTCCCTTGTCCCGAGGTGTGGGTGTCTGGTGCTGGCGTGGAACATACATGTCTCCCGCGGGGCTGGGGGCAGTTGCTGCGATACACCTAACGGAAGTAGAGTGAGGTGCGTGGTGCTTGCAGTGTGATGCGGCGTCGCATGTGCAGCAACGGGCAGTGTTAACATGGTGTGTGCTGGTCCGTTGTGCGGACGGTGGCTCCCGGCCAGCATGTCCCCTCAGTAGCTGGATTTGGTAGCTGGTGACGGGTTTTGGCGGAGGGAGGGTTCCGTTGTGTGGGGTGCGGGTGTCAGTCGGGGTCTGGGTGGCTGTGTGTTGCCGGGAAAGGAGGCGCTCATTTCCACATGGCCGCAGTGTGTGTGTGAGCTGGCAGCTGTGTCCGGAGCGGAGCATGGTGCGTGCCATGGTGGGAGTGTTGTGTGCGCAGGGATGGGTGGGTGGTGTGGGGTTGCGCAAATGGCGTGCGGTGGTCTGCATGGCCCCCCCAGTGTTAGGTGGTGATGGGGTTGCATAAGTGAGGGGTCCATGGCATGGGGTGTGGGTGTACACATGGCCGGATTAAGCCCTGGGGGGACCCAGGGCACCCAAGACAGGAGTGCGCACCATCACCCCCCCCCCCCCCCCCTGCTGATCACCAGCACCATCACCCCCCCTTTCCCCTGCTGATCACCAGCACCCCCCCCCTCCCCCGCAGATTACCAGGAGAAAATCAGGCCGCAAATAACCAAAAATCAGCCCCCCTCCCCCCCACCTCTGCTGCTCGTGCTGCTCACCTGGCTCACACAGGCAACTGGAGCGCTGCAGCAGGGTGAGAGGACACCAGGTTGCCGGGGCAGGAGTGATCCACGCTGGCGGGGGCAGAGTGCGGGCTGTGCATGCGGCTTCCTCCTCTCGGCCATCCACGCTGGCGGGGGCGGAGTGCGGGCTGTGCGTGCGGCTTCCTCCTCTTGGCCGAGCAATCTCCAGCCTCCGCCGCCAGCAGCATCTCTCCTGATAGAGGCGGAGGCTGGAGTTTGCTCGGCCGTGCTGGCCGAGAGGAGGAAGCCGCATGCACAGCCCGCACTCCTCCCCCGGCAGCGTGGATCCCTCCTGCCCCGGCAACCTGAATGGGGACAGAGCTCCGGCTGAGGGGACCCGTAAGTTAGGGATCCCAGGGTAGTGACCCCCCTTAATGCGGCTCTTGTGTGAGCGGGCGCGGTGTGGCGTCCATCCAGTGGCTGATTGTGTCCGCCTCCCTACTGATGTGCTGTACAGGGCAGAGGCCGTTGCCTCCCCCCAGCACTGTAACTCCACCCAGCGTTACGGCCAGGCACAGAGTCACAGACTTGGGCTAATATATAGGAGATAAATACAGACCCTATTACATCTCCCCTCTTCTCCTTGTTACTGTACCTCCTGTTTCCCTGGGGATACTGGGGTCCACATTAGTACCATGGGGTATAGATGGGTCCACTAGGAGCCTTGGGCACTTTAAGAAATCAATAGTGTGCACTGGCTCCTCCCTATATGCTCCTCCCACCAGACTCAGTTTAGAATATGTGCCCGGAGGAGCCGGTCACGCTTGGGAGCTCCTGATGAGTTTTCTGCATTTATTTTCTTTTTTATTATTTTCAGGCAGCTCTGGCTGGCACCAGCCTGCCTGCTTCGTGGGATTTAGGGGGTGGAACGGCCCAACGGCCCTAGGGTTAATGGTCCCGTTCCCCGGTAGACAGGACACTGAGCTCCTGAGGGTCCTATTTGTAAGCCCCACCACGGCGAGCACACAGACCCGCAGCACGCCGCCACTCCTAACAGAGCCAGAAGACTGAAGAGCGGTGAGTAGGTGGCCAGAGTCCCGGTTAGCGGGTCGCCAGCTATAATGGCGGCACAAGGGTAAGAGCGCAGCACTGCAAGCACGCTGCGCTCCGGCTTCAGGGACACTGCAGTGACTGCTGTGAGGGGCGACTGAAGCCATGCTTATTACCCACGACTGACACTGTTTACAGGGGTTCTAACCCACTGTAACCCTTTTAATTCAAGTTACCTCAGCCAGTATAAAAGCGGGAAGGCCGCGCGCCATTAAGGGGACGGGGCCTTCACTATGAACGGATCCAGTGGCTCACCAGCGCCATTTCCTTTCTGCAAGTTTACACAGGCAGCCTGACTGGATGGTGCAGCTCCTCCACGCGGACTCGAAAGCACATCAGTGGTACCAGGGGGTCATAGCAAAGGGGCGGGGGGAGCAATAATTTGGTATACTTAACCCTATTTAGGGTTTTTAGTTGGCGACCCAGCTAGGTCTATACCTTAACTATAGGGGCGCTGTGTGGCTGGCTCCATTTCTCTGTGTCTCCCTAGAAGGGCTCTGTCTGGGTTAACTGTGCTTTTATCCTATTCCTCACTGTGTGGGTGTGTGTTCTTTTGCATTATCATGTCAAACGATTGTGTATCATGCACAGCAGAGTGCTTTTCTCAGTCGGGGGGATCATTACAGTGTACTCAGGATAGTACACATTCTCAGGCTAGTGGATCTGAACCAGTATGGCTAGATTCATTAAAAGGGATGATTTCAAATAAATTATCCCAAAATAAGGAGACGCAATACTTAAGACAATCTGTGGATGACCTGATGAATAGAAATTCATTGGTCGTTCCGGCGTCTCAGACCCCTGCTATTTGTCCACAGAAGCGTACTCTGGCCCAAATCATGCACGCTGATACCGATGATGATGTATCAGACCCAGAGGAGGGGGAGGTGGACTTGGTGGGGGGCGATGCAGCTTTAGCACAGGGAATATAGGCCCTGATTGAAGCTATAAGAGAGGTTTTGCATACTCCTGACAAGGTGTCAGAGGACGAGGAGGAATCCTTTTTTAATGTAAAAAAGAAATCCTCTGCTACTTTTCCTGCTTCCAAGGAATTAAATTCCCTTTCTGCAGCGGGGTACACTGGTATTCCACAGGGAATAACATCGGGATGTAGAGTTGGATCTTGATCCGAGGCACCAACAGGCCAAAGCTTTGACTGTTCCCAGGAGCTCAGTTTGTAAGTTGGTGCCTGCAGTGCAGGCAGCTAACAGGGAGGGCTGCGCTAGGCAGCCCTGAAAAGAGCTTTTCTGACAAGAAAGAAGACTTCAAGGGCCGCAGCATAGGCACTTGGTGCTATATGTCATGCTGACATATCGTGCTGCGGCTCCCTCACCTCCCCCAGCGGTGCTGTATACTCCCGCATCCTGGTTGCTGGGTACTTACAGCGGAGGTGCTCCGGTCTCATCAGGCACACATACCGCTGCTGCTCTGCTGGATCGCGTGGCCACACCATAAGGAGAAGGTAAGAGGGTCCCCCAAGTGGGACCCGCCGAAATCGCAATCCGGTCGCGGTCTCCGGAGACAGACCGTGCCGTTGGCATGGACACTGTGGGCGTGCAGGGACCCCACTATATCCACTAGGGCAAGGAGCACAGGTCGGATTTCTTAAAATCCGTTTAGTACAGGCTCCACAGTATCCGGTGGTGAAGTCCAGCAGAGGGGATAAGGCTCTTACCTGTAGCCCCTCCCCCAGCCCCAGGTGCCATCTACAGCAGATGTTCCCGCCCTGGAGCTGCAACTCTCTCTCTCCCTCACTCCTTGTCAGAGTTTGGGCGCCATTACACAGAGCTGCGCTGATTCTGGGACTGCTGGGCACTGTTTCCTCTGTAAAGCCGCCTGCCTCATCAGCGCTGTGCATTTACAGGATACTTGAGTATTGTGAAGGGAACCGCTTCTCTTAGGAGATCTGATTCTTTCTTGTCCTTTTTGGTTTTCACAAACGTGGCTGGCCTGCGAATAAGCAAACCTTGGCCAGATGGATTAGAATGGTGATTGCACAAGCTTATGCGCAGGCTGGACTTCCAGCTCCTGCTACTATCAAGGCCCATTCTACTCGGTCTGTTGGACCTTCTTGGGCGGCCCGCCATGGCGCGTCCCTAGAACAATTGTGCAAGGCGGCTATGTGGTCCTCAGTGAACACGTTCATTAGGTTCTATGCATTTGATACTTCCTCCTCCTAGGATGCTTCCTTTGGACGCCGGCTTCTTGTGCCCGCTACAGTGCGTCCCCTCCCTTGAGGAACTGCTTTAGGACATCCCCGATGTTATTCCCTATGGAATAACAGTGTACCCCGCTGCAGAAAAGGAGATTTATGGTAAGACTTACCATTGTTAAATCTCTTTCTGCGAGGTACACTAGATTCCACAGGGCGCCCTCCCTGACGCACTTAGCTTACTTGGGTTTGTATGGCATTAGCCGCTGGTACCTTCACCTGTCGTGAGAATGTGGTTATCTGTGGCTACTAACTACTGTCGTCTCTTTTACCTGCTACTGCATTGGACTGTTTAACAAAACTGAGCTCCAGTGCCTGGAGGCGGGGATATAGAGGAGGCGGTGCAGTGCATCCTGGGAACAGTCAAAGCTTTAGCCTGTTGGTGCCTCGGATCAAGATCCAACTCTACACCCCAATGTTATTCCCTGTGGAATCTAGTGTACCTCGCAGAAAGAGATTTAACAATGGTAAGTCTTACCATAAATCTCCTTTTTTTAAGCAATTTGGATTAATCCTGACAGGAAGTTTCAGATTCCAAAACGGTTGATTACATCATTCCCGTTTCCTCAGGATGACAGGAAAAAATGGGAAAACCCGCCGATAGTGGACGCGTCAGTTTCCAGACTGTCACGTAAGATTGTTTTACTGGTTCCTGGGGCAGCTTCATTGAAGGATGCTGCAGACCGCAAAATTGAGACCACTCTCAAATCTCTGTACACATCGGCGAGGGTGGCCCAAAGACCCACTATAGCTTGTGCATGGATCACCAGGGCCATTGCAAAATGGTCTGATAATCTAATTGATGGGTTCGATTCTGCTAACTTTATGGTGGAGGCCATAAAGGAGATTGGATTGCTCAATGCACGCACTACTGCCATGGCAGTGTCATCACGTAGGGGCTTGTGGCTACACCAGTGGACTGCGGATGCGGCTTCCAGGAAAGGCGTGGAAAGCCTACCTTTCACAGGTGCTTTGGAAATTAACTGGATACGTGGATATCCAAAGCTATGGCGGGTAAGTCTACATATCTTCCTTCCGCAGCTTCCCCGGCTAGGAAATCCTATTCTGCACCAACGTTGCAGTCCTTTCAGACAGCAAAGTTTAAAGGTAAGGCCAAAGGCTCTTCTACTGCCTTCAAAGGTAATAGAGGTAAGCCCAGAAAACCTGCAAATACACCCTCACAGGATCAGACCTCCGGTTCTGCTTCCTCAAAGCCTTCAGCATGACAGTGGACCGCAGTGCCTGGTCAACAGGCAGGTGGGAGCCCGGTTACGATATTTCAGTCACATATGGACCACCTCATGCCTGGATCCATGGTTAAAAGATCTTATCGTCCAGGGATACAGACTGGAATTTCAGGAACTCTCACCTCACAGATTCTTCAAATCCGACTTACCAGCTTCACCCGAAGCAAGTATGACCTTACAAGCAGCAATTCAAAAACTGGTACAGACTTAGGTCATTGTTCCATTTCCACTTCACCTACAAAACAAGGGTTTCTATTCCACCCTGTTTGTGGTACCGAAACCGGATGGTTCGGTAAGACCCATTTTAAACCTCAAGTCACTGAACCCGTATTTACTGGTGTTCAAATTCAAGATGGGGTTGCTGAGAGCGGTGATCTCAGGTCTGGAGGAGGGGGAAATCCTGGTGTCTCTGGATATCAAGGATGCATACCTTCATATTCCGATTTGGCCGCCTCATCAGCATCAGGCTTATCTAAGGTTTGCGTTGCAGGACTGTCAAATACCAGTTCCAGGCCCTGCCCTTTGGGCTCTCCACGGCATCAAGGGTGTTTACCAAGGTTATGGCGGAGATGATGTTTCTCCACCATAAGCAGGGAGTTAACATAATACCGTACCTGGACAATCTACTGATAAAAGCACCGTCCAGGGAAAGGTTGTTACACAGCATTGCCCTCTCCACACGACTACTCCAGGATCATGGGTGGATTCTGAATCTGCCAAAATCTCACCTGGAACCAACATGGAGGCTTCCGTTCCTAGGGATGATACTGGATACGGAGGTACAGAAAGTGCTCCTTCCTCTGGAAAAGGCATTGGTAATTCAGTCAATGGTAAGGAATGTCCTACGGCCGCCCCGGATATCGGTGCATCTGTGCATTCGCCTCCTGGGAAATATGGTAGCCTCTTACGAGGCACTACAGTATGGAAGGTTTCACGCAAGACCCTTCCAACTGGATCTTCTGGACAAATGGTCCGGATCGCATCTACACATGCACCAGAAGATCCGTCTGTCCCCAAGAGCCAGGATTTCTCTTCTTTGGTGGCTTCAGACTTCTCACCTGACCGAGGGCTGAAGGTTTGGGATTCAAAATTGGATTCTGCTAACCACAGAATCAGAGGGTGGGGAGCAGTCACCCAAGGGGAATGCTTCTAAGGAAGATGGACAAGTCAGGAAGCCATTCTTCCAATCATCGGAAGGCATCTCATCATCTTCAAAATCGAGCCATCCAGGTTCAGTCGGACAATATGACGGCGGTGACGAACATAAATCGACAGGGCGGAACGAAGAGCAGAGCAGCAATGTCGGAGGTGTCAGGAATTCTCCTCTGGGCAGAGGGACACGCCGTGGTGCTGTCCGCAATCTTCATTCCGGAAGTGGACAACTGGGAAGCAGACTTCCTCAGCAGACACGACCTCCACCCGGGAGAGTGGAGCCTTCACCCAGAGGTGTTCGGGTGCTTGACACGTCGGTGGGGAATTCCACAGATCGACATGATGACCTCTCGTCTCAACAAGAAGCTCCAGCGGTATTGCTCCAGGTCAAGAGACCCACTGGCGGTGGTCGTGGACGCTCTGGTGACTCCGTGGGTTTACCAGATGGTGTATGTCTTTCCACCATTTCCGTTGATCCCAAGAATTCTAAAAAGAATAAAAAGGGAAAGGGTTCAAACAATTCTCATTGCTCCGAATTGGCCAAGAAGGGCTTGGTACGCAGATCTACTGGAACTTCTTCTGGAGGACCCATGGCCTCTGCCTCTTCGGGAGGATCTTCTACAACAGGGGCCATTGGTCTATCAAGACTTACTGCGGCTACGTTTGATGGCAGGGAGGTTGAGCATCAAATTCTAGTCCGGAAAGGGATTCCGGACAAGGTAATACCTTGATCCAGTCCAGGAAAGGGGTAACGTCTAAACATTACCAAAGGATTTGGAGAAAATACATCTCTTGGTGTGAGAACAGGAAATTTTCTGCGGTAGAATTTCAGCTGGGTTGTCTTCTGCTTTTTCTGCAGTCTGGTATGGATGTGGGCCTGCGTCTGGGCTTGATAAAGGTCCATATGTCGGCCTTGTCCATTTTCTTCCAGAAACCATTGGCATCCCTTCCTGAGGTTCAGACCTTCTTGAAAGGAGTGTGCATTCCACTTTGGGATCTCAATGTGGTGTTGAATTTTCTGCAATCGCATTGGTTTGAGCCTTTACAGGAGGTGGATGTAAATTTTCTTACATGGAAAACCGTCACACTGTTGGCCTTGGCTTCCGCACAGCGTGTTTTCGGAATTGGAGGCCTTGTCTCACAAGAACTCCTATTTGATTTTTCATGAGGATAGAGCTGAACTCAGAAATCATCAGCAATTTCTTCCAAAGGTGGTGTCTGCGTTTCACATAAACCAACCTATTGTGGTTCCGGTGCTTACTGACACCTCTTCTACTACAAAGTCCCTGGATGTTGTGAGGGCTTTGAGAATCTATGTCAAACGGACAGCTTGTTAAAGAAAATCGGACTCGCTGTTTGTGCTCTGTGATCCCAAGAAAATTGGATGTCCTGCTTCTAAGCAGTCTATTGCTCGCTGGATCACGCTGACTATCCAGCATGCTTACTCTACGGCAAGCTTGCCGGTTCCTAAATCAGTTCATGCCCACTCTACTCGGTCGGTGGGTTCTTCCTGGGCGGCTGTCCGGGGTGTCTCGGCTTTACAGCTCTGCCGAGCAGCTACTTTGTCTGGTTCGAACACGTTTGCTAAGTTCTAGAAGTTCGATACCTTGGCCTCTGAGGACCTTCAGTTTGGTCAATCAGTTCTGCAAGAACCTCAGCACTCTCCCACCCGGTTTGGGAGCTTTGGTACATCCCCATGGTACTAATGTGGAACCCAGTATCTTCTAGGACGTAAGAGAAAATAAGATTTTAATTACCTACCGGTAAATCCTTTTCTCGTAGTCCATAGAGGATACTGGGCGCCCGCCCAGTGCTTCATTTTTTTTCTGCAGGCTAACTTGGTTAAGTATTATTGTTGGATCAGCTGTTGCTGTTCTGGTTCATGTTGTGTTAACATGGTTTTCTTCTTGTTTGTGTGTGCTGGTTCGAATCTCACCACTATCTTTTTCTGAATCATTCTCTCAAGATATGGCCATCTCCTCGGGCACAGTTTCAAGACTGAGTCTGGTAGGAGGGGCATAGAGGGAGGAGCCAGCCCACACTATTGATTTCTTAAAGTGTCCAAGGCTCCTAGTGGACCCACCTATACCCCATGGTACTAATGTGGACGCCAGTATCCTCTGCGGACTACGAGAAATGGATTTACCGGTAGGTAATTAAAATCCTATTTTTCTCACTCTCCACCACCCACAGGCCCTCTCAATCACCCACCGGCTCTTTCTCTCAGAGGCGGATTTACTGCTAGGCAAAATAGGCACCTGCTTAGGGCCCGGCTGGTCTCAGGGGGCCCACCGCTGTGAAAATACAATGTGTCACTTTGATTATATGCAGCCAGCCGCTCACCACAGGCTGTCAGTCCCCTGAGGCTGCTGAAGTCCCGTCCAAGCCGGAAGGCGAGGAGGGAGGGGGGGTGGGGGGGTTTGAAGTGGAACAGTCACAGGGTGAGGGAGGGTCCACAGTAAGTACCAGTGGCAGGCTGAGCCAGGGATATGCCCCCCCCCCTTCATGGCCGGTAACATGAATTGGCTGCAGGCCACTATGTGTGGCTGCAGCAGTGCCAGAAAGAAAAACTTTTTTTTTTCTACAGCTGAAAGGACTGGCCTGTTGGTTCCGTTAGGCCGCTGTAAGTGTGAGGAGCTCTCCTGTATAACAAGGGAGCCTGACGCCGCCCCGGTGCTGGTCCTTCAAGCTGGTTTTGGCATTGAAGCACAGGAGGTGGATGAGGGCAGAAGGCCATCTGCAGTGACAGGCAAAATAGGCACCTGCTTAGGGCCCGGCTGGTCTCAGGGGGCCCACCGCTGTGAAAATACAATGTGTCACTTTGATTATATGCAGCCAGCCGCTCACCACAGGCGGTCCGCAAGCTCTGATTGGCTAACGCCGGAGACCGGACACACGCAGCGCTGCTAGTGCTGGCGGCGGTGAGGGGAGAGACGCTGCGCTCTCCTCCCATCACATTTTGTCGTGATGGGGGCGAATGGGGCATGATGCCCTGGCCGCCGGCAACGCCCCCCTCTCCTGGGCCTGCCAAGGCGCCCAGGGCACGTGCCCCACTCGCCCTACCCTTGTTACGCCTCTGCCTCTCACCCACGCAGCATAACCCTAACCTACCCTCCTCCACCCTATCCCTAATGATGAGGCTAAATTCAACCAGGCTAAAGGAACTCTGACAGCAGGGGGAGGAGCAAGACCAGAATGTGGGACCCAAAATGTACTAAACGGAATAGATGTTGAAGTGGATGGTGAAATTGCTAGCTCACCGACATTGAACCTCCCTCTGCCGTCATGGGTCACATGGTTGTGACATCAGGTCCTTTAGCCCGCTTGGATCTAGCATCTACCCTAACCCTAACCTCCCCTGGGTGTGGCCCCTGTTCTTTGGGTGCAGGGGGATCCCTTGGGGTGAGGTAATCAGCCTGGTGTCACCCCTGTTTGGTACTGTATCATATAAAGGGGAAGTGATATGGGGTGGAATGCCCTCGATGCCCCCCAAACCCCCCCCCCCCCCTCCCTTTATAGAGGAGCATGGTGCTTTCAAGAGGATCATGTGTGCTGGGAGAGTGTGTGTAAGCCTTGGAGGGGGTTGTCAGTGAGTGATAAGAGGGGGCAGAGGCATGTGGGGATAGTGCTGCCTGCTACAATGAATCGGGTGGTTGGGCACACACTAACTGGGGGCTTGCTTGCTACAATCAGTGGGGGGCGGCTGTGGATTGTTTGAGGAAGGGGGCACCAAATCTGTGTCTTGCTTAGGGCCCCATTAGATCTTAATCCGCCTCTGCTTTCTCTGTCCCCATTTTTTTCTCTTTCCATACTCTCTTTTTCTTAGTCCCTTTCCCTCCCCATTTGCATTTATATTAATACTGGTCCAGCACCGGAATGTTTGTCTTCACTGTGTGTAGGCGCTGTGTGTACTCTATCTTTAAAATATTGGCACTGCACTGCTTTGTGTAAAGGTTACCCAATTAAAATCCTGAAAGTAGGTCCAAAAATTCTACATCAGTGGCATAAAACATTCCATTCAAGTGAAGCATGATCCAAACAGTGGTATGTTTGTGTATAAGAGAAAACCTCTGGGATTTGTATTTCATATTTTTCCATGTACCTAAAATCATGAACTTTTAAAATGCCAAAAGAGCCAGCGATACATAGCTGAACAAAAGCTGTGGCTTACATTTGTGAGTGTATATCTATTTATATACACTACTGACGTGTATGCAGCCGCGTTGCAGTGACTGGCGATAATATATCATTGCCTCCCTGTTTGCGTATGTCACAGTCAGGGAAATTTCTTCATCTGCATTATTTTTGTGCTCCACTGTTGTCAGCTTGTTTTTCACCATTTCACTGTCTGGGCTTATACTATGTTCCTGTCATTTTGACTCCTCCATGTTCTTTCTTTTCACATCTCTCTCTGTTCCTGCTTCTGTCTGTTTCTGTTGCATGTCCATTCATGATTCACTCTGTGTACTCCATTCATACTTTTCTCTCCCTCCCTCCTTTCTTCTCTCTCTCTCTCTCCATTCATACAGCTCTCTCCCTCCCACACTCTCTGCGTTTTCTGAATCTTAATGACTGAGCTGGTGCTGAGGGTCACAGACGCATGGAGACGTGATCTCCAAGCAGTATGGGGGTGCAGGCAGCCTTAACCCTCCGCTGCTAGATGAATACAAAAACATTGCAGAGGGACAGTCAGTGCAATTCCTTTTCTTCCTATTGTTTCATATAATTTTCCTCTATGAGCTACATAGCTATATGAAACAGACAAATAGTATAAGGTGTCTAATTCTATATCTATATATATCTATATTTATTTATATATATATATATATATATATATATATATATATATATATATATATATATATATAAATATCTCACCCCTGTCCCCTTCCACTGCAGTAAACCCTTGCTCAAAGCAACATTATTCAATAAATCCTTCTGTTACATTATATAACCAATTATTAATATGTATAACCTCTCCCTATACGCATCCCCTGCTATTCTGACATTTTTCTTTAAATTACAGCAACACAAGCCTTGTGATGCGCCTAGTGGACCCATTCTGCTAACGCTGCCGTCTTTGTGTCACCCTAAAAAAAGTGCTGGGCAGTGGAAATCCAGGGTGGGGGTCCTTGTCCCCTCTTCGTATCTGTCCAACTTTTGGACATTGCAATGAACCTTCCAACCCAGTCAGGTAAGTGTTGGGTGGGGATTAATTAATGATAAATGAACAGTAAAGGGCTAGGGCAACATATTATTATTATTATTATTATTATTATTATCAGCATTTATATAACACCAACATGTTGCTCAGTGCTATACATTCTTTATTCGAGCAGATCAACCCTTCCCAGAGGAGCTTAGAAACGAATATCCCTATCATAGGCCAGCAAACACATAATGCTCTGTTTATTAATAGGGGCTGCAACCCTTTGTTTGGTATCGCTGCTTCTTGCACCAATACATACTCAGGTACCACTGTTATTCATAAATACTTACCATCCTGGTGATCATTGCCTCCCTCCTCTGTAATCTCTTCTTGGTTACAGGCAGCCTAACGCTGCTGGTGAAAGCTTAGCATCAAATGATAATATGCGGCAGTTATCTGCACATGCGCATTGATTCATAATCTGGTGGTCATACAGCAAATCCTCCCCGATTTTGCTGATCTACACTATGCCATCTCAAGATGCAGTTTCCTAGCAGTGAAAATCTAGGATTTTGCTGCTTGATAAATTGCCTGATTCCACTATTCCCATAGAGGTTTGTGGAAATGGTGGGAAGTGCAGGTAAATGTGTTAAGGCTGTAGAAGTTTCTGATTTACCATAAACCCTTTGATAAATGATTTGAGACAGTAAAGCGCCTATTCACTGGCGTATCTATAATGGGTGCAGTGTGTGCGGTGCACACGGGCCCCTGGGTCCAGAGGGGGCCCACACTGCACCCATTTCTTCTATACTTACCTTTCCGGCATCCATCGGAGACTGTGTGTGGTCCCCCTCCTCTCCTGTAGCCATCACCACCGCTGCTAGTGCACTGACCACGAGAGACTCTGCGGCTGCCATTTTACGGAGTCTGCACACCGGTGCCCTCCTCTCTAGAAACGCTGCTGCGCCTATTGTGTGGCAAAAAATAGGCTCTTCACTGCTTCATAAATAAAGCCCGCAAACACAGTGATGCTAATTTAATCAGATGCTAGTTATAGCTTATACCCCTTTTAAATCTCCAATGCCGCATCCTACTCGGAAATTGGAAATGGGTCCTTCCCGGGTGGGATCCGGCATTGGAGCCTCTGCGCTGGCTTCCCGACCCGGCAATATGTCAGGTTGGGTGCCATAGTGGCGGGAGGTGTAGTCAGCAGCGGGGCGGGGGTGGAGCTCATCTCCGTGCCGCCTCTCCCTATATAGGAAACGGGTGCCGGGTCGCATTGACCCGGGAACCCGTTTACACTGCCACTGACACGTATTCAACCTGAGAATAATACCGCTTTCAGATCGCAAATGCCGGATCCCACCCGGTAAGAGAAACGTGTCCTTACCGGGTGGGATCCGGCATTTGCTCTCCTTTGCTGGCTTTCCGACCCGGCAATATACCGAGTCGGTTGCCATAGCAGCGGGAAGGGGGGGGGGTTGCAGCAGCAGCGGGGGTAGAGGCGGCACTGGGAGATGAGCTCATCTCCTGCGCCGCCTCTCCCTATGCTGTGAATGGGAGCCGTGTCGCATCGACCCGGCTCCTATTCACACTGCGCCTGACCCGGTATTCAACCCGGGTATAATCCTTCTTTTATACCGGGTTGAATTACCGGGTCAGACGACCCGCTAATTCTCAGAAAGTGCTTTCCCATCGCACACTGACCGGGTTATTTGTGCGATGTGAAAGGGGTATACCCCTTCTTATTACCCGGGTTGAATTACCGGGTCTCCAAGACCCCTTTCACGTCGCACACTGACCCGTGTCAACCCGGCAATATGCCGGGTCAATACCAGGTTATTTTTGTGATGTGAAAGGGGTATTAGAAAGAGGGTATATGTGAAAGGGGTATTAGAAAGAGGGTATATGTGAAAGGGGTATTAGAAAGAGGGTATATGTGAAAGGGGTATTAGAAAGAGGGTATATGTGAAAGGGGTATTAGAAAGAGGGTATATGTGAAAGGGGTATTAGAAAGAGGGTATATGTGAAAGGGGTATTAGAAAGAGGGTATATGTGAAAGGGGTATTAGAAAGAGGGTATATGTGAAAGGGGTATTAGAAAGAGAGTATATGTGAAAGGGGTATTAGAAAGAGGGTATATGTGAAAGGGGTATTAGAAAGAGGGTATATGTGAAAGGGGTATTAGAAAGAGGGTATATGTGAAAGGGGTATTAGAGTACAGACACTAGAAATGCCACAGCTATGGTGATCAGTCAAACCCATAGTAACCAGCCAAGTACCTGGCATGCTAAAAAGTGATATCTAGTTACAATATCGCATAGCTTCTTGCACCCCAGTGGGGATAACTTGAGGGTGCAACTACTGGATAATATATAAAAGCGACCATTTGAAAGGAATGGGAATTGTGTATTATTTAGGTACTGATGGAGGTCACCTGTCCAAAAAGAAACTATTATATATGCTGTATAATAAATACATAGACTAAGAATAGATTAGGAGCAATGAAAGATGATATATATTTATAGGAATGAAGTTACAGTCTCTGATTCCTAGGGCTTACATATCGCGCAAAACATATGAGAATTGAAGGGCTCAAGTGCTTGTTCTTTGTACTCTGGTTGAAGCACAAATCATTGCTTAGCACTTTGTTAGCCAATAGATATGAATGAAATCATGTAACTGTGTACGCAAATAAGAAAATAAGTAGTAGTAACAATGTAATACCTTTAAGATGTTTGCGCTACATCAGGCAAGTATCTAATTCTGGTCACACAAGTGGTATTATCTGCTGTAATTGGCCCTTATCTCAAAACTTCCCCAGTGCATGCTGATGATCTGATGGAAACTGGTTAGATCATTTTCATATAAATTGGTTAATGTGGTCCACAGATTAATCTGACTGGGTGGCTACCTGCTGCCCACACTAATGAGCCCCTGTGACACAGGCAGAGTTTGGGCTCCTTAGCAGAAGGGCATAATGGTAGAATTACATATAATATTTGTATCCAAATTGTATGCAAGCCTGTCACTCAATACATGGTTATATCAGCAATTCATATGCTAATAGCAGGTCTCCAGGTCTCTACTGAGATCTTCATCTTAATATTCCAAATCCCAGTTATAAAGCAATAGCCATCCACACTACATTGATCTATCATTCGGGACAATCCGAGACAATATACTGTATGCTTATTAAATACTACCCTCTACCAGACTTGCACCATAGGGTAGATATACTTTCTAACAGTGTTTCCAAGAGTTCT
This sequence comes from Pseudophryne corroboree, assembly GCF_028390025.1. Taxonomy (NCBI): domain Eukaryota; kingdom Metazoa; phylum Chordata; class Amphibia; order Anura; family Myobatrachidae; genus Pseudophryne; species Pseudophryne corroboree. Next base: position 373,741,426 of record NC_086446.1, on the reverse strand, counting down.
CAATAAAAATGAAGAGCCCTCTTTTCTCAACACTGGAAGTTGTCTGCTAAAAAGGAATATGTTAACAAGGCATTGACAATACATTTGTTTAGTATTTATTAACTTTAGTATTTGGCAGTACGGTCTAATGGTTATCATTACTGCCTCACAGCACTGAGGTCATCGGTTCAATCCCCACCATAGCCTTAACTGTGTGGAGTTTGTATATTCTCCCCGTACTTGCATGGCTTTCTTCTGGGTACTCTGGTTTCCTCCCACAATCCAAAATATACTGGCAGGTTAATTGGATCCCAACAAAAACAAATGAACCCTAGCATGAATGTGTATGTGTATACATGTGATAGGGAATATAGACTGTAAGCTCCACTGGGGCAGGGACTGATGTAAATAGCTAAATATTCTCTGTAAAGCGCTGCGGAATATGTGTGCGCTATATAAATAACTGGTAATAAATAAATAATTAAATTATTATTTGTTTGTTAAAAATTGTTAAAAAGCATGTAATAGCTTTGTGAATTATGCTGGGCATACATGCTACAATTATCTGGCGGACCTGCCCGATATCAGAAGGTTGGCCAGATAATTGTAGCGTGTATGTGGCCGAACGACCTGAAAATATCGATCGGGCGTGTCATATAGTACAGCAGGCCCCTCCAATACGATATTTTTTATGTGTCATGCCGGCCTCATTGGAGAGTGTATGCCCTCCCGCGGCTGACCGAAGGAATGGTGAAATGTCTCCACCACAGTGTTGGGGCACCGATATCATGTGACATACATTGTGAGAGATCTCCCAGTGTATGTTCCCGATATCGGCAGTGGCAGATAAAATGCTTGTCGGTCAGACAGGCATTTTATCTTCCTGTGTATGCGTGGCAATACACTTGATGACTAGCTTATTACAATATGTTGTAGTATGATCTCCAGAGGTATTTATCACAATAACATAGATCTTGATGGAGCACAGAAAATGATCTAGAATTGCTTAACTGTTGGGTAGTAAGACCTTTCTGTTGTTTTTTCACTTGTGGTCTAGTGCACATAAGTGTTTTCTCAAGCTTTGAACCAAATGGACACAGGGGCAGATGTACTAAGCCTTGAAAAGTGATAAAGTGGAGAGTGATAAAGTACCAGCCAATCATCTCCTTACTGCCTTGTTATATGCCCTGTTTGAAAAATGACAGGAGCTGATTGGATGGTATATTATCTCTCTCCACTTTATCACTCTCCAAGACTTAGTACATCTCCCCGTGTGGCATAGAGAGCCGTTGCCCTCTATGTTGCACTGGGTATCCAGTCTCTAGGTCGACAAGACTTAGGTCGACAGTGTCTAGGTCAACAACTATTGGTCGACAGTAAGTAGGCTGACATGGTTTCTACTGTAGGTCGACAGGGACTCTAGGTCGACACGTTCTAGGCGAGCGAAGCGAACCATGCGAGGGGACACAGTGTACTAATTGGGGTTCCCTGTCACTTTACGAAGAAAACTACACCCAAAAAAGTGAAAAAACTCATGTCGACCTTATGTCATCCTTATGTCATGTCGACCTAGTACATGTTGACCTAGAACCCATGTCGACATAATTACTGTTGACCAATAGTGGTCGACCTAGACATTGTCGACCTAACTCTTGTCGACCCTCCATACCACATCCATTGCACTGTATCTGATATCTGTGTGGATGCGATACGGAGATCAGTGGATCTCTATGCCACACTCTGACCCATTTGTAACACAGCTGGAGAAGTCACTTTTATGGACAATTACAATAAGATATTGCATCATTCTGTGTTTTCTTCTCAGGGGATAGATAAATACTGCTCTGTATGCAAATATGGCTTGAAAGCTGTTTAGCACAAAGCTCTATTATTGCTCCCAGGTGGATTCCTCCCCATGTCACTACTCTCCCACCTTACAAGTGGACCTGAAGAAAAGAATTAGGTCCAAAGCGAGTATAGAGCATTACTTGGGACACATTACCTTTTTTAGCATTTTCATTTGATAACTCTTCTACTTTTAATGGTTTCCCTCTGCAAGGATGGATTAGGCTTCACTGTATTCAAAACTTGCACAGTTTATGTAGGTGCAACCTTTAATTATTGTATCTATTGTATCCAAATCTCTACATCTCAAAATAAGAGACATCTCAGGGTTGCATAAATGCACTGGCGTGCCAGCCCTGGGGATACTGAGGGTGCTTTAACACCTCCAAAATTTGAGCTTTTAGTAGCCATTTTCCAGTCATATTTAGATCACCCCTAATAATTTTAAATGAGGTCCTATGTCTTTTCAAACTTCACTGATTCTTGCTTGCATCTATCAGTTCTGCTATCCTCCACTAGAGGCCGATGTTGAGTATAGAATGAAAAAAAAAGAACCCCACTTTTGCCTACATAATGAGCTCATCCCAGCAATATAGACACATCTGTGATTACTGCAAGTCCCTTCCCTATGCTGTTACGTCTGGTTCCCTCAGTATTATGCATCTGCTTCCTAGATTTCAATATGAGTCAGGTTTAAAGGGATCTAGTATAATAACATATGTTCAAACATTAGAGACGAACGCTGAAACAAATGTAAACTGAATGTAAACATGCAAATAGAAATTTACATATGGCAGTAAGTCATAACAGTATTGCTAACTTGTGCTACTACCCAGGGACAAAGAAGTGTTTGCTTACACAACATACAGTGTATATCATTATAACATTTGCTGTTAAAGGGGCAGTATCACTTTTGCACATCCTTATTTTTGTGATACTTCCGACTTAAACAGCTGTAAATATTGCAGATAAGAATGATACCATACAGTCCTTGTTTCCAGTCCTCTAAAGTTTCCAAGGTTCTTTTTTATTAGTAGGGTGCAAATGCAGAACTTGCAAGGGGGAGGGGGTCCATATATGTGAGATACATATATATATATATATATATATATATACATACACACATTTATTTAACTTGTACGCTCAGTATATTAGTGTGCTCTGTGTGTACCTTGTCAATAACAACAATTAGTTAAATCACCCTGCATTTAAAATACGCAATGCGCAGCATGCCATGCAGGGGTGTTGAACATCCAACCTCAAACACCATAGTTAGACACTTAACACATGAGCTGTTTGCGCCTGCATAGGAACTCTGGTAAGTCTAACATACTGTATGAAGCTAGGTACAAATGTTAGTTTAAACCAGGGGTGGGGAACCTTTGGCCCTCCAGCTGTTGTTGAACTACACATACCAGTATGCCCTGCTACAGTTTTGCTATTTGGCCATGCTAAAATGGTTGCAGGGCTGTGTAGTTCAGCAACAGCTGGAGGGCCACAGGTTCTCCACCTCTGGTTTAAACTATTGCAGCTAAGCTGTTCTATATAATGTGCAGCCACACTTGTATTGTTTCACTGTAATGAACATTGTTCCACTTATACTATTTCATGGACAGACGGCCTAATTTAGATCTGATCAAAGATGTGCTAAATTAAATTAAGCACATCTACGATCAATTTCACAGACATGCGGGGGGACGACCAGCACAGGGCTAGTCCGCCCCGCATGTCTGGCCCTACCCCCACCCCCGCACAGGTACAAAAGCATCGCCCGGATGCAATGCTTTTGTACCTAACGAGTAGCTCCCTGCCAGCACAGCTCCTGCACGCCGGCAGGCCGCTATTCGCCGCATCCCGGGTTGCAGTGGCTGCATGTGACATCACGCAGCCGCCGTGGCGCCCATCCAATGGTCCGGACACACCTCCGTTGTCCGGTCCATTCCCCACCAACGTCGTTCTAACACCGTTGGCATGCCCCCTCCTGCCCTGCGACCGCCTCTGCCTGTCAAACAGGCAGAGGCGATTGCAGCCCTGAGATGCAGATAGCATCTCACTGGGCTTCCGGGGTGCACTCGCGCAGTGCGGCCGCTGTGCATGTGCACTCCACAAAGTGATTCAGACTGCGATCGCTACCGCTGCGATGCAGTCTGAATTACCCCCAGAGTTTGACAGCTTAGGGGGGAATTCAGTTGGGCACGAGGGTTAGCAAGGTAATAAACCTTGCGAACCTCGTGACCAATTTTGGATTAAAGTGGAAATGCATTATCCAATTTTAAAAAAGCGGTTGCTGGGTTTTCAGCACTGAAAAACTTGCGGCACCAGTTTAAAAATAAAATGATACTCACCCCTCCATTGGTCTGCGTGGTCTCCCCTTCATTTTTGCCACTGGGGTGGGGGATGCTGGGTAGCCCTGGGGCTGCTGGGAGGCTCAAGGGCCTTTGGGAGGGAATTCACAACACGGGGAAGGGGGGTTCGGGTTCACACTCATACGCTCTTACACAACTCATAGACACTCACAGACAGTTGCAAATACTCACACGCACTCACCACTCACATACTCACTGCTGCTGCAAGAAGGTCACCGCATCCCATTTTCAGTCCTGCAATTGAATAGGAAAACCCCGCAGGTGCTGGGAAAAACCCTGCACCACAGGGTTTTTCAAATTTCCCATCCTCAGTTTATCATCTTGCATCCAACACTGCTTACCATAGACGAATATAAAGTTAGACAGTGTAAATGCTGGTAAAAGGCTTTGTCACAGCTGTTTGCTATTTAACAAAGTGTTAATGCGGAAGAAAGCAGAAATTTCTCTGACGTTACCTTTATCTTAGCAGCTTATGGGTATATTCAATTAGTGCTGACTTTTCCGATGGTCGGAAAATCGGCATTAATTTGCAGTGGCAAACGCAGGATTTGCATGGGGGGGTTTCCAGAACTGGGTGGAGCCAATCACGGGGGTGGGGACTGAGGTGACCCAGTATATGCTGGGTCCGTAAAACTAGTGTGTGTGTGTGTGTGTGTGTGTGTGTGTGTGTGTATATATATATATATATATATATATATATATATATATATATATATATATATTTATACATATACATATCTACACATAGAAATACTGTGTGTATATACACACACACACACACACACACACACACACATATACACATAGCATATTAAACATGAATACATATATATATATACATATATATATATACACATACAGTACACGTATATATACACATGTATATATATCATATGTGTGTGTGTGTGTGTGTGTGTGTGTGTGTGTGTGTGTGTGTGTGTGTGTTGTATATGTATGTATGTATGTATGTATGTATATACATGTGTATATATGTATGCACATGGATATATATGTACTATAATTAAAATAAAGTAAACTTTTATTGCATTTACAAGTGCCACCAGGAAGACAGCAGGCTGCAGAGGACGCTAGACAGCCATTAATAATACTCATGCAGCTAAAAAAAAATATTTTTTTTTTTTTTTTTTTTTTTTTAGTGGAGGGGGGTTTCTGGGTGCTCGGAAACCCCCCCTGGGTGCGCCACTGATTTGATCTGTGAGTATCTAATAACGATTGTTTTCACCCATTTATGAATCCATTTTCGCCCATGCCTTTTCGTTTAGTTTTTTGTCGATCGGCATGGGCGAAAACGGACCCAAAAAACTGTTGAAAACGCCCGCAAATTTGACAAAACATGTTGATCGGCAGCAAATTCGCTGTTTCACGTGGTTTTCGCCCGTGTGGATTTTTCGACCGGTCGAAAAAACGGCACGGGCATTGAATAGTTCAAATGTCAATTCGACCTAAAAACGGGCGAAAAGTTAAGTTTTTTTCGACTGGTCAAAAAAACGGCACTAATTGAATACCCCCCCATGTCCCTCTCCATTTGCCTCTTTGGTAACGGCATATGTTTTCCGTTTATTAAGCAGCGAAAAGCAAAACTATGTCAGAATGGTGTTAGCTTGGTCTGGTCAGTGGGTCCATCAAAGTGAAAGAGCCTTTGCTGGGTCCAGGGTCAAAAAACGATGTACATGCACGGACTATAGCATGGCATGCTCCATTCTTTTGACCAATGGGAAATCAGAGCCCACTTTAATGATCAGTATGCAAAGGATGGTGTTGTGTATTGTAACCGTCATTTACTCAAAGAATATGCATTAGTCATTACATCTATTTCATGGTGTTTGTTCTATGACATTTAATGGTGACCTCCAATGTGCATATTTTTACTATCTATGTATGATAATATTTATTTTTAGGACTGCCCTTGGACTATGTTTTGTCTGTAGCATACTGAAATGTTAGACTATATGGGTTGTTATTTTTCCCCAGTTGTATCCCCTATATTAGTTGGACTCTGCCTGATTGCTCTTTATATATTCTCTACTAGTAGTTTAATGATTTATTATTAGTTCTAGCTTAAAAAAAATATATTACCTCTGAAGCTGAGTGGCCTGGATATGAAAGGGTTAAAAGTGTAATGTAACACAGTGGTACATAGAAGCAGCAGTGATTGCTTTAATATGGTAATCCCCAAAAAGGGGCCATGGCTTGCCGGAAAGGGGGTGTGACCTTGCGGAACTCTCCCGTTATGTCACTATCAGGGACATGGCCTCGCAGGAAGTCCCTCGGTCACATCACTCTGGGGGCATGCCTAGCATCCTCTGAGTTGCTACACTGCCCTCGGAGACTGTGACTGTACTGCCGTCTCCTTCTCAGTGACAAGAGCCGGGCACTGCAAGTAGGGAGGCCAATCCCAGGCATCGGGATTGAAAAATGGCCAATCCCGGGCTTTTAACTATGTGGCCGCCCTCTCACCCCGCCCCGCACACATAACTCACCAAATACCGAAGGCGGGCGGGTGGGGAACATCCTCTGCTCTCTCCTGGTGGCTCCCAGCGACATATGACAGCGCAGCATGGCCTCTCACGGGAGCCGGAAGAAGGAAGCCAGGCAGCGTCTGAGTGCCCTGTGGACACTCAACGCTGATCCCTCAATCCCCAGGATTGGAGCGCGGACGTTTTTGGCTCTAAATCCCGGGATCTCGCCGATCCCGGGATTGGCCACCATAACTGCAGGAGAATGTCACACTGCAGCACTGGAAAGATGACTTCCGGTGAGAGCTTTTATCTCCAAATGGAGAAAACTTGAAACAGTGGTGAATCTTGTTTAGTGGCTGGCTTGCCAAAACTCCTCCAATAACGCATCGACAACTCTTCCAGGAAGTCAGAAAAGAACCCAGACGAATATCTAAGGAATTGCAGGCCTTGCTTGCCTCAATTAATGTCAGAATCATGCTTCCTCCATAAGAAAGAGACTAGGAAAAAATGGTATCCATGGGAGAGTTGCAATGTGAAAATCACTACTAACCAAAAGTAACAAAAAGGGCGGTATCCTATTAGCCGCGGTAAAACATTGGGCAGGAGAAATGGATGTTTTTCACTATTTTTCCTGATGTTTCACCATTTTTACATTTATTTGATTGCCTGAAAAAAAAAAAGCCTTTTCTCACGAAAACACACAGGTTCAGTAAAACCTGTGTTCTTGAAAACAGAGTTGTTACCATGGATTTGGTGTCGCTGATAAGGCTGCGGCTCACATCGGTTGGGATAGCCCTGGATGAGACCTTTAGCTGTGGTAATTCACCATAGCTAATAGGATACTGACCATCGTCTAGTCTCCTATTTGCCCAAAAAGCAAGTTGATAACCCCCAAGCCTTTTGGGCTAATGTTCTGTTGCCTGATAAGTCAAAATTGAATTTTTATTTTTCTCTGACGTCCTAGTGGATGCTGGGACTCCGTCAGGACCATGGGGAATAGCGGCTCCGCAGGAAACAGGGCACAAAATTTAAAAGTTTGACCACTAGGTGGTGTGTACAGGCTCCTCCCCCTATGACCCTCCTCCAAGCCTCAGTTAGGTTTTTGTGCCCATCCGAGCAGGGTGCAATCTAGGTGGCTCTCCTAAAGAGCTGCTTAGAAAAAGTTTGTTAGGTTTTTTATTTTCAGTGAGTCCTGCTGGCAACAGGCTCACTGCAACGAGGGACTTAGGGGAGAAGAAGTGAACTCACCTGCGTGCAGGATGGATTTGCTTCTTAGGCTACTGGACACTAGCTCCAGAGGGACGATCACAGGTACAGCCTGGATGGGTCACCGGAGCCGCGCCGCCGACCCCCTTGCAGATGCCGAATAGAGAAGAGGTCCAGAAACCGGCGGCAGAAGACGTCTCAGTCTTCATGAGGTAGCGCACAGCACTGCAGCTGTGCGCCATTGCTCTCCGCACACTTCACACCAGCGGTCACTGAGGGTGCAGGGCGCTGGGGGGGGCGCCCTGGGCAGCAATGTAATATACCTATTCTGGCTAAAATATATCACATATAGCCCCTGGGGCTATATGGATGTATTTAACCCCTGCCAGGTTCCAAAAAAACCGGGAGAAGAAGCCCGCCGAAAAGGGGGCGGGGCCTATTCTCCTCAGCACACAGCGCCATTTTCCTGCCCAGCTCCGCTGCGAGGAAGGCTCCCAGGACTCTCCCCTGCACTGCACTACAGAAACAGGGTAAAAACAGAGAGGGGGGGCACTTATTGGCGATATTTATAATATTTGAGCTGCTATAAAGGGAACACACTTATTAAGGTTGTCCCTATATATATTTATAGCGCTTGGGTGTGTGCTGGCAAACTCTCCCTCTGTCTCCCCAAAGGGCTAGTGGGGTCCTGTCTTCTATCAGAGCATTCCCTGTGTGTCTGCTGTGTGTCGGTACGTGTGTGTCGACATGTATGAGGACGATGTTGGCGTGGAGGCGGACCAATTGCCTGTAATGGTGATGTCACCCCCTAGGGAGTCGACACCAGAATGGATGGCTTTGTTTATGGAATTACGGGATAGTGTCAGCACGCTACAAAAGTCGGTTGACGACATGAGACAGCCGGCAAACCAGTTAGTACCTGTCCAGGCGTCTCAGACACCGTCAGGGGCTGTAAAACGCCCTTTACCTCAGTCGGTCGACACAGACCCAGACACTGACACTGAATCCAGTGTCGACGGTGAAGAAACAAACGTATTTTCCAGTAGGGCCACACGTTATATGATCACGGCAATGAAGGAGGCTTTGCATATCTCTGATACTGCAAGTACCACAAAAAGGGGTATTATGTGGGGTGTGAAAAAACTACCGATAGTTTTTCCTGAATCAGAGGAACTGAATGAAGTGTGTGAGAAGTTATTGGCATTATACCCTTTCCCGCCAGAGGTTAGGGCGCGCTGGGAAACACCTCCTAGGGTGGATAAGGCGCTCACACGCTTATCAAGTTAAAGGATGCATTTCTTTATATGCGAGATGCACAGAGAGATATTTGCACTCTGGCATCAAGAGTAAGTGCGATGTCCATATCTGCCAGAAGAAGTTTATGGACGCGCCAGTGGTCAGGTGATGCGGATTCCAAACGACATATGGAAGTATTGCCGTATAAGGGGGAGGAATTATTTGGGGTCGGTCTATCGGATCTGGTGGCCACGGCAACGGCCGGAAAATCCACCTTTTTACCCCAGGTCACCTCCCAGCAGAAAAAGCCGCAGGCTTTTCAGCCGCAGTCCTTTCGTTCCTATAAGAACAAACGAGCAAAAGGACATTCCTATTTGCCCCGAGGCAAAGGAAAGGGTAAGAGACTGCAACAAGCAGCTCCTTCCCAGGAGCAGAAGCCCTCCCCGGCTTCTACAAAGGCGTCAGCATGACGCTGGGACCTTACAAGCAGACTCAGGGGCGGTGGGGGGTCGCCTCAAACATTTCAGCGCACAGTGGGCTCACTCGCAGGTGGACCCCTGGATCCTGCAGGTAGTATCTCAGGGTTACAGGTTGGAATTCGAGAAGTCCCCTCCTCGCCGTTTCCTAAAGTCTGCTTTGCCAACGTCTCCCTCCGACAGGGCGACGGTATTGGAGGCCATTCACAAGCTGTATTCTCAGCAGGTGATAGTCAAGGTACCCCTCCTACAACAGGGACAGGGGTATTACTCCACGCTATTTGTGGTACCGAAGCCGGACAGCTCGGTAAGACCGATTCTAAATCTAAAATCTCTGAACCTGTACATACAAAAATTCAAGTTCAAGATGGAGTCACTCAGAGCAGTGATAGCGAATCTGGAAGAAGGGGATTTTATGGTGTCCTTGGACATCAAGGATGCTTACCTTCATGTTCCAATTTGTCCTTCACACCAAGGGTACCTCAGGTTCGTGGTCCAAAACTGTCATTATCAGTTTCAGACGCTGCCGTTTGGATTGTCCACGGCACCCCGGGTCTTTACCAAGGTAATGGCCGAAATGATGATCCTTCTTCGAAGAGAAGGCGTCTTAATTATCCCTTACTTGGACGATCTCCTGATAAGGGCAAGATCCAGAGAACAGCTGGAGGTCGGAGTAGCACTAACCCAAGTAGTGCTCCAACAACACGGGTGGATTCTGAATTTTCCAAAATCCCAACTGATCCCGACGACACGTCTGTTGTTCCTAGGGATGATTCTGGACACTGTTCAGAAAAAGGTATTTCTTCCGGAGGAGAAAGCCAGGGAGTTATCCGATCTAGTCAGGAACCTCCTAAAACCAGGAAAAGTATCTGTGCATCAATGCACAAGAGTCCTGGGAAAAATGGTAGCTTCTTACGAAGCGATTCCATTCGGCAGATTCCATGCACAAACTTTTCAGTGGGATCTGCTGGACAAATGGTCCGGATCGCATCTGCAGATGCATCAGCGGATAAAATTGTCCACAAGGACAAGAGTGTCTCTGCTATGGTGGTTGCAGAGTGCTCATCTGTTAGAGGGCCGCAGATTCGGCATACAGAACTGGGTCCTAGTGACCACGGATGCCAGCCTGAGAGGCTGGGGAGCGGTCACACAGGGAAGAAACTTCCAGGGCGTGTGGTCAAGCCTGGAGACGTCTCTTCACATAAATATACTGGAGCTAAGAGCAATCTACAATGCTCTAAGCCTGGCAAAACCTCTGCTTCAGGGTCAGCCGGTGTTGATTCAGTCGGACAACATCACGGCAGTCGCCCACGTAAACAGACAGGGCGGCACAAGAAGCAGGAGGGCAATGGCAGAAGCTGCAAGGATTCTCCGCTGGGCAGAAAATCATGTGTTAGCACTGTCAGCTGTGTTCATCCCGGGAGTGGACAACTGGGAAGCAGACTTCCTCAGCAGACACGATCTGCACCCGGGAGAGTGGGGACTTCATCCAGAAGTCTTCCACATGATTGTGGTCCATTGGGAAAGACCAATGGTGGACATGATGGCGTCCCGCCTCAACAAAAAACTGGACAGGTATTGCGCCAGGTCAAGAGACCCTCAGGCAATAGCTGTAGACGCTCTGGTAACACCATGGGTGTACCAGTCAGTGTATGTGTTTCCTCCTCTGCCTCTCATACCAAAAGTACTGAGAATTATACGGCAAAGGGGAGTAAGAACGATACTCGTGGCTCCGGATTGGCCAAGAAGAACTTGGTACCCGGAACTTCAGGAGATGCTCACGGAAGATCCGTGGCCTCTACCTCTAAGACGGGACCTGCTTCAGCAGGGACCGTGTCTATTCCAAGACTTACCGCGGCTGCGTTTGACGGCATGGCGGTTGAACGCCGAATCCTAAGGGAAAAAGGCATTCCGGAAGAGGTCATCCCTACCCTGGTAAAAGTCAGGAAGGAGGTGACTGCACAACATTATCACCGCATTTGGAGAAAATATGTTGCGTGGTGTGAGGCCAGGAAGGCCACGACGGAGGAATTTCAACTGGGTCGATTCCTACAGTTCCTGCAAACAGGATTGTCTATGGGCCTCAAATTAGGGTCCATTAAGGTTCAAATTTCGGCCCTGTCGATTTTCTTCCAGAAAGAATTGGCTTCAGTTCCTGAAGTCCAGACTTTTGTAAAAGGAGTACTACATATACAGCCCCCGGTTGTGCCCCCAGTGGCACCGTGGGATCTTAATGTAGTTTTGGATTTCTCAAATCCCATTGGTTTGAGCCACTCAAATCGGTGGATTTGAAATATCTTACATGGAAAGTAACCATGCTACTGGCCCTGGCTTCAGCCAGGAGAGTGTCAGAATTGGCGGCTTTATCGTATAAAAGCCCATATCTGATTTTCCATTCGGACAGGGCAGAACTGCGGACGCGTCCTCACTTTCTGCCTAAGGTGGTTTCAGCGTTTCACCTGAACCAGCCTATTGTGGTGCCTGCGGCTACTAGCGATTTGGAGGATTCCAAGTTGCTGGACGTTGTCAGAGCATTGAAAATATATATTTCAAGGACGGCTGGAGTCAGAAAATCTGACTCGCTGTTTATACTGTATGCACCCAACAAGCTGGGTGCTCCTGCTTCTAAGCAGACGATTGCTCGTTGGATTTGTAGCACAATTCAACTTGCACATTCTGTGGCAGGCCTGCCACAGCCTAAATCTTTCAAGGCCCATTCCACAAGGAAGGTGGGCTCATCTTGGGCGGCTGCCCGAGGGGTCTCTGCATTACAACTCTGCCGAGCAGCTACGTGGTCAGGGGAGAACACGTTTGTAAAATTCTACAAATTTGATACCCTGGCTAAGGAGGACCTGGAGTTCTCTCATTCGGTGCTGCAGAGTCATCCGCACTCTCCCGCCCGTTTGGGAGCTTTGGTATAATCCCCATGGTCCTGACGGAGTCCCAGCATCCACTAGGACGTCAGAGAAAATAAGATTTTACTTACCGATAAATCTATTTCTCGTAGTCCGTAGTGGATGCTGGGCGCCCATCCCAAGTGCGGATTGTCTGCAATACTTGTACATAGTTATTGTTACAAAAAAATCGGGTTGTTATTGTTGTGAGCCGTCTGTTCAGAGGCTCCTACGTTTGTCATACTGTTAACTGGGTTCAGATCACAAGTTGTACGGTGTGATTGGTGTGGCTGGTATGAGTCTTACCCGGGATTCAAAATCCTTCCTTATTGTGTACGCTCGTCCGGGCACAGTATCCTAACTGAGGCTTGGAGGAGGGTCATAGGGGGAGGAGCCAGTTCACACCACCTAGTGGTCAAACTTTTAAATTTTGTGCCCTGTCTCCTGCGGAGCCGCTATTCCCCATGGTCCTGACGGAGTCCCAGCATCCACTACGGACTACGAGAAATAGATTTATCGGTAAGTAAAATCTTATTATTACCAGTTATTTATATAGGGCACACATATTCCAAAGCGCTTTACAGACAATATTTTACCCATTTACATCCCTGCCCCAGTGGAGCTTACAATCTATAGTCCCTAATAGAAGGGGACAGGGGGGCTGCACAAGATATATGAGTTATATTTAAAAATTATTACCTTTATTTCAAAATGATGTTACAATAACGATGGGTATAACTGTTCCCTACAGTGAGTAGCCAAGAAAGTTTCTCACTAGGAAAACACACAATTTAGGACAATTAGTGTTTAAAAATAATAACAGTACCAGTGCCTAAAAGACTACAGATAGCTTTCTAATTGTATTTAAATAAGATATCTCGGTTGGTATATGTACCAACGTGATTGTTTGATTTCTATTGTCGCTATCAGGTAGCCGATTTTACCTATTTATAGATTTGGAATAAAGTTATCACCTCTGTAAATTTCACTGTCACTATATCAGGTATTAAAATCTGTTAATTATTGAAGCAAATTCATGAAAATTTAATAAGTATTTTTGAAAGGCTAACTGTTTGACTAAAATTATGTTTTCCAAGTGAGACACGTTCTCGGCTACTCACTGTAGGGAATTATATTTCTCACCATTTGAACATAATTTCAAAATAAATGTAATAATTTTTATTATTATTATTATTATTATTATCCTTTATTTATATGGCGCCACAAGGGTTCCGCAGCGCACAATTACAGAGTACATATGCACATAATCAAAACAGGAAAACAGTGATTTACAGTTGAAGACAATATAGGACAAGTACAGGGTAACTAAGCATAACTACACGAGTAAACTACAGAGTTAAATTTCAAGGTGGCCAAAAAACTGCAGGATTTGGGCAGTTGAGGATTATTAACGTAAGAAAAGGATAAGCATATGAGGGAAGAGGGCCCTACTCGTGAGAGCTTACATTTTAAAGGGGAGGGGTAGACAGACAGGGGTGACACAGATGGGGTAGACCGAGCATGGGACAAAGGGTTAGGCTGAGATTTGGCTGGGTTTGGTAAAGAAGTGGGTCTTAAGAGCCCGTTTGAAGTTCTGAAGAGAGGTGGAGAGTCTGAGGGGGAGAGGTAAAGATTTCCAGAGAAAGGAAGCAGCACGTGAAAAATCTTGGAGATAGGAGTGGGAGGAAGTAATCAGAAGACAGGAGAGTCGGCGTGCATTAGCAGAGTGAAGAGGACGGGTGGGAGAGTAAAGGGGAGATAAGGTCAGAGATGTAAATGGGAGAGGAGTGGGTGAGTGTTTTGTAAGTGAGTGTGAAAAGTTTGAATTGGATTCTGAAAGGGAAGCCAGTGAAGGGCTTTTAGGAGAGGGGAGGTGGATGTAGTGCGTTTGGTGAGGAAGATGAGCCGGGCTGCAGCATTGAGGATAGATTGGAGCGGAGAAAGGTAATTGTCAGGGAGGCCAGTTAGGAGGAGATTACAGTTGTGCAGTCTGGAAATAATCAGTGAGTGAATAATGGTCTTAGTGGCATCCTTGGTGAGAAAAGGTCTGATCCTGGAAATGTTTTTGAGATGAAAATGACAGGTTTGTGAGAGGTGCTGAATGTGTGGTTTGAAAGGGAGGGAGGAGTCAAGGATTACACCAAGACAGCGTACTTGGGGGCTAGAGGAGATAGTGGCCCTTAGATTTGGCTACATGGAGGTCATTGCAGACTTTTGTGAGGGCAGTTTCAGTGGAGTGGAGAGAACAGAAACAAGACTGGAATGGGTCAAGCAGTGAGTGAGAGGAAAGAAAGGTGTGAGGCGATTATAGACAATACGCTCAAGAAGTTTGGAGGCAAAAGGGAGGAGAGAGATGGGTCGATAGTTGGAGAGAGTGTTTGGATCAAGGGTAGGTTTTTTAAGAATAGGGGAGACAAGAGCATGCTTGAAGGCCGAGGGGACAGTGCCTGATGAGAGGAAGAGATTGAGATGGTGGGCAAGATGGGAACAGGCAGAAGGAGAGAGGTAGCGGAGGAGGTGGGAGGGGATAGGGTCAAGTGGGGAGGTTGTGGGGGGTGGGGGAGGAGCGGATGAGGGCCATGACTTCCTCACCAGATACATGGGAGAAAGATGTCAGAGTTGATAAGAGGGAAGGGGAGCGGTGGTGGCTGGTTGCTGGTCTGGTGGGATGTGATGTCCTGATGTATGGAGTCAATCTTGGATGTGAAATAAGTGGCAAAGTCAAGAGCAGACAATGAGGAAGGGAGAAGAGGTGGTGGTGGGCAGAGGTGGGAGTTAACAGTGGCAAAGAGGCGCCGGGGGTTGGAAGACTGGGTAGAGATTACATTTTTTAAATATAAATCATTAAAACACTCTAATCCTACCACATGTACACACAAACTAGGGTTAATTTTTTGCTATTCTTTTGTTGTATTTCTTTTTTAATCTCTTTTATAAAAGTAGATGGGCAAGTAAAAAGTACAGACATAAAGATAGTGTATCAAAATTGAACAGTAGATCCAGGGCCGGTGCTAGGTGTTTGGCGCCCTCCTGCAAACTATCAATTTTGTGCCTTTCTATAAATACAAATGTGACCGATCTCATCCTCACTGTTGTAACTAGACATTTTGGTGCCCCCCCTCCCCCTCAAGATCCACAACATGGACAGTGTGTGCCAAAGGCAGGCTGCAAAAATATAGGGGCTAAAAAAAATTCCGTAAAATATAGCGGCGTAAAATAATTACGATGCACAGTAGTCTCCATTATTCAAAATTACGCCACACACAGTAGTACCACTTATATACATTACGCAAGGTAGAGTCCCTTATATACATTACTCCAGATAGAGCCCCCTTTTACATATTACACCAGGTAGAGCCAGTCGCACATTATTCCAGGTAGAGCACCCTTTTACAAATTGCGCAAGGTATAGTCTCCTTTTTACAATGCCAGGTAGAGTCCCTTTTACACATTGTGCCATGTAGAGCCCCTTTTACAATGCCAGGTAGAACCAGTCACACATTATTCCAGATAGAGCACCCTTTTACACAATGCGCCACGTAGAGTCCTCTTTTACACACTGAGCCAGGTAGGGCACCCTTTTACACATGCCACTTCCCCCAGCACACATTACTATGAACCCGCCTTCCCCAGCACATATTAATATGACCCCGTCTCCCCAGTACAGTAGTATTCGCTAGTCAAATTACACCACATAGTAGTGTCCGTTAGTCACATTACACCACATAGTAGTGCCCGTTAGTCACATTACACCACATAGTAGTGTCAGTTAGTCACATTACACTGCACAGTAATGTCCGTTAGTCACATAACACCGCACAGTAGTGTTCACTAGTCACATTATACCGCATAGTAGTGTCCGTTAGTCACATTACACTGCACAATCTTGTCCGTTAGTCACATTAAATAGCACAGTAGTGTCCGTTAGTCACATTACACTGCACAATAGTGTTCGTTAGTCACATTAAATAGCACAGTAGTGTCCGTTAGTCACATTTAATAGCACAATAGTGTCTGTTAGTCACATTACACTGCACAGTACTGTCAGTTAGTCACATTACATTGCACACTAGTACCCTTATACATGTTACACCACACAGGACAGCCGCTTATACATGTTACGCCATAGTAAAAGCCTCTAATACATGTTACGCCACAGTAGAGCACCTTATACATGTTATGCCAGGCAGAGCTTATTATACACATTATGCCAGGTAGAGCCCATTATACACATTATGCCAGGTACAGCCCATTATACCATGTACAGTCCATTATACACATTATGGGGGTCATTCAGACCCCACCACATTAGTGGCCCGCAGTGCAGTTTGCCGGTGGCAGCAAACTGTGCATGCGCAGTAGGCATATACATTGCGGTTGCATCCTGATGGATGCAACTCTAATGTGATTGACAGGCGACAGCGCGGCAGGGTTAAGCCGTTGCGGGGGAGGTGACAGAAAAAACGGGGGCGGGCTGGGACCATTTTCGGGGTGGCTGCATGACGTCACACACAGCCGCTTCGTTCGAAAAAAAGGCTGCTGACAGTGCAGCCAGGCTGCGCTGCCAGGGGTCAACCTTAGATCAAATGCAATGTAATTACGGATGCATCAGTAGGTGGCGCTACACATGCTGGACAGCCTTGCTTTGTGCTGGGCGGCCCTCAGCATGTGCAGAGATGAACGTAGAACTCGCTGCGTATGCAGCAATCTGCGCTCATCTCTGAATGACCCCCTATGCTAGGTACAGCCTTCATTACCTCAACAATGCGGCCCTGGTACCTGCAGGAGGTCCCGGCTCGGGTGCTGCTCCTCCTCTCCCTTGTCTGGTTTCTCGCAGGCTCCGTTATTCCAGTGGCTCTGTAGGATGTTGTCAGTGACCCCGAGAGGGGGGGAGGGAGCGGGTACTAATCACCCGGGCCTGGGACTGATGGAGGGGCCCTGGTCTGCTGCACTCCCACCCCCCTCCCACCTTACTGGGCAGCTGCATCAGCTCTCATCTTGGCAGCACAGCACATGCAGTGTGCTGTGGGGCAGAGGGGCTGCTGCTGCTGCTGCTGAGCCTCTGTTCCTGTATGGGTGGGGGGGGGAGTGATCACATTAATCACACTCCCCCGTCGAATTGGCCCTGGCTAAGGGCTGGGGGCTCAGGGATCGGGCACTGCAGGCTGCACCCACCCTGCTCGGCATTGGAAATATTGTTTTTTATTACTTTTTCCATAAAGGGGCGTGGCCATGGCTCCTGCGATTAGGTCATGCCCCCAGACCTCTAGGTAGCACGGGATGTCGGCGGCAGCAGCGGCGCTGTATGTGGGCTGAGGCCGCACACTGCGTGCTCTCGCTGGGGAGGACGAGGGGGAGGGAGCCGCGCTGTAAGCTGCCAGCGCCGCTACCTGTCATCCTGTGTGACAGGCACAGCGGCAGTCGGCAGCAGCAGGGATGTAGAGCAGGGAGAGTGCCTCTTCAGCTGCGCGCCTCCCTGTACTGCATCCCTTTGCTGAGCGGCTAGCGCCGGCTCTGAGTAGATCTGTTGTATATAGGCAAAAATACATAATGGCGCGTGTATGTAAAACTACAGTACATGGTATGGTTCCAAGGAGACTCTGAAACTATAATATGCAATACACAAAAAAAAGATAATAAATGATGTCAAACTACCTTGTTTTCGTATTTATTTTTCTCTAACGTCCTAGTGGATGCTGGGGACTCCGTCAGGACCATGGGGAATAGCGGCTCCGCAGGAGACAGGGCACATCTAAAGAAAGCTTTTAGGATCACATGGTGTGTACTGGCTCCTCCCCCCATGACCCTCCTCCAAGCCTCAGTTAGGTTTTTGTGCCCGTCCGAGCAGGGTGCAATCTAGGTGGCTCTCCTAAAGAGCTGCTTAGAAAAAGTTTTTTTAGGTTTTAAATCTCAGTGAGTCCTGCTGGCAACAGGCTCACTGCATCGAGGGACTTAGGGGAGAGATTTTCAACTCACCTGCGTGCAGGATGGATTGGAGTCTTAGGCTACTGGACATAGCTTCAGAGGGAGTCGGAACACAGGTCATCCTGGGGTTCGTCCCGGAGCCGCGCCGCCGACCCCCCTTACAGATGCTGAAGATCGGAGGTCCGGAAACAGGCGGCAGAAGACTCTTCAGTCTTCATGAAGGTAGCGCACAGCACGGCAGCTGTGCGCCATTGTTGCTACACACTTCTCACTGACCAGTCACGGAGGGTGCAGGGCGCTGCTGGGGGCGCCCTGGGCAGCAATTTTAAATACCTTTAGTGGCAAAGAATACATCACATATAGCCATTAAGGCTATATGTATGTATTTAACCCAGGCCAGATTTCTCAAAACCCGGGAGAAAAGCCCGCCGGAAAAGGGGCGGAGCTTATTCTCCTCAGCACTCAGCGCCATTTTCCTGCTCAGCTCCGCTGTGAGGAAGGCTCCCAGGACTCTCCCCTGCACTGCACTACAGAAACAGGGTAACAAAGAGAAGGGGGGCATAAATTGGCGATATTTATATATTAAAAGCGCTTATAACAAAAACAACACCTTTTAGGGTTGTTTATATACATTTATAGCGCTTTTGGTGTGTGCTGGCAAACTCTCCCTCTGTCTCCCCAAAGGGCTAAGGGGGTCCTGTCTTCGATTAGAGCATTCCCTGTGTGGCTGCTGTGTGTCGGTACGTGTGTGTCGACATGTATGAGGACGATGTTGGTGTGGAGGCAGAGCAATTGCCGGTAATGGTGATGTCACCCCCTAGGGAGTCGACACCGGAATGGATGGCTTTAGTTATGGAATTACGTGATAATGTTAGTACATTACAAAAGTCAGTAGACGAAATGAGACGGCCGGAAAACCAGTCAGTACCGGCTCAGGCGTCTCAGACACCGTCAGGGGCTGTAAAACGTCCCTTACCTCAGTCAGTCGACACGGGTACCGACACAGATGAATCTAGTGTCGACGGTGAAGAAACAAACGTATTTTCCAACAGGGCCACACGTTATATGATCACGGCAATGAAGGAGGCTTTGCAGATCTCTGATACTGCTGGTACCTCAAAAAGGGGTATTATGTGGGGGGTGAAAAAACTACCTGTAGCTTTTCCAGAATCAGAGGAATTGAATGACGTGTGTGATGAAGCGTGGGTTAACCCAGATAGAAAACTGCTAATTTCTAAGAAGTTATTGGCATTATACCCTTTCCCACCAGAGGTTAGGACGCGCTGGGAAACACCCCCTAGGGTGGATAAGGCGCTCACACGTTTATCAAAGCAAGTGGCGTTGCCGTCTCCTGATACGGCCGCCCTCAAGGATCCAGCGGATAGGAGGCTGGAAACTAACCTGAAAAGTATATACACTCATACTGGTGTTATACTGCGACCGGCAATATCCTCAGCCTGGATGTGCAGTGCTGGGGTAGTGTGGTTGGATTCCCTGACTGAAAATATTGATACCCTGGATAGGGACAGTATTTTATTGACTCTAGAGCAATTAAAGGATGCGTTTCTTTATATGCGAGATGCTCAGAGGGATATTTGTACTCTAGCATCAAGAGTAAGTGCGATGTCCATATCTGCCAGAAGAAGTTTATGGACGCGACAGTGGTCAGGTGATGCGGATTCCAAAAGGCATATGGAAGTGTTGCCATATAAAGGAGAGGAATTATTTGGGGTCGGTCTATCGGATCTGGTGGCCACGGCAACTGCCGGCAAATCCACTTTTTTACCTCAGACCCCCTCCCAACAGAAAAAGACACCGTCTTTTCAGCCGCAGTCCTTTCGCTCCTATAAAAACAAGCGAGCAAAAGGACAGTCTTATCTGCCGCGAGGCAGAGGAAAGGGTAAGAGAGGGCAGCAAGCAGCCCCTGCCCAGGACCAGAAGCCCGCCCCGGGTTCTACAAAGCCATCAGCATGACGCTGGGGCTTTACAAGCGGACTCAGGAGCGGTGGGGGGTCGACTAAAGATTTTCAGCAATCAGTGGGCTCGCTCACAGGTGGACCCGTGGATCCTGCAGATAGTATCTCAGGGTTACATGTTGGAGTTCGAAAGGTCTCCCCCTCGCCGGTTCCTAAAGTCTGCTTTACCAACGTCTCCCTCAGAAAGGACGACGGTATTGGAAGCCATTCACAAGCTGTATTCTCAGCAGGTGATAGTCAAGGTACCCCTCCTACAACAGGGAAAGGGGTATTATTCCACACTATTTGTGGTACCGAAGCCGGACGGTTCGGTAAGACCTATTCTAAATCTGAAATCCTTGAACCTGTACATACAGAAATTCAAGTTCAAGATGGAGTCACTCAGAGCAGTGATAGCGAATCTGGAAGAAGGGGACTTCATGGTGTCCCTGGACATAAAAGATGCTTATCTGCATGTCCCAATTTACCCCTCACACCAAGGGTATCTCAGGTTCGTGATACAAGACTGTCATTATCAGTTTCAAACGCTGCCGTTTGGTTTGTCCACGGCCCCTCGGGTCTTTACCAAGGTAATGACCGAAATGATGGTTCTTCTACGAAGAAAAGGCGTATTAATTATCCCTTACTTGGACGATCTCCTGATAAGGGCAAAGTCCAGAGAACAGCTGGAAGTCGGTGTAGCACTAACCCAAGTAGTGCTTCAGCAACACGGGTGGATTCTGAATCTTCCAAAATCTCAATTGACCCCGACAACACGTCTGCTGTTCCTGGGAATGATTCTGGACACGGTTCAGAAAAAGGTGTTTCTCCCGGAGGAGAAAGCAAGGGAGTTATCCGAACTGGTCAGGAACCTCCTAAAACCAGGAACTGTATCAGTACATCAATGCACAAGAGTCCTGGGAAAGATGGTGGCTTCTTACGAAGCAATTCCATTCGGCAGATTCCATGCACGAACATTTCAGTGGGATCTGCTGGACAAATGGTCCGGATCGCATCTGCACATGCATCAGCGGATAACACTGTCACCAAGAACAAGGTTGTCTCTCCTGTGGTGGTTGCAGAGTGCCCATCTGTTAGAGGGCCGCAGGTTCGGCATACAGGACTGGGTCCTGGTGACTACGGATGCCAGCCTACGGGGCTGGGGAGCAGTCACACAGGGAAGAAACTTCCAGGGTGTATGGTCAGACCTGGAGACGTCTCTTCACATAAATATACTGGAGCTAAGAGCGATATACAATGCTCTAAGCTTGGCAAAACCGCTGCTTCAGGGTCAGCCGGTGTTGATCCAGTCGGACAACATCACGGCAGTCGCCCACGTAAACAGACAAGGCGGCACGAGAAGCAGAAGAGCAATGACAGAAGCTGCAAGGATTCTTCGCTGGGCGGAAAATCATGTCATAGCACTGTCAGCAGTGTTCATCCCGGGAGTGGACAACTGGGAAGCAGACTTCCTCAGCAGACACGACCTTCACCCGGGAGAGTGGGGACTTCATCCGGAAGTTTTCCACATGATTGTGAACCGTTGGGAAAAACCAAAGGTGGATATGATGGCGTCTCGCCTCAACAAAAAACTGGACAGATATTGCGCCAGGTCAAGAGACCCTCAGGCAATAGCTGTGGACGCTCTGGTAACACCATGGGTGTACCAGTCAGTGTATGTGTTTCCTCCTCTGCCTCTCATACCAAAGGTACTGAGAATTATTCGGAAAAGGGGAGTAAGAACAATACTAGTGGCTCCGGATTGGCCAAGAAGAACTTGGTATCCGGAACTTCAAGAGATGCTCACGGAGGATCCGTGGCCTCTACCTCTAAGAAGGGATCTGCTTCAGCAGGGACCTTGTATGTTCCAAGACTTACCGCGACTGCGTTTGACGGCATGGCGGTTGAACGCCGGATTCTAAAAGAAAAGGGCATTCCAGAGGAAGTTATTCCTACCTTGATTAAGGCTAGGAAGGAAGTGACCGCACAACATTATCACCGCATTTGGAGAAAATATGTTGCGTGGTGTGAAGCCAAGAAGGCCCCAACGGAAGAATTTCAATTGGGTCGATTCTTACATTTCCTGCAGGCAGGATTGTCTATGGGCCTCAAATTGGGGTCTATTAAAGTTCAAATTTCGGCCTTATCAATCTTCTTCCAGAAGGAATTGGCTTCAGTGCCTGAAGTACAAACTTTTGTCAAGGGTGTACTACATATACAGCCCCCGATTGTGCCCCCAGTGGCACCGTGGGATCTAAACGTAGTTTTGGATTTTCTCAAATCTCATTGGTTTGAGCCTCTCAAATCTGTAGATTTGAAGTATCTTACATGGAAAGTAACCATGCTACTGGCCCTGGCTTCAGCCAGGAGAGTTTCAGAGTTGGCGGCTTTATCGTACAAAAGCCCATATCTGATTTTCCATTCGGACAGGGCAGAACTGCGGACACGTCCTCATTTTCTCCCTAAGGTGGTTTCGGCTTTTCACTTGAACCAGCCTATTGTGGTGCCTGCGGCTACTAGCGACTTGGAGGACTCCAAGTTACTGGACGTTGTCAGAGCATTAAAAATATATATTTCAAGGACAGCTGGAGTCAGAAAATCTGACTCGTTGTTTATATTGTATGCACCCAACAAGATGGGTGCTCCTGCGTCTAAGCAGACGATTGCGCGTTGGATCTGTAGCACAATCCAACTTGCACATTCTGTGGCAGGCCTGCCACAGCCTAAATCTGTAAAGGCCCACTCCACAAGGAAGGTGGGCTCATCTTGGGCGGCTGCCCGAGGGGTCTCGGCATTACAACTTTGCCGAGCAGCTACGTGGTCAGGGGAGAACACGTTTGTAAAATTTTACAAATTTGATACTCTGGCTAAGGAGGACCTGGAGTTCTCTCATTCGGTGCTGCAGAGTCATCCGCACTCTCCCGCCCGTTTGGGAGCTTTGGTATAATCCCCATGGTCCTGACGGAGTCCCCAGCATCCACTAGGACGTTAGAGAAAATAAGAATTTACTTACCGATAATTCTATTTCTCATAGTCCGTAGTGGATGCTGGGCGCCCATCCCAAGTGCGGATTGTCTGCAATACTTGTACATAGTTATTGTTACAAAAATCGGGTTATTATTATTGTTGTGAGCCATTTTTTCAGAGGCTACTTCGTTTGTTATCATTCTGTTAACTGGGTTCAGATCACAAGTTGTACAGTGTGATTGGTGTGGCTGGTATGAGTCTTACCCGGGATTCAAGATCCTTCCTTATTGTGTACGCTCGTCCGGGCACAGTACCTAACTGAGGCTTGGAGGAGGGTCATGGGGGGAGGAGCCAGTACACACCATGTGATCCTAAAAGCTTTCTTTAGATGTGCCCTGTCTCCTGCGGAGCCGCTATTCCCCATGGTCCTGACGGAGTCCCCAGCATCCACTACGGACTATGAGAAATAGAATTATCGGTAAGTAAATTCTTATTATTTTTTTAAATCAAGATATGTTAACTCAAACATCTAGGAAATATAACAATGGATATAAAATAAGAAAAAAATGGGTTGGGAGGAGGAAAAGGGGGAGGGGCACCAGGCAACGGAGTCATAAACGCACTAATAATATAACCAGGTTGAATAGAGCGTATAAAAGTAACATTCAGTATTATATTCCAGAATAAGGCCCAAATGTATTAAGCGTTAACAAGAGATAAATCTGAGACGCATAAGGAGTGATAAATGACAAGCCAAACAGCTCCTAGCTGTCATTTTTCAAACACATCCTGTGACATGGCAGTTAGGAAGCTGATTGGCTGGTCATTTATCTCTCCTTATGCGTCTCAGATTTATCTCTTGTTAATGCTTAATACATTTGGGCCATAGAGGTAAATGTATTATAGCGGTATGCATCATGCCGCTATAACACTTCCTGCTTTGCCTCATTACTGAGGCGAAGCAGGAAGGGACATCGACAAGATGTATCAGCGTCTTCCTCTGGCAATGTCCCCTGAGCACACAGCGCTTCAGCTCAGTGCTGAAGCGCTGTGTCTCCCTGCCCCGGCCGGCTCCTCTGCGCATATAAGTGCTGTCAGAAGCCCGTGTCCGCCACAGCGAGGGACAGCTCTGTCCCTGCTGTGGTCTATGGGGATCGCCACCTGCAGCTGTCGATATCGATAGCTGTAGGTGTCGGAACGGTCAGCATAATTTGTCCGCACCGCAGCCTTCATACATGGGGGAGAAGCAGTATAGTGCACATAGTGCTTTATAGTAACCTTAATACTATATTTAGCCTTTGGGTTTTTGAGACCCCAGTGCATGATTTTGCATTTTTTAGCATTAAACTGTAGTCGCCACGTTCTTGACCATTTCTCAAGTCTACCTAGATCATCAGTAATTTATTTTACCCCTCCCGGTGTGTCTACCCTGTTGCAAATCTTTGTATCATCTGCAAAAAGGCATACTTTCCCTTCAATACCATTTGCAATGTCACTTACAAAGCTATTATAGAGCACTGGTCCAAGTACAGATCCCTGGGGTACTCCACTGGTAACATTTCCCTTCATAGAATGCACTCCATTTACTACTACTGTCTGTTTCCTAGCCTGCAACCAGGTTCTTATCCATTTAACTGTTTTATAATCCAATCCCATGCTTTTGAGTTTATTTAGCAGTCTGCGATGTAGGACATTGTCACATGCCTCACTAAAGTCTAGATATGCTATATCTACAGCCCCCCCATGATATATTATTTTAGTCACAGAGTCAAAAAATAGTCAAGAAGATATGTTTGGCATGATCTCCCACCAGTAAATCCATGTTGTTTTGGATCCTGTAAGATATTTAATTTAAGATATTCCACTACTATTTCTTTTAATAGTGTTTCCATTACTTTCCCTATGACTGATGTAAGGCTTACTGGTCTGTAGTTACTTGCTTCTTCCTTGCTTCCACTTTTGTGCAGTGGAACTACATTCGCTCTTTTCCAGTCCTCTGTAATTATACCTGTATCTAGTGACTGGTTGAATAATTATGTAAATGGTACTACCAGCACATCTTTTTTAGCTCTTTTAGTATCATTGGATGTATCCCATATGGTCCCATTGATTTATCCACTTTCATTTTTGAGAGTTCTGTTAGGACCTTCTCCTCTGTAAATGTACTTTTATTTACCTTCTTTTATGCATGTCCTTGCAACATAGCTGTGGCCCCTTCCCTTTTTCTGTAGTAAAAATACCCAGCAAAAATTATTATTTAGGTGATCTGCTATTGCCCTGTCTCTCTCCACCAAATTCTCACTCTCTGTCTTAAGTCTTATTATTCCTTCATTTGATTTTCTCCTTTCACTTATATACTTTAAAAAAGTTTTGCCCCCTTTATCTACTAACTGGGCCATTTTCTCCCCAGCTTGTGCCTTTGCACGCCTGATCACTTTTTACCCTCCTTCTGTCTGGCAAGATAAACAAACCTCTTTGTCATTATTATTTTGAGTCTGTTTGTATTTGCATCTTTTTTGCTTTCACACTAGTTGATATTTCTTTTGTGAGCCATACTGGCTTCCTTTTCCTGGTGCTTTTTCTAACCCTTTTGATATAAAGGTCTGTTGCCTTTAGTATTGCACTTTTTAATTTTTCCCACCTCTCCTGCACTCCTTTCAAGTTCTTCCAGTCTGCCAATGAATCACTTAAACATCTCGCCATTTTTGCAAAGTCAGTCTTCCTAAAACACCTTCATTTTTGTGTGACAGGAGTTGGACCCTGTCTTTATACTAAACCATACTGCTTGATGATCTTGGATCCCAGGTGCTCACCACCATATATGTCTGATATACTGTCACCATTTGTGAGTCTTTGCAAGTGAGTTCCCTCACCAATTGCTTTAGAGATGCCCCCTGTAAGGAATTTAGAAATTTGCCAGTTGTAGTTGAACTTGCAAAAGACTCCTCCCAATTTACATCAGGTAGATTAAAGTCTCCTATGATAATAACCTCTCCCTTTAAAGCCATTTTAGTGATATCCAGCAATAGGTTTCTGGCCAAGTCCTGCCCCTGTCCTGGTGGTCTATAGATCACCTCAGTGCGAATAGTGTCCTTCTCCCCGGTTTCTAGGGTATGGGTGTGTTTTATGGCCTGAGCAGTCTTCAATTACTGTGTCTGTGAAACATCTATTGGACATTGATTAAATATTACACCCAGCAGACAAGCGACTAGTACTGAGAAAGCGAATAGTTGTCACCATTGTTATCTACAAAGATTTTCAATTACAAAATGTTACAGTCAGGACCCGGGGCCGCCTCCTCTGGGATATAGAGCGCTGCTCTGAACGTTCAGGGACGCTGCAAGCCACATAAAAGTGGCATGGGGCAGCAATGGTGGCGTCCCCAGCTCCATTGCATCATCAGCACTGCTTGCACACCCCTAGTTACGGCCCTGTTGGCAACTTTACCCATTTTTAACACTTTGGCATAACATTTTGAGGGCTCCACTAATATTGATTACAACCCAGCCTGATTTCTAGTAATCTGATAAACTGTATTGTTACGTATACTGACTTATTCCTCAAAATGGCTGCCTCTTAAATGGCCTGAACAAGCCACTTCCATATACAATGCATCCCTTACTTCTGCTCTTGACTCTGTTGCTCCACCAACCACTATTCACCTTCGCAAATTAACACCTCAACCCGGGCACACCAAATGCATCAGATATCTGCAAAAATGCTCACGTACTGCTGAGCGACACTGGAGTAAATCACGCTCGAAGGCAGACTTCCTCCATTTCAAACTTATGCTCTCATCCTTCAGCGCTGCCCTTTCAGTCATACTTCAAGAACCTCATCTCCTCCCAGTCTTCCAACCCCCGGCCCCTCTTTTCCACTCTCAATTCACTCCTCTGCCCACCTCCACCTTGTCTCCCTTCTTCACTCTCTGCTCTTGGCTTTGCCACTTACTTCACGTCCAAAATTTACTCCATACGTCAGGACATCACATCACACCAGACCATCAGCAACCAGCCTCCTCCCATAACTCCCAGCCTCCTCCCCATCCCTCTCACCAACTCTTACATCTTTCTCCCATGCATCTGGTGAGGAAGTCATGGCCCTCATTCGATCCTCTCCCCTTACCACCTCCCCTCTTGACCCTATACCCTCCCACCTCCTTCACTACCTCTCTCCTTCTGCTGGTTCCCATCTTGCCCACCTTCTCAATCTCTCCCTCTCATCAGGCACTGTCTCCTCTGCCTTCAAGCATGCACTCATCTCTACTATTCTTAAAAAAACCTACCCTTGATCCAAACACTCTCTCCAACTACCGACCCATCTCTCTTCTCCCTTTTGCCTCCAAACTCCTTGAGCGTATTATCTACAACCGCCTTACTTCCTTTCTTTCCTCACACTCACTGCTTGACCCATTCCAGTCTGGCTTCCGTCCTCTCCACTCCACTGAAACTGCCCTTATAAAAGTCTGCAATGACCTCCATGCTGCTAAATCTAAGGGCCACTACTCTCTACTTATTCTTCTTGATCTCTCTGCTGCTTTTGACACTGTGGACCACCCTTTCCTACTGCAAATCCTTCACTCCATTGGTCTGTGTGATACTGCCCTCTCTTGGCTTTCTTCCTACCTCTCTGACCGTTCATTCTCTGTCTCCTCTCATGACTCCACCTCCCCCTCACTTCCATTAACTGTAGGTGTACCCCAAGGCTCTGTCCTTGGTCCTCTTCTTTTCTCTCTCTATACATCCTCACTAGGTAAGCTCATTAGCTCTTCTGATTTCCAATATCATCTCTATGCTGATGACACTCAAATCTATCTTCCCTCTCCGGAGCTCTCCTCTGCTCTCCTCACTCGAATCTCCAATACCCCTTTCACATCGCACAAATAACCCGGTGTCGACACGGATCGGTGTGCGATGTGAAAGCACTTTCCAAGAATTAGCGGGTCGTCTGACCCGGTAATTCAACCCGGTATAAAAGAAGGATTATACCCGGGTTGAATACCGGGTCAGGTGCAGTGTGAATGAGAGCCGCGTCGATGCGACACGGTTCCCATTCACAGCATAGGGAGAGGCGGCGCAGGAGATGAGCTCATCTCCCAGCGCCGACTCCACTCCCGCTCCTGCTGCTGCTGAGCCCCCCCCCCCCCCCCGCTGCTATGGCAACCGACCCGGTATATTGCCGGGTCGGAAAGCCAGCAAAGGAGCGCAAATGCCGGATCCCACCCGGTAAGGACACGTTTCTTTTACCGAGTGGGATCCGGCATTTGCGATCTGAATGAGGTACAACTGTCTCTCTGCTATCTCTGTTTGGATGTCCCAGCGCTTTCTTAAACTTAACATGTCTAAGACTGAGCTAATCATCTTCCCTCCCTCCCGAATAACCTCACCTCTCACAATCTCATTATCTATTAATGGCACCACTATCTCCTCTAGCCCCCAAGTGTGCTGTCTTGGTCTACTCCTTGACTCCTCCCTCTCCTTCAAACCACACATTCAACACCTCTCACAAACCTGCCGTTTTCATCTAAAAAATATTTCCAGTATCAGACCCTTTCTGACCCAGGACACTACTAAGACACTTATCCACTCACTGGTCATCTCCAGACTGGACTACTGTAATCTCCTCCTGACTGACATTCCTGACAAATACCTATTTCCACTCCAATCTATCCTCACTGCTGCTGCCCGGCTCATTTTCCTCACCAAACGCTCTACGTCCACCTCTCCTCTCCTACAATCCCTTCACTGGCTTCCCTTCCCTTTCAGAATCCATTTCAAGCTTCTCACACTCGCTTACAAAGCACCCACCCACTCCTCTCTCATTTACATCTCTGACCTTATCTCCCCTTACACTCCCACCCGTCCTCTTCACTCTGCTAATGCACGCCGACTCTCCTGCCTACTGATTACTTCCTCCCACTCCTACCTCCAAGATTTTTCACGTGCTGCTCCAATTCTCTGGAATTCGCTACCTCTCCTCTTCAGACTCTCCACCTCTCTACAAAACTTCAAACGGGCTCTCAAGACCCACTTCTTCACCAAACCCAGCCAAATCTCATCCTAACCCTCTGTTTCATGCTCTCTATGTACCCCATCTGTGTCACCCCTGTCTGTCTACCCCTCCCCTTTAGAATGTAAGCTCTCACGAGTAGGGCCCTCTTCCCTCATGTGCTTATCCTTTCTCTTACTTTAATAATCTTCAACTGCATCAACTCCAGCAGTCTTCTGCCACCTGATGCTTATTCCAGTGTCATCTGCTGATGTAGCTATGTTTATTTACTCTGTATTGTCCTATATTTTCTTCAACTGTAAGTTGCTGTTTTCCTGTTTTGATTATTTGTTTATGTACGCTGTAATTGGGCGCTGCGGAACCCTTGTAGCGCCATATAAAGGATAATAATAATACTAATAATAATTAATAGTAACTCTGTGGATACAAGTCATGTCTAAAGGACCCCATACACTAGAGCGATAATGCCCGATTTCAGCCCAATTAGGCCATTCGACCCGATATATTGGCTGAAATCGGGCATTTTAGAGGTGTTCCCGAACCGATCCGATGCGCGTTCGCATGAGCATCGGATCGGATCCTCCAGATTGAATGTGCTGCACATTCAATCTGGTCCGACCTGGGGGCATGGTTTGGGATTGCCCAGGATTGCCAAGATATATTGTATGCAAATGGGCAGCATACGATGTATCTTGGCCGATCCTGCCCCCCGGGAGGCTGCCGGGGGGTTAACGCCTGCGATCACCTCCGACATGAGATTGTTGTAGTGTATGGGGCCCTTAAGTAAAGGCCTGTTGGGTTTTGTAGCAATTTATTTGTACCCATTCAGTCCACCTACACTGCAGGTTACCTAGCTATCTTCCTGTAAGTAAGATGTATATACTATCACCTTCTCTTATTTATGGTAACCCTGTTCCCAAAGTGCTAGCAGGTCACACTTGGCTTTAATGACATGTTTCTAGAATGAGGTCCCAGCTATATATACTTGCACTGTGTCCAATAATAAATACATCTTACTATTTATGTGGGGAATTCGGAGTGACATCTTAATGACACTCTGCAGATCAGTGCTCTGTGTATTTTACCTATCTGCTAGACTGTATTTCTCAGTGTATAAAAATAGATACATGTTTTTTATGCTGCGGAACATTATATGGTATCTTCACAGAGACAATTTTCAGTATGTTTAATGGTCTTACATGTTCATGATTAAAGTTATTTTACGATATCTGAATGCTTAATTACATAGAAGCCACCTTTGAAAAATAATTGGGGGTGCTCTCGTTTCCCCTCCATGCATGAGTGAAAGATGCCATACATAGAACTAGAAGGTAAAGCAATGTAAGTAGTAGGCTACAGGAGGACGGGTACATTCCTAAACATGAATCTATCTGAAGGTGATAAGTTATCTTTGATTATATGTTTGTAGTGTTTGTAGAACTACAGTCCAGTGTCAAATGAAAACCTTTTGAAGAGTTGTGAAAATACAGGTGTGTTTAGTAAGCATGTATCTTAAATGAGGCTTATATCCCTTTTCCACCAAAAACCTGGGTTTAACCTGTGTGTCACAGCCTTGTCACAGCTGATTGAAACATTGTTCACACTGCAGACTGGACTCGGGTTAGTGTCAAGTCTTCACTCTGCCGGCACTTGGAGATATCATCTCCAACCGCCAGTGAGCCGGCTTTCCGTAGGATTTAATTGTGACCAGTGTCGGATGACCCTGGTTATCTGTTTACACCGCAAGGCTGCCCAATCCTTCTCAGGTACAAACCTGGTACCTACCAGGGTTGGATTCCCGGGTAACTATACCCAAGTTTTTTTTTTTCAGAGACACTTTTACTCCAAATGTTGACCCGGAAATAACCTGGGTTATTTGTTTGGTAGCAAATGGGTATTAATCTGTAAGCTCTCAAGAACATGGCCCTCCACCCTCTTATCCTCTGCATGAACTAGCTCTGTGTCCTGTGTTTTCTGGCTCACCATCTATGACCCCCTTGAGAGCACTGGGTCACTGGGTGATACTGTTTTAATGTCAGCCACTCACTGTGCCATGTAATTATTTTGCTGTCTAAGTTATCTCATTATACAGTCAGTTTTTACTTTTTATATTGGTTGTGTTTCAGTGTACACTTGGTGGCACCATATAAAGAAGTTCTAATAATAAAAAAAGATTTCTGAGTAGTTAGCTTTGTATGTGAACCTGTAAAAATGAATAAGCATAAGTATGTGTGGACTACAGTCAAATGTATTGTCAGATTGAATCCATTAAGACCAGATTTGTATTGGACAGAATTCTATATGGCTGGCTAGTCATCACTTTGGATTATGTCCAGCATTATTTACATTTCCTTTTGCAGCCCATTTGCTGAATTACCCTTCCGTCCACCTCGCACTTTCTGCTGTTTAACCACTATTCTCACACAAACCACTGAATACTCACATCTCCTGCTCACTATACATTTAGAAACTGCTTATGGAAAATGCTGTGGCATTCATATAGAGGGTGCTGAAGCCTCTCTGGCTAGCCTCAAACTTCTACAAGATAGTGAGGCTGCTTCCACTACAGAACAGACTGTGTCAAACATTTTGTCTCAATTAATAGTTTATTTATTCATCTCCTTACTACAGCCTTAGATGTCATCTACTGCTCACCATGCCTTGTACAGCTTGTACTCTGTCATCCACTGTTCACCATACACTTAGGTCCAACTTATGTCCATACATGTAATACACTCTTTTTTTCCTATTTCCACAGAACCATGGGCCTGATTCCGATGTGGTTGGCGGATCTATCGCTGCTGCTTACATGGATGCAGCAAAGATAGCTCTAATATGCTAATACAGTGCCTCTTGCATCCATTGCTGATCCAAGTTGTGTCCCAGGAAACAGGCCTCGAATCAACTGTGACACAGATGGCCATCTTTGTGATCCATGGGGTCATGCAATCCAGCTGCCATAGATCTGGGCAAGTGGGCAGGAAATTTCCGTCCTTGTACGGAGTTTCTGGCCCTGTCCCTCCCGCGCAGTGGCAGTGATACGCATCCGCTTTGCGAAATGGAGGCTGTCGTCGCCACCTCCCCACCCCAAATGGCATCCGACTGTCAATCACTGACAGTCTGATGCCGTACTGTGTCTGCCGTCGCAGATTTGTACTGCACATGCACAGGATGGGTCTTGCACATGCACAAAGTACTGAACATCGGTACTTTGCGGCATGTGCTGCAGAACCTTCAAGATCTGAATATCAGCTCACTATGGGGTAGTTGTACTTATCCCTGGAGAGAGATAAAGTGGATGGTGATAATGCACCAGCCAGTCAGCTCCTAACTGTCATTTTGCAAACACAGCCTGTAACATGGCAGTTAGGAGCTGGTTGGCTGCTACTTTATCTTCTTCCACTCTATCTCTCTCCAAGACTTAGTACAAGTCCCCATTTGTACACTGATCGCTCTTTTTTTTTTAACACCCTATTCGCCAAAACTCCACCTCATGCTAAGATCCTCAGTCCCTGCTGTGATTAGATAATCTATTTCACCCATCGCCTCACAATATCTTCCTATGACATGGTGACACTCTTGCTAGTATTATCTCTACATCCCCACTCCCTCTGTACTTACACCATTCTCTGCAAGCGCTCTCTGCAATGCTTGCCCACTTGTTTTCTAGCCAATTCACACATTTTCTCTCTCAGTCTTATTTCCTGCAGACATTCTCTCATTATTCTCTACTTTTTTAGAGTTCATTACTCTTTTTTTTTTAACTCTTGGAGTCATTCTTCCTCTCAAGCACATTTTCGCTTTTACACACACAACTTTCCCCCCCCCTTTTATTAGTGTAGTTTTCCTTTTTTTTTCTCTGTGATTGCTCATATCGCACTGCATTTCTCTTTGTGTCTCTGTCTAGTGTGACACTTAGGCTCTGTTATTCCTGAGCAGTCCTTATCCCCCCTAGCGCTCTCCTTTCTCCCTCTCCCTCGTTCTGTCTCTCCTGTCTATTTATATCTGACTCCTCCTCTCCTGTTCTATTTCAGTCGCTCTGCTGCAGAACCTTCCACTTGCAGCCCAACGTTCACTAGGCAGAAGGGGGAGGGCAGGGTGCAGGCCTAACTAAACCTCCTAACACCTCTGGCACTGCCACCCACAAACCCGCTGACACCTCTTGCTCTTTGGATTTGATTTATCTGACCTCCATAGGTGCATTGACCCTGTATTAAAGAAGAACAAGAAGTAGAGGAGTTGTTGGGAGTAGGGTGTGCTTTCTTGAGAAGAGGGGAGGGGAGGTCGGCTGATTGTTGGTAGCTGGCAGCAGAGGGGGGTCTGGGAATGTTGCTGGTTCCCAGAGCCCTGGCGCTGCCTGAAATGCTGCAGACTATTTATGAGACAGAGCCCTGTGTGTCCTCTGCAGATGGTGTTAAGGGGCGAGAGCCAGCGTTGGAGCTCCTTAGCCGGGCACAGGGGCACGCAATGCCCACTGCAGGTGAGAAGCATTTCCTTTATCCACTCATTCCATACGGAACTTCATATCTGCCATCCATCCACAGATATCACTACCCTGCTCAATTAATAAGTATCTGATTACCCCTTCATCTCTGCCTCTTTTTGAAGGGACCCTGCTCCCCTCGTTAGTTTATGTTACAATACACCTAAAACATTAACCCATACTGATACTGCACCTACACCTGCGTCCTGCACTTTTATTCCCATCTCCATTGTTTCTCAGCCTTCTATATTGACTTCTACCCTTATTCTTTAGATCTGTTCTTTTAGAATCCAGTGCCCAGTTTTCAGTGCAAATCACTAGTGATGCTTTATTTCTATCCTGCCTGCATTTTACTGCACTTGCTTTTCTCACCTTGCTTAATCCATCTCTGCCTTTCGCCTCTACAATTATAACAGTGGGACATTTATACTGTACAACTCCTCTTATCAGCCTGGTTATCTTTCACATATACGTATTTGCTGTGGCCTCACTCATATAGTACCTCCACCCTTATACTGTATGTTATATTTATTGTTACAGCCTTATGTTTATGCTCTCTCCCGTGTCCATTAAAAAGAAAAAAACATCACGTGTACCCCTCACTTTCCTCTAATGCACAGGCATCAAGACAGATACATTCACTCCTAATACATAGATACATAGACATAAGGGAACATACCTCTCACCTCCTTATACACAAACAGCAGGGAGCATATCCATCATCTACTAATACACAGAAGCAAGGTGCATACGCCTTACCAACTAATACACAGACATCAGGTCACATGTTTCTTATCTCCTAATACACAGAAAGCAGGGTGCATACTGGTCACCTACGAATACACAGACCTGTTATCTCCTAATACACTCTCATCTCCTATTACACAGAGCAGGTGCATATCTGTCACCACCTATTACACAGACATCAAGCACATACCTCTCATATCCTAATACACAGATCAGGATGCTTACCCCTCATCTCCTAATACACAGAGCAGTGTGCTTACCTCTCATATCCTAATACACAGAGCAGGATGCTTACCCCTCATCTCCTAATACACAAAGCAGGTGCATACCTGTCACCACCTAATACACAGACATTAAGCACATACCGGTCATCTCCTAATACACAGAACAGGATGCTTACCCCTCATCTCCTAATACACAGAGCAGTGTGCTTACCTCTCATATCCTAATACACAGAGCAGGATGCTTACCCCTCATCTCCTAATACACAAAGCAGGTGCATACCTGTCACCACCTAATACACAGACATTAAGCACATACCGGTCATCTCCTAATACACAGAGCAGGGTGCTTACCTCTCATCTCCTAATACACAGAGCAGAGCAGTGTGCTTACCGCTCATGTCCTAATACACAGAGCAGGTGCATACCTGTCATATACTAATACACAGAGTAGGTGCATGCCTGTCGCCACCTAATATATAGACATCTGTGCACATACCTGTTAACTCCTAATACACAGTCATTAAGCACATACCTGTCATCTCCTGATACACAGAGCAGGGTGCCTTACCTCTTATCTCCTAATACACAGAGCAAAGTGCTTACCTCTCATCTCTTAATACATAGAGCAGGTGCATACCTGTCATTTCCTAATACACAGAGCAGGTGCATACCTGTCACCACCTAATACACATGCATCTGTGCACATACCTGTAAACATCAAATACAAAGATAACAGGGTACATACCTGTCATCTGCTTATATACAGAGCAGGATGCAAAATTGTTACCATCTAATACACAGACATCAGTACACATACATACCATCTACTACTATACAGAGCAGGGTGCATACCTGTCACCACCTAAAACACAGATATTAAGTCAAATATCTGTCTCCACCTAATACACATATATTAAGTCACATATCTGTCTCCACCTAATACACAGAGCAGGGTGCATAACTGTCATCAACTAATACACAGAGATCAGGGCAAATACCTGTCATATCCTAATACAAAGAGCAGGGTACATACTTTTACAGTGCCTGATTCACAGACATCAGAGTACATACCTCTCATCTCCTAATACACAGAGCAGGGTGAATATCTGTCATTGAATAATACACAGGCATCAGGGCACATACAAGTCTTGTCTCCTAGTAAATGGATATCCGGGTACAAGCCTCTTACCTCCAAAAACACAGACATTTGTACAAATACCTCTCATCTCCTAATACACAGACAGCAGGATGCCTACCCGTCACCAAGTAATATACAGACATTAGAAGACATACCTCTCATGTCCTAATATACAGAAATTAAGGTGCACATCTCTCATCTCTTAATAGAAGTTTTCAATGTGCTTTATCTCTTGCCTCTTAATATACAAACAACAGGCCATGTAAATGTTTCCTTTTAAATCCCAGATATCATGGTGAATACTTCTCCTAATACACAGGCATCACGGTGTATACGTCTACTCCTAATACACCTCCCATTTCCTAATATTCTGACATAAGGGTACATAAATACCTCTCACCTCTTAACACACATACGCCAGAATACATGCGTCTCATTTCCTAATACACCGATATCAGTAAGCATACCTCTCATCTGCTAGTATGCAGACATCGGGGTGCATAGTTTTCCTCTAAGCAGACAGACATTGGAGCACATACCTCTTATTTTCTAATACATTAGTGCACATACCTCTCATTTCTCAATGCACAAAACTCAGACCAAAATATGTGTGTGTGTGTGTGTGTGTGTGTGTGTGTGTGTGTGTGTGTGTGTGTGTGTTGTTGTACATCCATGTGACTATCTAAAATGCTTAGAAATTCACCCATACATGTAAAATGAAACACATGTGTGTTAGAGACTGTGTGTGATGTGTAACAATCTATATATAATTCCAGCTGTATATTTTTAGCTCTACTGATGTCTGAGGACAGAAGGAATGCTGCATAGACGATGCTCCCACTAACCCCCTTCTCTGTTTTGTGTGTGTGTGTGTGTGTGTACACACACACACACACACACACACACACACACACACACACACACACACACACACACACACACACACTATACATACTCAATATGTGTGTGTTGTGTGTTTGTTTCGCTATCTGTATATGTATCTGCTTCAAACGTGTCTGCCATTCTCTAAACAGTTTACAAGCAGCTTATTGCTTAATTGGTGGAAAAAAATGAAACACTGTTACTTAGTTACATGTAATCATTTTACAAATGCACTCAATAGTTCAATACAAACAAGAACATCTATCTGCTTATGTTCAGGTTCTTGCTTTGATGCTCTTTTATAAGCAGTAACTCATAGCTTGCTATCAGTTAAACAAGCACTTTTGGGTGGGGAATGCTTACCGCATACCGCACTTTCCTCCTGTTTATTGTAACCAATTATTCAAATTATAATGTGTTTTAGGCACACATCTGTCTGCATATACAGATATGGTATAGGATGCAGGTGTACTATATTTATGCCATCATATACGCATAGCCTCATCCCCAACATATGCAATACCTCTATACCTGTCTTCACTCCATTCTCATTCTTTTCCAATGTCAATATTTCTCACACTCTCCATGCAGCTGTTTTCTCTATCTAAATTTAGCTCTGTTTTTCAGAGTGATCACAATGAAAGTGGTAAAAGGTGATTAGCACGCACCCTGCAGGCTCTCTGCCTTCCTTGTAGCTCCCCCTCCCTCTCTTTCACACTTCCACTTTCTCTGTTTCTCCCCCTCCCTTGTGTCTCTTCTTCCCTCCATCTCCCTTACGCTAAATCTCTTCTTTCCCTCTTCATAATTGTATATTATATTTTCGTATTACCCATTTGTTATGTTTTCTAATTTTATCTTTTCCCTTAATATGTTGTCTATCTCTTTCATATCCTTCTTAAAGTTTTCCTGTCACCTAGACATTGCGGAGGCAGCCATTTTGTGGTTTGGACCAAAATTTTCCAAAATGCAGCCAATTAATTTATTAGGAACTGGTGAGTTTACTGACGCTCTGAGGCATCACTTGTTCCTAGTAAATTCATAGGCCCACAAAATGGCTACTTCCACTGTGCTCCTATATCATTTGTTCTCAAAATGGCTACCTCCACTGTTTGTTTGTTTGTTTTTTGTTTTTTTATGACTGCTGTTTTAGTCTACAAAATGGCTGAGTGTTGATGATATAAACACTTTATTATTTAGCTCATAACTTCTTGGAAGCATACACAGAGTGAACAGAGCTATGTTACTGATGGATGATTTATCATATGCAAGTCAATACAATGGCAGGACCATAGAGACCTAATTGTATATGTTTAGTTCACGTGTCTCTACGGGATGGTATTATGATCCTGGCGTTTGGTATGCTGGCAGTCAGAAGACTTACAGCGGCATACCAACATGCAGAATCCCACACCTGCTAGGTAAGTATTTTAGCCCTCCCCCTCTACTACCCTATCCTCCCCACAGCCTAACCCTAACCCTCCCAGCTTAGTGCCTAACCCTCCCCCCTCAGTGCCAAACCCTAACCTTCCCATTCTACCTTTCTAGTGCCTACCACTAACCCTCCCTCCCTGTGCAGCCTAACCCTAACTCCTCTCCCCCCCCCCCCCCCCCCCCCCCTCACACACACACACACACACACACTCCCAGTCCTGTCCCGGCAGCTTAACTCTAACTAACCCTTCCTCTAGTGCAAAAAGCCTAACCCCCTACCGCAGCCTAACCCTAACCCTCCCTGGAATACTTGCGTTCGGGATGCCAACAGTCTGGATTCCGGCATTGTGAACGATGACGGGGTCCTGGCGTCAGTGTTCTGACCAGTGTCGGGATTCTGGCATTGTGATTCCGACTTCCGGTATGCTAACTAGATCCCATCTCTACATGTTTTTCATATTCTACTGGTAATTGATACGATGTACTGCAACTTAAAACATTACTGTTCGAGTTTACCAGGTGTACATATCGCAGTTACATTTTATTTTAATCTCTCACTTTCAATATCCACTTATCTTATACAAACAGATATAAAGATTACAATATTTGTATACTGAACATGAGATGTGTGACAGTGCAGTTATCCATACATGCAGTATGAGTTCAGACAGATACAGAACATTGTATCCAGCATACAGTACATTTAGCTGCGTAAAGGGTTGCCGCCCTCGCTATCCTGGGGGTAGCGAGCTAAAATGATTATACCACACCCGTCAGCAGAAACAGAACAGGGTGAAAAGAATTGAATACTGCCCATTGTCTCAATCTATGGTAAATTAGAAACCTGCAATCTGTATTGATACCTTTTCCTCAGTCTCTATTTATCTGCCAAATGTGATATTGTTATTGTCTTATCTAGCGTAGCATTGTTCTTTACATTTTCATTTCATTAGTCAGCAAATAATTACAGCTCATTAAGCATTTCACTGTCATTAAGTTACTATATTCTCCACTATCACCTTCTCTAACCATCTGCCTGTAATTTCTTCCAGTGGAGGTCACCCCTCACCTCTCTGCGGCAGTGCCCTCTCCAAACAGCCTCCCCCCAAGTCCCGGGGAGCTGAGGCAAGAGCAACGGGCAGCTAGTGGTCCTGGAGTGCCGATGGACCCTGTTAATCGGGAGCAACAGCTGCAGCAGCAGCTTCTTCTCCTGAAACAGCAGCAGCAGCTCCAGAAGCAGCTTCTTTTTGCCGAATTCCAGAAGCAACATGAGAACCTGACAAGACAGCATGAGGTCCAAATCCAGAAACACCTCAAGGTGGGAAATATAGTTTTATATATTCCACTATGTCTTGAGGAAGGGACAGGAGTCCCGAAATGTTGACATATCAAACACTAGGTTCTGATGATGTTTAAACTGTTTGTAGTCTCCTGAGTGCCACCTCTCTCCATTTGTCTATGCGTTTTATGACAAAATATATACATTTTAAAAACATGTAATATAATAATAAGGCCAAGATCTTTGTGAGAATCTTACGTGTTTTACTAAATGATGATGATAATAATAATAATAATAATAATAATAATAACTAATATGCTTTGATTAAATTTAGTCCATATCATGTCATATGTTTTCTAAAGACGATAGATAGATAGATAGATAGATAGATAGATAGATAGATAGATAGATAGATAGATAGATAGATAGATAGATATTTTATACATATTTGCTTATATATACAGTCAACCAGAATTATTGGCACCCCCTCAAGAAATTGTTTTATTTTAAGAATAATGTATTTTTTAAAACATTGGGCACCCCTAAAGAATATATATATTTATTTTTTAAAGAATAGTTTTTATTGCAAAGCATCAAACAGAACCATACAGAGAATAAATGGCTAAGCGTAGATATCCAACAATAGTATAAAGCATGGTCGTCAAGGTTTGGTACAACAGAATAAACTGACATTGTAAATGAGATGCAATTTTTAAAAAAGTCAAACAAATTAAGAACCAGGGAAAAAAAAGAGGAAAGGAGAAAGAGTGGAAAATAAAGAAGAGAGAAGAAGAGGAAAAGGAAAAAGAAGAAGAAGAAGAAGGATCACCAAGCACATAGAGCCAGACACAGGAGAACAAAACAGATCTACTGATTACCAAGAACACCAAAACCAGTGTCAGAAACAAGGAACGAATCCAGCAGTTCAGAGACATGGGGAAAACCTTCAAAAGTGAGTGGACATGGACCCCAAGCCCAGTGACCAAGGGAAGGCAACCAGTGGCAAAATAAATAAGAGCACTAAGAATGAATGTCTCGAGGGAACCTAAGCAAAAATTAAACCAAAGTTTCAACTCCCTGATTGGGGAGCAGCGGAATAAACAAAACAAGGATCCCATATATTCTCACATTTATCCAGGGTCTTATGTAAAGTGTGGATGATTCTTTCCATGGAAGCAATAAACCATATTTTGGACACCACTACAAGCATGATTGCTTCCAACACAAGGCCAGGGCATCCCTAGCATAAAACAAAGTAATATGCATCTTAGTACAGTAAACTCTGACTTTTTCTTCCTCCTAGTCTCCAAGAACTCCATTGTTGACTGCGACAATTTACTATTTCCTGGGTATAAATATGAGCTTACACACATGTAAAATCATTTTGTCATCCATCCAAATGGCTAAAACCAAAGAGCTGGCAATTCAAATGAGAGAGAGGACCAGTACGGATAGAAGATGGTTATAGAGAGATTAGTAATCAGTTGTGGTTAGAATCATTCAAAGGAATGATTACTAATATTAATACAGAGTTGGCTACTGCCAGACAAGAAATCAGACCCTTAAGAAATCCATGGATGATTTTTTAGTCAGGACTGGTGACCACAGGCAGGCTCCTCAGCCACCCCTGATGGTCTCTCATAAATGCACACTCCCACATGTACTCCAATCTGACTGATAATGACATGCCAGATTTGGATGAAGGTGAGGTAGACATGGAGGGGGACAATACTCTGTCTCAAGGTGTGGTTTATTCTATTAGAGAAGTCCTCAACATACCGGATAAGGAGACAGAACCTGAGGAAGAATTATTTTTTTTTAACATAAAACCAAAATCTTCTGCCTCCTTCCCTGTCTCCAAGGAATTAAACTCACTCTTTAAAGAGCGTAGGTCAATCCTGACAAAAAATGTCAAACCCCTAAACGGTTGCTAAATTCTTTCCTTTTCGCACCTGAGGATAGAAAGGTATGGGAGAACCCCCCGTGTGCGGATACCTCCGTGTCTAGGCTGTCATGTAAGATTGTGCTGCCTGTACTTGGTGCTATCACTCTCAAAGACCCTGCTGACTGATGTTTAATTGTAAAAATATCAAAAATCCAATAAAAATTATTGAATTAAAAAAAAAAGACCCTGCTGCCCGTAAAATTGAGACTACACTCAAATCAATTTATACCGCAGTGGGCGTAGTGCAGAAGCCCACCATTGCTTGCGGTTGGATTACAAGAGCCATGGTAAAATGGTCTGATAATATAATAGAGGAGTTTGACACGCTACCTCAGGATGAGATCCTGACTCTGCTGCATCTTATCCAGGATGCTGCGAATTTCATGAGTGAGGCGATCAAAGAAATAGGCCTCATTAATGCCCATGCCACAGCAATGGCGGTCTCAGCTCACAGGGCTCTATGACTGCGACAATGGACAGCGGATGCTGATTCCAAGAAAGGAGTGGACAGTCTTCCTTTTACAGGGGATGCCTTGTTTGGGGAAGAACTGAACAAGTGGATCTCTCAAGCAATGCCGGGTAAGTCTACCTATTTGCCGTCTACTGTGCCACCGGCTAGACGTCCCTATCCGCCGTCCTTTTGCAGACCTTTTGTGTGGCCAGGTTTAGAGGCAGAGCCAGAGTTGCCTCCAATGCAGCTAGAGGAAATAGAGGTACGTCCTGTAAACCAGTGGCTGCCGGTTCTCTGGACCAGGCTTCCGGATCCTCCTCCACTAAGCCCTCCACGTGACGGTTGGCCACAGCTGCAGGGGGAATTTCAGGTGGGTGCTGGACTTCAACACTTCGCCCATGTGTGGGCGAAATCCTGCCGAGACCCGTGGGTGAGGGACCTCATATCCCAGGGTTACCAGTTGGAATTTCAAGCACCCCCTCCTCTCAGATTCTTCAAGTCAAGTTTACCAGCTTCACCTGTAGCAAGAGTTACATTGCAGGATGCCATTCAAAAACTACTACAGATAAAGGTTATTGTTCCAGTACCTCCTCTGTTACACAACATGGGATTTTATTCAAGTCTGTTTGTGGTACCGAAACCAGACGGTTTGGTGCGGCCGATCTTGAACCTCAAATCTCTGAATCCGTATCTTTGGGTGTTCAAGTTCAAGATGGAATCTCTAAGGGTGGTGGTCTCTGGTCTGGAAGAAGCGGAATTCCTGGTATCCCTAGATATCAAGGATGCCTATGTACACATCCCGATATGGCCCCCTCATCAGGCTTATCTCAGATTCACTGTTCCGGACCACCATTTCCAGATTCAGGCCTTACCCTTTGGTCTCCACAGCCCCAAGGGTACTCAGAACAGTCATGGCGGAGATGATGATGCAAATCCGCATGATGGAAGTCAAAATGGTTCCCTACTTGGATGATCTCCTGATAAAGGCAGTGTCCAGGGAGAGTCTGCTGAACAGCATCAACTTGGCTACTCACCTTCTTACGGATCATGGTTGGATCCTAAATTTACAGAAATCTCACCTGGAACCGTCACAAAGGATTCAGTTCCTGGAATGATACTGGACACAGTGTCTCAGAAGGTGTTCCTCCCCATGGACAAAGCATTTACAATCCAGGCTATGGTCTGCTCGGTGCTCAGACCCTGCAGGGTCTTTGTTCACCTTTGCATCCACCTACTGGGAAAGATGGTGGCTTCCTACAAGGCAACCCAGTACGGCAGGTTCCATGCCTGTCCGTTCCAACTGGATCTGCTAGACAAGTGGTCAGGGTCTCACCTGCTCATGCACCAGAGAATAGCTCTGTCGCCAAGAGCACAGATCTCCCTGTTATGGTGGCTACAAGTCTCTCACCTTGTGGAGGGCCGGAGTTTCAGAACCCAGTCTTGGACTCTGTTGACAACAGATGGCAGCCTCCGGGGCTGGGGGGCAGTGACCCAAGGGTCTCAGTT
This sequence comes from Pseudophryne corroboree, assembly GCF_028390025.1. Classification (NCBI taxonomy): domain Eukaryota; kingdom Metazoa; phylum Chordata; class Amphibia; order Anura; family Myobatrachidae; genus Pseudophryne; species Pseudophryne corroboree. Next base: position 373,698,002 of record NC_086446.1, on the reverse strand, counting down.
CCAGGAAAAGTGGTCGTGTCAGGAATATTCGCTCCCGATAAATGTTCTGGAATTTAAAATGCTCTTCTGCTGGCATCCTATCTTCTACAAAATCAGGATATAGATGTACAGTCGGACAACGCCACGGCGGTGGCGTACATAAACCGACAGGGAGGAACAAAAAGCAGGGTCGCAATGCGAGAGGTGTCATGGATATGCCTCTGGCAAGGGCCATCTCAGCCATATTCATCCCAGGTGTGGACAGCTGGGAAGCGGACTTCCTCAGCAGGCACGACCTCCATCCGGGGGAATGGGACCTTCACCTTCAAGTGTTTCAGCAACTGGTTCACTGGTGGGGCTGTCCACAGGTAGACCTAATGGCTTCTTGTCTCAACAAGAAGCTGCGTCGTTACTGTTCCAGGGCAAGGGATCCGCAGGTTGCAGTGGTGTACGCTCTGACATCACTGTGGACTTACCAGTTCGTATACCTGTTTCCTCCAATCCCGCTCATTCCCACCCACATAACCTTTAATGCTTCCCTATCCAGTTACATCCTCTCTGTACAGTCCACATAACCTCACATTGGGGGTAATTCCAAGTTGATCGCAGCAGGATTTTTGATAGCAACTGGGCAAAACCATGTGCACTGCAGGGGAGGCAGATATAACATGTGCAGAAAGAGTTAGATTTGGGTGGGTTATATTGTTTCTGTGCAGGGTAAATACTGGCTGCTTTATTTTTACACTGCAAATTAGATTGCAGATTGAACACACCACACCCAAATCTAACTCTTTCTGCACATGTTATATCTGCCTCCCCTGCAGTGCACATGGTTTTGCCCAGTTGCTATCAAAAATCCTGCTGCGATCAACTTGGAATTACCCCCATTTTGTCTTCCAACATTGCTGGGTGATCATATCATACAACCCATTAAGAACCAATCTGGTGGACCATTATGCAACAGGTAGCATCTATCCTTCTGTATTAATGCCTATTTCCCTATAGATTGTAAGCTTGCGAGCAGAGCCTTCCTACCTCTGTCTGTCTTTGCCCAGTTTTGTTCTATAACTGTTGTTCTAATTATAAAGCGCAACGAAATATGCTGCGCTATATAAGAAACTGCCAATAATAAATAATAATAAATAAATAATTCCCAGAGTTCTAAAAAGACTCAAAAGGGAAAACGTTCAGGCAATTCTAATTGCCCCGGATTGGCCTCGGCGGGCCTGGTATGCGGACCTCCTGACCATGTCTCTAGAGGAGCCCTGGCCTCTACCGCTTCTCAAGGATCTTCTTCAACAAGGCCCATTCGTCTGTCCAGACTTACTGCAGCTTCGTTTGATGGCTTGGAGGTTGAAAGGGAGATTCTAGCCAGGAAAGAGCTTCCCTCGAGGGGTATCACGACTATGGTCCAAGCCCGGAAGGTCGTCACGTCTAAGCATTACCACCGAATCTGGAAGAAATTTGTTTCGTGGTTTGAGGGTATAAAATATTCTACTGTGGATTTTCAATTTGGCCGTTTTCTGCTCTTCCTGCAAGCAGGCATGGATATGGGCCTAAGGTTGGGCTCCCTTAAGGTTCAGATTTCGGCCCTCTCCATATTTTTCCAGAAGCAATTGGCTATAATTCCGGAAGTGCAGACATTTCTGAAGGGTGTCCTTCACATTCAACCACCCTTTGTCCCTCTCACAGCTCCGATGGATCTCAATGTGGACTTGACTTTTCTCCAGTCGGACTGGTTTGAACCTCTACACAGGAAGGATGGAATTGAAATATCTGAATTGGAATACTGTCATGTTACTGGCTTTGGCCTTTGCAAGGCGCATGTCCGAATTGGGGGCCTTATCCTGTAAGAGCCCTTATTTGATTTTTCACAAGGATAGGGCGGAGCTCAGGACTCGCCCACAGTTTTTGCCGAAAGTGGTATCGGCTTTTCACATTAATCAACCAATAGTGGTTCCGGTACTGTCTGACACTTCAGTTGTTCAAAAGTCCTTGGACATGGTTCGGGCTTTGAGGATTTACGTCAAAAGAACAGCTTGTCACAGGAAGTCTGACTCGCTTTTTGTCCTTAATTATGCTACCAAAATTGGATGTCCTGCTTCTAAGCAGTCCATTGCTCGATGGCTCAGATTGACCATTCAACAGGCCTATTCTTCTACGGCATTGCCACTGCCGGGTTCTATTCAGGCCCACTCTACTAGGTCGGTGGGTTCTTCCTGGGTAGCTGCCCGTGGCGTCTCGGCCTTACAGTTGTGCCGAGCGGCTACTTGGTCGGGTTCGAACGCGTTTGTAAAGTTCTTTAAGTTCGATACCTTGGCCGGTGAAGACCTTCAGTTTGGTCAGGCGGGTTTGCAGGGGTCTAAGCACTCTCCCACCCATTCTGGGAGCTTTGGGACTTCCCCATGGTACTAATCCATCCCCAAGGATGTTAGAGAAAATAGGAATTTAATACCTACTGGTAATTCCTTTTCTCGTAGTCCTTAGGGGATACTGGGCGCCCGCCTTACCTGGTTGTAAGTTCTTGGTTGGGTCTACTGTAGCTGTCCCTATTACTGTTTGAGTTAGCGTTGCTATCCTTTTGGTTTGGTTAGCATGGCTATCCTTTGTTCTGGTTAGCGTGGCTATCTTTTACTGTTGTTGTGTGTTGGTTCGTTACCTCACCGCTGTTGTTATATATTTTCCTTCTCTCAAAGTATGTCCATCTCCTCGGGCACAGTTTTTGTAGACTGAGTCTGGTGGAGGGGCATAGAGGGGAGGAGCCAGCACACACTGAATGATTTCTTAAAGTGCCAGGCTCCAATGGACTCGATCTATACCCCATGGTACTAATCCATCCCAGTATCCTACGGACTACGAGAAAAGGAATTACTGGTAGGTATTAAATTCCTATTTTCCAAACAGCAAGGCATAAAGTGTAGTGCCTTAACTCTGCAAAATGCCATTAGAACTACAAATGGAATCATGCGGCATGTTCAGATGAAACAAACATTGAACATTTTGCCCATAATCATCCATGCTTTGGGTCTGTTTTGCTGATAATGGCCCAGGAGCTCTTGTAAAATGAAATCACATAAAGAATTTAATGGACCCCATACATCAGTTAATTCCCTGACCCGCCAGCACCGCCAGTCTGCCAACTGGAATCAGGGAATTGATGATTGGCTATCCGTTGGGGAATCAGGGAAATAAATATGTGACCATTTTCGGTAGGGGAATCTGGATTTTTAAACATATTTCAAATTCACGATTCCTGAACCAGGCTGTCGGGGGATTGGGATGCTGTCCCTATTCATCTGTAAGGTTTGGGGGCCATAACTCTATATCAGTAGATTTTAGGCCAAAATCTGCCTGCCTCTGCCAGACAGCTGAACTTGGCTGTTGGTGTCCCGCAACAAGTGTCCCCCATCTTCAGGCATTACAATGTTGTTATTCAAACTAGTCAGTGCCAATATTTTAGGAACCTAATTTTTTTTAAGTGTGTTTGAAAGATAAGCTCTCTGTTTAATTTTTTTTAACCAAAACATGGTGGTAAAAAAATTAAAATTATGCAGTTTACCACCTTGTTTACGCCTGAAATGTCACTCGTGTGGTTTATTAATATATTGCTTTTAGATCAGTTCCGTAAAGGGTGCCAATAATTCTGGAACTGACTGTAATGAAATATGTGGAGGTACAGACTAGTCTGCGCTGTAACCGTTGTTGTATTCTTTCCCATTAGTATTACCAGGCAGATGCAGCCACCAGCACTTTGTGCTCACATAGTCAGTGCCACATACGTTTTTTGTATTGTTTCATTTAGTGCTTTGCAATGTCATTTTGGAATGCTCATTACCACAGAGACTATTTCTCCCATGTTGCCATAAATGTATCTTCCCTTTGTCCACCACTGTCCTTTCTTGGTTACATTAGACTCATCCGATTTCCCCATAGACCTGGAGTGCCGATGGACCCTAGTTATTAGGATCTTCTCCTACTGTATTCCTTTCTATCTAGTACAGTGTTGTAATAGATACTGTCTTCATTGTCAGAGAGAATATCCTACCATATTCCTAACCCTGCCATCTGTCCTTTGTAGTATTTCTACATCTGCAGAGGACACTTCTTTCACACCCTGAATTGTTGTAATCTATCCATGCAATAGATAGGAGTGCTCATATTTTAATACTTTATAGACAAATCTTACTTACACCTTGAAGACTGCCCCTCTCTGCCGACCATCGCAACATCTGATTCTGTTCCCTTTCTGCAGTAGATTGATCTATAACCCTTCAAATTACAAATATTATGCTAGTTATGCCCCACTGTCCATTGGGAAGCCCTTGACATCCATTATAGGGATCTTCTTTTTCTGAAATTGTCTTTTTCTGATTTTCGAAATGGTCTTTCTTCTCCATGATAAGTTAGACTCTTCCCTTGTTGCTGTGACTAGAGATTTACAAATCTTTCATTGTGGGATATTCTGTAAAAGAGGAAGTTAAATATTTAGCACAAACTTGTGTGTTAAATTGTCCCTCTTTGCACTCCGTACTCCATAGTGCTATATCGCAATTTTTCTTACCTATGAGAATGTGTAAAAACCGAGTTTGGGTTAGTCAATTCCACAAACAAGTTCACTTAAAGAATGCACACACATAACGTAATTGTATTTACTTATTTTCTCTGACAGCACTCCACATTATAAAAGTAGAAAGTTAAAACAGAAAACAGGGAGCTACCGTATACCAATGTGTCCTCATACACCTTTGCTGCAGTCACGCCCCAACCTCCCTTTTTGGAGCACTGAGTATCTGTTTTGTGTCTTTTTTGCCCAAATTTGCATCTTATTCATACAGTAGTGCTTAGTAACAAAACCACTTAATTTGACTGCACTGATTAGTTTGTTATGTGATCTGTAGATCTGTGTGCGACTGAGTCTAACTGTGTATACAAAGTGCTATGATCCAGCAGCAACGTTTATCTCCTCACGCCAAGTTCTGTTGTGCTTCGTATCATTTTTGTTGCATCTCATTGTGACTAATGTGCAGATTCGGGTGAACAGACGCAAAAAAGATGCTTGGAGCAAGCTGAGTTGCACGGGACCTGGGGGCTCACTTGCTCAATGCTTCTCTCACCACAAGGCTTATTGAGGCTAGGTGTATGATGACACAGCTGTAAATCTTTTTTTCTAATGTAAGCATGGCAAAAATTGTCTAAGTAACTATAACATTTTATATCCTAAATAAAGATGTTTTAATAGAATATGGTGTAAAATTGGTAAAATCATTACATAGAGACACTTTTCAGAACATTATTCTTACACCCTCCAGTATCTTTTCTCCATGAATACCCTTATTCTGCCTGTCTTCCACATGTAGCAGCAGCAAGAGATCTTGGCAGCCAAGAGGCAGCAGGAACTGGAGCAACAAAGAAAACGAGAGAGGCAGAGACAGGAGGAGGCAGAGAAACAGAGGCTGGAGCAGCAACTCCTGATACTGAGGAACAAAGAGAAGAGCAAAGAGAGTAAGGGAGAGTGGAGAGACAGAGGTGAAAGGGGGGGCTGGCTCAGAATGGGGCTTACAGGTTTCATGTCTGTGCTGTGGTGTTCTTTAACCTGTTGTCTTGTGTTCCCTTTGTCTTTTGTGTCCTTCCAAGGTGCCATAGCCAGCACAGAGGTTAAACTTAAGCTACAGGAATTCCTGCTCAGCAAATCTAAGGAGATGCCAGGGAGTGCCAACCATTCCATCCTACAGCATCCCAAGTGTTGGTGAGCTGGTTACTCCTATTCTTTCCTTGTTTCCTTTTTTTCTCCCCAATCCCACAAATCTGCACTCATTAAAAACCACCTCTACAACCCTTCTGTTTGCTTTCCTTCTGTCTGTTCCTTCCAGTCTAACCTGACCTCATTGCCCCTTACATGCTTTATGTTCTCTCATATTCTCATGTCTTGATCTCAGTCTTTCCACTGAACATGCGACCAACCTCCTCTATACATCTGATTTTCCAGGGGCACCCACCATACCTCACTGGACCATAGCTCCCCCCCTCTGGCTGGGTCACCAGCTACACCCCCCTCTTACAAGCTGCCTCTCCTGGGAAGCTACGATGGGCGAGATGACTTTCCCCTCCGCAAGACAGGTAACTAATCTGGGGCTTTGATGGTGTTGAAATTTATGATTGTCTCTGTTACTTTTTCACCGTCATAGTTTAAACAAAGTTGATCTATAATATGTACAGTAGTTTTAATATTTTTTTATGTTACAAAAACAACTTTATCTGACCTGGTGATTGTGAGAGTCAATAATACACATTTATATGCAAGGATGAAACAGTGGGCCTGATTCAGGTGCGGTAGCAGTAAGCATAGACTATGCTTACATATTGTATTGCGGCACGAGGCATGTAGTGTAAATAGACGCCTCCTGCATGCATGTGTGATCCACTGCTGTGTCCGAGAACGCACCATCGGATCACTCTGCGGCACCATTGGCCAGTCAAATAACCCTCAGTTTATGCAGACCAGTCACTGTAGCTCCATGGCTGAGGCAAGGAAATCTCCATCGGAAGACAAAGACCCTAGCTTTAGCACTCCCACAAAACGGAGCCCATCGCCGCCCCCTCCACTCCCCCAAACAGCTGTAGACTGTCAATCACCTGACGTCTGCAGCCGCTTTGCGAGCTAGGATGCAGGACCCATACTACACACGCCCAGTATGTGCAGTGTATAGAGCAGAGGTTTTCAAACTCGGTCCTCGGGAGCCGACACAGTGCATGTTTTGCAGGTAACCCAGCAGGTGCACAGGTGTATTAATTACTCACTGACACATTTTAAAAGGTCCACAGGTGGAGCTAATTATTTCACTTGCGATTCTGTGAGGAGACCTGCAAAACATGCACTGTGTGGGCCCCCGAGGACCAAGTTTGAGAACCTCTGGTATAGAGTATGGGTACATTGTATTTTTTCCCAGATAGAAACTGGACCTAAATCAGGCCTACTGTGCTGACAATCTGCTCCTTCTGAGTACATGGGGATTGTAGTAAATTCATCAATGAAATAATAGCAGTGGATGGTCATCTTTTAGTCCAGTGGTTTCCAAACTTTTTTGAATCACGGCATCCTAGAATATCAGAATTTTTTTCACGGCACCCCTAGGCCAACAATTTCTTATTGAGAAATTTAGAAAGAAATATTACGTTAAGTAGATCGCGTTTATTTGTCATCCTTAGGGTCAGTTGTGTGGTGAGGGACAAGATTTGCTTCTGTTTGGCCACATATTTTATGACTGGCAGCCACCAGCACTGGTTTTGCCTATTATATTGACCATGAATAATTTGAATTGGTCCTGGACCACCAACCCAGAGCACCCCTGCAAGTGTCCCGAGGCACCCCAGGGAGCCACGGCACACAGTTTGGGAACCTCTGTTTTAGTCATATCGTTCTGTTGTAGTATACGCTGTATGGTACATTCTGCGCTCTCATTCCCTTCTGAGTGTGTCAGCATGTCAGAGTCACCTCCCATACAGTCTCCCTTCTCATGCACACAATGGTAAACAAGCACTGATTGGAGACACTCAAAGAACATTTTCAAATGACTGCTGCATTCTAGTGCTATCAGTTTACACTGCTTTCTAAGGTAAAATAACAACTTGACATCATATTTGTCTTTTGTATACTTTTGCTACTTTTAAAATACATTTCAGGGAGATAGTTAGAGGCATGTCGTAAAAGTGACTTATACATATAACCGCTACTAGGTAAAGGGAGTAATATGCAAATGTGATAGGAGGCTGTTCTTTAACCAAGTATTAATAAAAAAAAATCATCAAAGTTCACAGAAAGAGCATGCACAGATAGCCAATAAGTCTGCTCTTTAGCCCATGAACACCATAGGTGCGACTGTGTTTCCTGTGCATTCAAAATATGCTGTACTCCACTATCTATTAGCATCTTAAATTATCACGCTAGCATTTCCAGTAAATCAACACACATCCTAGGGCACAAATCACACAGCTTTGGGACACCATTTTCTTGTAGCACAAATCCTCCTCTTGCTTCTTCCCAGTGTTTCCTTTATGTTGGGCGCATATGACATCACTGTACTGCACACACACATACACACGCAGCACGGCCTCAGGGTGATTTCCAGACCTTCCAGGGAGTCAGGGAGATCACTACTGTTTCTGGGAGTTTCCCTGTCATTCTTTCCTTGCTTGTCTGCTCTTTCAGCCTCTGAACCAAATTTAAAGGTTCGCTCTCGGTTAAAGCAGAAAGTTGCAGAAAGACGTAGTAGTCCTCTTCTCCGCAGGAAGGATGGAACAGTCATCAGTGCATTCAAGAAGAGAGCTATTGAGATTCAGGGTATGCAGCCATCCTCCTTACCAATTCCCAGTGTGACTGCTATTTGCCTTCTTCCCACGTTCTGAGTCCCTCATTGTCTTTCACTTTTCCTCTCTCAGTCCTAATTTCCTGTCATGTCTTACCCCCAAAATGTTCCTTGTTGATGTGTTGTAAATCTTCTTGCAGTTTCCTCTGTATGTAATAGTGCCCCAGGATCTGGACCCAGCTCCCCAAACAGCTCAAATAGTGCCATCTGTGAAAATGGACTGACTGGGAGTGTGCCGAATATTGTTAGTGAGGTAAGTGATCACTTCCCAGGAGAAACAAAGACTCAGAACTGTATAATGATGGAATATAATGGACAGTTTCAAGGTGGCCTAAAGGTTAGGAAAGTGGGAAGGCCTTGTCAGTGTTTTTCTTAAGGAGAGGGAAATGAGTATGTGCCTGGCATTAGAGTTCAGTGATTGGTCAGTAATAGTGCTCTGTTCCATACTTACCTGCATTTGTTTCCTCAGCAGAGAATTCTCACCTTGGATGGAGCAGGAGGGCCATTAGGGCTGTACACTTCTCCATCATTGCCCAACATCTGCCTGCAGGGAAGCGCCAGCAACCTCACTGTGAGTACTTGTTCCATAGGACCAGTCTGAGAGGTTGTTATATGACCATAATACATCTTAAAGGATGTTGAAGGAAAGAAAACGGTAATGGTGCACGGTGTTGTTGTATTAACTTTAGATTCTTACTTCAGGGCCAGTTCACCTCCCAGGAGGGGACAGAGCGCCAAAGCCTACGGCCAGGTGGTGCTTTCATCAGCACTACAGCACTTCCCACCCTGGATGGAGGGGAGCTAAGTCTGGGGGCTCCCTCCCTCCTACAGCATGTACTTTTATTGGAGCAAGCGAGACAGCAGAGTGCCCTCATAACAGGTTGATATTCTTTGCCCCAAATATCTTTGACTTTTTCATTTGTCCCTTTTGTGTATAATTTCCCATGTTTTATTTTTACTTGCCTTTTTCCACATTTTCATACATCCTATAATTGTGTAATTTTTATAAATTTACCCTGAAAATGGTTTTAATGTCTGTTATTCACAAGTCTATATCATTCACAGGTGTATATATACAGTTCTTTTTTTCACTTTGTCTTCTTTACCTAGTTTCTTACAGTCAGCCCAATGTCTCTTGTAATATATGTTCTGTTCATGTCTCAGTCCCGCTGCATGGTCAGTCCCCCCTGGTGGGGGGAGAGCGTGTGCCCAGTTCCCTACGCTTGGTCACAAAGGGCACCCGACATCGTCCTCTGAGCCGCACACAGTCCTCCCCTCTCCCACAGAGCCCTCAGGCCCTCCAGCAACTGGTCCTTCAGCACCAGCACTATCTTGACCAACAACAGCTCAGCAAGGTATTTGGGGTTGTCTAGTGCATGTCTTTCATTTCATTACCACATGCATATATTTCTGATACAAACTTTATTGTTCCTAGCAGACTGTGGAAGGAATACGACAGCCACCTACTCACCCAGAAGAAACAGAAGAGGAGCTGACAGAACAGGATGGGGGGGACCAGTGTCGTGCTATTTTCACTCTGGATGGGGGAACAGAGAGTGAAGGAACACAAGAAGAGGAAGAAGGAGGAGAAGATGAAGGGGATGATAGTGAAGATGGACGGACCAATGGTTCAGAGCATGCATTTAAAAAGGTGGGGATAGTTCAAGAAGGATGCAGCTCAAGCAAAAAAGAAAATATATGCTTTATTGGGAAGCAAGGTTGGACAAACGTGTTAGACTTCTAGAAGGATGGATGGCCTATTAACTCTTTAGTAGATAGATGTGCCTCCTTGGCTGAGGTAAAATTAATTATTAACAGAAGACTCCAATGAAAAAGTGCCCCTAGTGGCTGAATGATCATGGAAAACACACTTGTCTATACCAAGTGGAGGGAGCCATTTCATGACTATTTCCAAATCACTAGAAGCCAGTGACATTACTGAGACATGGAGCACTTTGTACAGTTATTACTAATTATTAGTTGTATTGGTTCCGCCTAGAGAATAGCTGCCCCCACTATGTAGTGGCTAAAGATGCACTTAAACCAGGCCACACATTCCTTCAAACATGGAAATATTGATTTATGTGGCAAACTATGTCTACAGGAATATATTTTCACTATTATAAAGTTCCAAATGGCAATGAACCAGTGTGTTAAACTCAGGGAAAAATATGCTGATGAAAAGCAATTGGTTGGAGTATTTGGTCAGCTGAGGGACTGCTGGTCAACGGAAGTTTTGTCAGAGAAAAGGAAGGTGAGACGTGTTTTGCAGAATGCATGTTGACTAGGCTCACAGCACTTTTTTTAAACTATCAAAACAACAAAAAGCACCATTTGAAGGGGATGGGATTATAGCAACTTGAACCTAATCAGAGCTTTAGCATGTTAACAGCAGCAAAGAGTATTTCAGACTATGCAACCTCTGTGTGTGTGTTTTTGTAATACAGAGAAGGCTAATATGCAACCAGTCTGAGAACATTGACAGCACAGGTGAGTAGGGATATGATGCACCTGTCAAACGGAAGCAGGTAGATTGTGGTGTCTATATACAAAATGTAAATCATATTTCATACACATATCCTCAGGTGTATTTTTTATTGTAAATGTGCTTGAACAGTAATAAACATAATGAGAACAACGATGAGAAAATGGGACAAGGAAATTAGTTTTTGATGGAATGTTCTGCGGTTCTAGGGCAGGTGGAGGAATGTTCTGCACTTACAGGGCAGGAGAAGGAATGTATGTTCTGCGGTTGTAGGACTGAAGGAGGAATGATCTGCGAATGCAGGGCTGGAAGAGGAATGTTCACGATTGTATGGCTAGAGGAGGAATATTCTGCTGTTGTATGGTTAGAAGAGGAATGTTCTGCAGTGGCAGGGCTGGAGGAGTAATGTTCTGCAGTTGTAGGGCAAGTGTTGGAACGTTCTGCAGTTGCATTGCTGAATGAGGAATGATCTGCGATTGCAGGGCTGGAAGCGGTATGTTCATGGTTGCACGACTAGAGGAGGAACGTTCTGCGGTTGTATGGCAGAGGAGGAACGTTCTGCAGTTGTATGGCTAGAAGAGGACTGTTCTGCAGTTGCAGGGCTGGAGGAGGATTATTCTGTGGTTGATGGCTAGAGGAGGAACGTTCTCTAGTTGGTTGGCCAGAGGAGGAATGTTCTGCAGTTGCAGGGCAGGAGTTGGAACGTGTTGCAGGGTAGGAGTAGGACTGTTCTGCATTTTGGATGGCAGGAGAATGTTGCAATTGCAGGGCAGAAAGATGATTGCTCCAGGGCAGGAGAAATAATCTGCTAGAGAGGAGATGGGGCTTGGAAAGATAGATTGAGGAAAAGATGTTTGCAGTGTGTGTACCTCAGTGTTTTGATGTAAGAGCACAGTTCATTGATGAGGAGAGCAGAGGATGAGTCATTCATTAATGACTCACCCCCCCTCCTTCCTGTGAGTCAGACTGTACTAACACTCTCCTCCTCCCTCTTGACCTGCTCTAAAATGTAATGGGGGGGCTGCAGGCTGAAAGCGGAGAGCGATTAGAAGTGAACAGTCATTGGCAGCTTTTTTTAATTTATTTTTTTTATCAATGAAACTTGCAAATGAACATTGCTGCAGGCATACAGATAATAAGTATTTATTATAACGCGCATGAAAATGTACATTATAATGAATGAAGGGATATAGGGACCCAGAATGTTTGTAGCTAATGCTGTTCTCACATGTCCTATGACTTCATAAATTGTGGTATGTGCTAACATAGCGTTCTACTCTGTGATACCACAAAATGCTTGTCTGATGCACCTATCCATTATACATAATTACAGACATGCAGTGGGGGCAGTTAAATTGTGTACCTCATGCCTCAGTGATATTACTAGTGAATTAATAAGTTGAATACTGATTTTAGAGATGTCTTATTTGTGTGCAGGTTACAGGTGCTTTTTCATTTTCATTTCCAGTTTGCCTTTAAGTCTCTGTACCATGTTATACTTTATAATGCATAAGCCAGTATTTATGAAGAAGGGATATTTAAAATACAAAATAAATTATTTGTTCCTTATGTTCATGTAGATTGTGCAACTAGTATTGTGCAAAATACCGTGCAGAAAATGGCGTTGTACTTTTGGCTTAATATGCTATACACTGCTCGTGTCATACCCTATCCCTCTTTATACTACTCAGAAATAGGGTCTTATGAAGTGTAAAAGTGAAAGTTAAGGGGGGTACACATGGAGAGATCTGTGTTTAAAATGTAAGCAATCTGACTTGATTTTAAGCACGGATCTGTCGTGTGTATGCCCCCCAGCAATAGCGATGCGATGCGCGACCCCGTGCATCGCTATCGCCGGTGCTAGGCTCAATCTAGCGGGTCGCTCACTTCAGCACTGTGTGAAGTGAGCGGCCCCCCGTCGTTGCCGCCCCCCCCCCCCCCCTCGCGGTCTGTGTTAAGATCGCTCAGCTCACATCTCTCCTGTCAGTACTGGCCTTTAGCCGTTTCTGTTTTATCAAAGAATCTTTCTTCAGGGCAGGGCTGGTGCAAGTTTCTTGGAGCCCTAGGCAAAATTTTAGCCTTCTGGCTGTACTGCCTCTAATCCGCACTTGCCAGCCCATCACAAGGCTACGGTCCACTTCTTGGTGTTTGTAGCTGCTCAGAAGCAGCCAGCCATTATAAGGGCATCGGAAGCTGCATCCGACGGCTGGTAACCATGGAATAGTTCGATGGGAAAAGTACTTCCATTGGATCCAGAGCATTGATGTTTGCTAACCATCAGCTTCCAATATACCATCCCTAAGCAGTGGCAGCCAGTGTTGGAGTGGGGCATGAAGGGCCCACCTGGGAAGTGCATTGGTAGGGGCCCATGCTCAGAGGCTTGGATAACCATTATTGCATGTTCTGGGCCCCTTGATAAATATATATATAGTAAATACTGCTAGTGCATGGATGATAATGTACCAGATTAATAACAGCAATGCACTGTAGAAAGGGGTTGGTATTGGGAGACCGGCATTTGGGATCCTGTTGATCACCATACCCACCCCAGAATCCCAGATTCCAGAATGCCGGGGGGTGGGGTTTAGACGAGCACAACGTATACCCTTGCGGCCTCGCTGCGCTCGCTAGTTTTTATTCCCATTCCTTGTGTGTCATGGACACCCACGTCACCCAAGTCACTGTTAGTCGGCATGCCAACTGTCGGGCTGTCCAGCGTCGGTATATATCTCCCGACCGCCAGTCACATAACTTCTTCCCGTAGAAAGTACACCATAGTCCTGTGTAGTATAATGTAACATATGCAAAATGTGTAATTCAGGTGCAAAATCTGATCCCTAAAGGAGGGGATGGGCCCCCAGGAAGTGGGTCCCACCGGGGGTTTTCCCTGCACCCTGTGGGCCAGTCCGACCCTGGTAGCATCCAGAGCAGCAGTGGAAGTCAGGGTGACAGTCTGTGGCTGGGATGTTAATCAGGCTTTGCAGTTATAGTGTACATATCATACATGCCAATGTGGAAGGTAAAGGGGACACGGCACAGCAATTGCGTCATCATGGCCCCGCCCCTGCTGTACAAAGATGCATTCCCCGGCATTGTAAATGGAGAGATGATCAGGAAGTGAGCAGGGGTGGACAATGGTGAGTATGGTACATACAGTATGTACTATGTATACAGTAGTTTGGAAAAGAATAACACAGTGCCAGTTTCTGGCTCAGGCAGCATAGGTCAGTAATAATAATAGTAATACTTACCTCCCACTATTTAGATATTCAAATTCCGGACAAAATAAGCACCACCCCAAACTTCACCCAGATCCACCCCTTTCATGGTCTGAGATTTGGGACTGTCACACAACAATCATTTTGAAAGCAACGTTTAGGATACATTGGCAGTGTATAGAAGAGAACAGAAGATGTGTTTGTCTTGTACAGTTTGGAAGTTTGGGTAGCTGGGTTTGTAGCTGGCAGTCTGTTGCTCTTAGTTAGAGTTTTCACTCCATCAAACCTTTGTAATTTGTTAAGGCTCATTTTGTGAATGGCAAAAGCATAGCAGAATAAAGGGTCTATTTACTAAACCTTGGCTGGAGATAAAGTCACTGGAGATAAAGCACCAGCCAATCGGCTCCTAACTGTCATTTTTCAAACACAGCCTGTGACATAGCAGTTAGGAGCCAATTGGCTGGTGCTTTATCTCCACCGACTGTATCTCCATCCAGTGCTTAGTAAATAGACCCCTTACTGTTTTGTGAAACAGCTGGCTTACAGGGAAATGCATGGATTTTCAGGCCACTAAGTTGGTGTCTGCTGGAATACAAAGTTTACCAACGACTGATATAGTAGTTGTACAGACCTGAGCCATTCTTGCTTAAGGATTTTATTTCTTCACCAACACTGACGTCCAATAGATCAAATTTTGGGGGTAATTCTGAGTTGATCGCAGCAGCAAATTAGTTAGCAGTTGGGCAAAACCATGTGCACTGCAGGGGGGCAGAGATAACATTTGCAGAGAGAGGTATACCCCTTTTCCACTTACGATCACGGGTCGCAGCCGGGAGCCTGACACGGGAGCTGCCCCCTGCTGCGACCCGTGCTCGTCCCCTTTCCCATCAGCAGTCACAACCCGGCATATGCCGGGTTGGTGACGCTTCTAGTGACGCGGCAGGGGCGGCGCAGGGAGATCACATGATCTCCCAGCGCTGCCCTTCCATACAGTGTAAACGGGAGCCGTGTCGCATCGACACGGCTCCCGTTTACACTAGAACCCTACCCGGATCATTCCCGTGTCCTACCCAGGTAAATAGCCGGGTAGGATTCACGGGTCACTTGATCCGGGTTGACCCTTTTCCACTTGCCAAAAACACGGGTAAATGCGCGCCCCTGTGCATTTACCCGTGTTTTTTGAGCTAGTGGAAAAGGGGTATTAGATTTGGGTGGGTTATATTGTTTCTGTGCAGGGTAAACACTGGCTGCTTTATTTTTACACTGCAATTTAGATTTCAGTTTGAACACACCTCACCCAAATCTAACTCTCTCTGCACATGTTATATCTGCCACACCTGCAGTGCACATGGTTTTGCCCCACTGCTAACAAATTTGCTGCTGCAATCAACTCTGAATTAGGCCGCTTGTCTCTATAGTTTGTGCTTTCCGTTAGTATTTCTAGGTCACTTCTATGTATGTACCAAAGATCCCAATGTCTCTTCCTTCTCATTATTAATTTAACACTTAAATGAGGGTACACAGTAATTTATATATTAATAATTAATATTAATAAAGGGTTAGTCAGAAGTGTTAGTAGGTTAAGTAGGATATTTTTGCAGTTTCCACAAGATACATATTCCAGAGCATCAACAAAGGAGCAGAACTACAGTAGGTGCAGACTACATTTGCACCTTAGAATGTGCTTGCCAGATAAATATACAGTACCTTGCTAAAGTATTCACCCCCTTGGCTTTTTACCTATTTTGTTACATTACAACCTGTAATTGAATTTTTTTTTAATCTGAATTTTATGTGATGGATATGCACAAAATAGTCTAAGTTGGTGAAGTGAAATGAGAAAAATGTATATAATTATTTTTTTATAAATATAAATAAGAAAATTGGCATGTGCATATGTTTTCACCCCCTTTGCTATAAAGCCCCTGAAAAGTTCTGGTGCAACCAATTACCTTCAGAAGTCACATAATTAGTGTGTGCAATCTAAGTGTCACATGATCTGTCAGAATAAACACACCTTTTCTGAAAGGCCCTAGAGCAGGCCTGGCCAACCTGTGGCTCTCCAGCTGTTGTGAAACTACACATCCCAGCTTGCTCTACCACAGTTTTAGCATTCCCTAATAGCAAAACTGTGGCAAAGCATGCTGGGAATTGTAGTTTTACAACAGCTGGAGAGCCACAGGTTGGCCAGGCCTGCCCTAGAGGCTGCAACACCACTAAGCAAGAGGCATCACTCTGAAGACCAAGGAGCTCCCCAAACAAGTCAGGGACAAAGTTGTTGAGAAGTACAAGTCAGGGTTGGGTTATAAAAAAATATCCAAATCTTTGATAATCCCCTGGAGCACCATCAAATCCATCATCTCCAAATGGAAAGAACGTGGTACCACAAGAAACCTGCCAAGAGAGGGCCAGACACCAAAACTCACAGACCGTGCAAGGAGGGCATTAATCAGGCAGCACAGAGACCAAAGGTAACCCTGAAGGAACTGCAGAGTTCTACCGCAGAGACTGGTGTATCTGCACATGTGACCACAATAATCCGTACACTCCATAGAGCTGGGCTTTATGGAAGAGTGGCCAGAAAAAGAAGCCATTACTTAGTGTTAAAAACAAGAAGGCACATTTTGAGTTTGACAAAATGCATGTGGACGACTCCCCAAATGTATGGAGGAAGGTGCTCTGGTCAGATGAGACTAAAATTTAACTTTTCGGCCACCAAGGAAAACGCTATGTCTGGCGCAAACTCAACACATCCCATCACCCCAAGAACACCATCCCCACAGTGAAACATTGTGGTGGCAATTGGGCAAAACCATGCTGCACTGAAGGTGGAGCAGATGTAACATGTGCAGAGAGAGTTAGATTTGGGTGGGTTATTTTGTTTCTGTGCAGAGTAAACACTGGCTGCTTTATTTTTACACTGTAATTTACATTTCAGTTTGAATACACCCCACCCAAATCTAATCTCTCTGTGCACATGTTCTGTCTGCCCCACCTGCAGTGCACATGGTTTTTCCCAATTGCTAACTTTTTTGGTTTGCTAACAAACCTGAATAAGGCCGTATGCTGTGAACATTCAGATCATCTGATTGGATAATAAACATGTAATACATGGATAAGCATTAAATTAAGATTAGATATAAGGTAGTCAGACCTTACTCAAACACACCTTAGAAAGTTGAACTTCCTCATAGATAAGTAAAAAAAAAACCCAAATGACATAAAATAGGAAATCAGGCGGTTAGTATAAAGCATTTTCACTATTGTAACAATACTGGGATATTTCCATTGCGCAGTGTTGATGAACTTTGAACAACTTCTTAGAGGTAACTGGATATACACGGATATCCCATTTGTGTCTCTATGTGTGTCCTTACAGAAACCGTCTCCTCTTCCCCCATTCTTACTTAGATTTTGTATATTATAACTTCTTATAACAAACTTCTCTCTGCTCCCCAGCTGTTCCCAGACACACTCCCTCTGTATCAAGGTTCCCTTCCTCATTCGGCTTTAAGTCGTACACAGTCGTCTCCTGCAGCTCCTCTCTCTTCGTGCAGTACAGAGCCGCGCCGCAGAGTCCTCAGCACCACAGGTTTGAAAACATATCTAACTTACATAATGCCTATTATATCACTATATCACTAGTAGGGTATGTTTAGTCTGGTTCCCCTGTAGTTTCTAATGTTAAAGATTGCAAGATGAGGTCAATAAATCCCAATCCTCTGTTGTCTAATTTGTTAATTTTATATATTTTCTTTCACACATTAATAATCTAATTTTCACAAATCAGTTCACTTATTTTGAAAGGGATAGGCCACACATTCATCCCCTTGCAAGCACACACTACATCAATCTGTTCAGCTGCAATGCTGATCGTTTTTTCACAAAGTACAAGGTAAGATTGAAATAGTTACAATTCTCTAGCTTAGAATTCTCTAGCTTTCTGTGAAAGGGCAGATAGCTCAATGAATAGAGTGCCTGACTGCAATGCCACAGGCAATGGGTTCGGATCCCTGGTATGTCAGCATCTTGAAATGTAATTGAGGACAATGTGACTGAATAACAAAGCGCTCTCAAGTCAAGTTCATGAATGTTGTATTAGCGACGAGAGGAGTGGGGCAAGGAGACAGGGATGGTCAGAAGATGCTGGGCTTCAAGAAGGGGGAAGCTACATGTGAAAGTAATTAGAACAGATAATTGACAAGTGCTGCCAGCAGCACCCCCTACCCTGCAGCACTATGTGCAGTGGCACACTCTGCACATACCTAGTTATGGCACTGGTGCATGCAAACATGGGCTGTTCAGTGGGTTTACTGTGGGAGTGTTGCAGGAGTGTTCACAGATGCACAGCCGCAGGCTTAGGAGGCCATGGTCAGATGGAGAAACTGCACCTGCCATAGGGTGTCACCAATCGGTATTACAGCGTGCATGGGCACTAAAAGTGGTTGTCTCAGTCCTTGCACATTTGACCGCAGGAATGTACATAAGGGCATAAAGTCGCAGATGGTTGGAACTTTTACTGTTATGGCTGCCAGGCATTATTGGCTGGTAACTCCATATCCATAGCTTTAATTGGTATTAGATAGATGTAATTTGTTAAAATATTTTACATAGTCATTTTGATATTATTGTGTATGCTGCAGTACCCACACATACTCTACAGTACCCACACATACTCTACAATACCCACACATACGCTACAGTACCCATACATACGCTACAGCTGTTATTTGTTTTATATTTTACATAGTCATTTTGATATTATTGTGTATGTTGCAGTACCCACATGTACTCTATAGTACCCACATATATGCTACAGTACCCACAGTACCAACACATACTCTACAGTACCCACACATATGCTACAGTACCCACACATACACTACAGGACCCACAAATATGCTACAGTATCCACACATACACTACAGGACCCACAAATATGCTACAGTATCCACACATACACAACAGTACCCACAGTATCCACACACACGCTACAGTACCCACACATACTCTACAGTACCCACACATATGCTACAGTACCCACAGTACCAACACATACTCTACAGTACCCACACATATGCTACAGTACCCACACATACACGACAGTACCCACACATATGCTACAGTACCCACAGTACCAACACATACTCTACAGTACCCACACATATGCTACAGTACCCACACATACACGACAGTACCCACAGTATCCACACATACGCTACAGTGTCCACACATAATGCTACAATGCCCACACATAATGCTACAGTACCCACACATGTAAGCTACAGCACCCACACATAATGCTACAGTACCCACACATATGCTACAGTATCCACACATACAGTACAGTACCCACACATAATGCTACAGTACCCACACATAGCTAGAGCACCCACACAACCATGTTTGTAGTTAGCCTGATATACAGGAGAGTCTAATATTATTCAAGGTTTCTGTGGACTGCGGCATAATTATTGAGCCCTGATACTATAATGGCATTTTTATAGGATTATATGTTTTATTACATTATATTATTCTTTGTAATACAAAGGCTTCTCTAAAGGTCACTGAAGTGGTGATATCATAACTCCCTGTTTATACAGATACCTTTTACAGAGGTTTAGACATATTTTATATATACTAGCTAGCCACTAGCATGGCTGATGCTTGAACTCCGTTATGTTAGCAGTGCAGAAACACTAGTAAAGGGCAGTGTGAAACACTAGAGTCTAGTGTTTCACACTGCCCTTTACTTAGGCTACAGCATAACCTGTTACAGTGACATACACTAAGTATATGCCTTTGACATTAGAATATACTTACATTTTTATTTTCTAATACCATATAGAGCAATGTTTTTCACAAATTACTATAACAAAGACACATACATTTCTTACTACCCATGACAATCACCCCCACCCACATTTACTTTCTTCTGACCTGTCATGCTTTTTCCTGTTTCCCAGGCTTAGTCTATGACACTCTGATGCTGAAACACCAGTGTACGTGTGGGGATACCAATAACCACCCAGAGCATGCTGGGAGAATACAGAGTATCTGGTCCCGCCTGCAGGAGACTGGACTACTGAGCAAATGCCAGGTAATTTCTTGGGGTATATGACTGTGTTAACCACATGTTAAGAGGTTCATATGTGTGTGAATGGGTCACATTTGTCAGTCACACAAGAGATTTAAACAGAATGGGTCAATGAGGGAACTGATGTAAATTGTAGAATGTGCACAAATGATGAGACATGTTTGGACGTCTGCACAAAAGACTTGTATATATGGCTGAAACTGAGTATTTGAAGGGATATCTTAGGGGCGGTCTTCAGGGTGAGATACAAAGAGTGACATGATGTCCCTGTCACAGCGCGTACGGGGCAGGAAGGCCACGCTGGACGAGATTCAGACGGTACATGCTGAGCACCACACCCTGTTGTACGGGACCAGCCCACAGAGCCGCCACAAACTGGAGAGCAAGAACCTACTGGGTGAGGGGTGAAACAGAGTGCGTATAGTTGCTTGGGACATGGAAGTAGGCAGCAGATAACTTAGACCTGGGATGGGGATCTTGGGCAATTTAAAGGGAACAATTAATTCTTTGGCAGCAAACGAGCAAGTTAGCAATAAAAAGGGATAAAGTGGGAGATTGTTGTGTGGAGTGTGGGCAGGGGGTGGGCATGATACAGGGAGAGGACAGATAGGATTTAGTAGGGAAATAGAAGTTAAATTAAAATTACACAGAAGCAACACAAATAATGTAAATAATATACTGTGTGTATATATATGTATATATATATATTTGATTAAAAATTTTAAAGAGACGGGTTAGCATTAAGATAGCTAATATATCTTTAGAACTTAATAACGGTGGGTGACGTTTTTACTTTGTCCTAAAACTCTCTTCCTTCATTCCTTTCTGTGTAACCTACTTGTAGGACCTCTCTCTCAGAAGTTGTACTCAGTGCTGCCCTGTGGTGGGATTGGGGTAAGTCATCAGACACAGCTTCCTTGCAAACTAATTTTAGACATGTTTTCTTCTGTTAGATTCCACTTTACCAAATTCCTTTAAGGCCTTCTATAAATTATATCATCTAGACTAGTGATCCCCAAATCTCTTTACTGTTATCAAATCTCACCGTAATACTCTTAGTGTCCTCCATTTGTATATAGTACACATTGTCTTTTGTGTAACAGGTAGATAGCGACACCGTGTGGAATGAACTCCACTCACCAGCAGCAGTGAGAACGGCTGTAGGCTCCCTCCTTGAGCTGGCAGTCCAAGTGGCATCTGGAGAACTTAAAGTGAGTCGCTATGGGCAATGTATCGACATTATGTCATTGGAGATGTTTTTCTCATTTTTAATTTGTATCTGCTAACCTTAAACCTCTTTAATCCACTGGTTCTCATTCTTTGTAAATTTAACTTCCATAGAATGGATTTGCAGTTATCCGTCCTCCAGGACATCATGCAGAGGAGTCGGTTGCCATGTGAGTATGTTGAGAAGACATCTAGATATGATGGCCTTGACTCAGTAATTGGAGACTCATACATCACATGTGTCTCACTCCTGCTCTTATTAAAACCATTGAATGTATTTATGTTTCCACTGGGGCTTCTTTCTACTGTTCCATTTTGTTTTGCCTTTCTTTGGGTAGATTTATGTTTTATCCTTAGTTGCTAGCTATGCCTTCATTTCTTTGGATGACCATTTCTTTCTGTTCCACACTGGCCTGTAACTAACCATATCCCTATCCCCTTTTCCTTTAGGGGTTTCTGTTTTTTTAACTCTGTAGCTATCACAGCCAAACTACTCCGTCAGAAGATGAACGTGGGTCGCATTCTGATAGTGGACTGGGTAAGCTACTGAAAACCGGGCATCTGTGTGACATTTACATGAAAGTCTATTATAATTAGTAATAAATCCATGATCAAACTATTCTTCTTACAGGATATACACCATGGTAATGGAACCCAGCAAGCCTTTTACAGTGACCCCAATGTTCTCTATGTATCTCTCCACCGTTACGATGATGGGAACTTTTTCCCTGGCAGTGGCTCTCCAGAGGAGGTGGGTTAAGGAGGTCTGGTGTGTCTCTAGAAGGTAAGTTGATGGAACAAATAGGTAACTATATAATGTTTCTCTGTTTCACAGGTGGGTGCTGGTTGCGGAGTGGGCTTTAATGTGAACATTGCATGGACAGGAGGCGTGGAACCCCCCGTTGGGGATGCCGAATACCTGGCTGCTTTTAGGTATTGTGGAGATAATTACAGGTTTCCTTTTCTCTATTCTTGTGCCCATATCAGTTGTGATTCTGCTGCCCATTTAGGTCATTTTAGATGCCTGCAAGGCATTATTATTATTATTATCATCATCATCATAATCATCATTATTTTGAAGGAATCATAACGTGTCAGCAGCGCTGTACAAACATTATACATAGAAACAGTGTAACTTGACATATAAGTAATATAAGTACTATACAATGTAAATACAACAACACACAGCAATACAATGATAGACCAGGTAGGCCGAGGACAAGGGGAGAGGGTAGGGCAACTCGCTGTGACTTATAAGGCAAGAAGTGGTAACTCACAAGGAGCGAACGTTAGTTCAGCACTCGATGACTCTGTACCCAACTTAAGGATGAGCATACAATATCAGAATCCATAATGGTTACTTGGAGTCACAAGAGAAGGCGGCAAGGGTAGTAAGAGTGTATAAGCTTATATGCTAAGAGGAGGGGTGAACAATTGGCACGTGAACTGGGAAGAAGAGCAGGTCTTCCAGGGATTGTTAGATGCAAATAAGTGAAAGAGCATTAGAGGTTACAGTAGTTGAGGAGAAAAATGATAAGTGAATGGATGACAGTTTTCATCAGGGGTGAAAAGGGGTTTGATTCTAGAGTTGTTGCAGAGGTGAACAGAATTGAGAGAGGGGTGAAGGAGTGTTGTCAAGGATGACACCCATGCAGCAGGTTTGAGAGACAATAGGGAGGGAGAGTCTGTCAACAGAAAGAGAGGGGGCGAGACAAGTGTGCTGTAGAAGGGGGTAAAAACAATGACTTTGGTTTTGTTAATTAGAGAAAGCATTGATCCATAATTAGTTGGCAGGGAGACAGGAAGTGACACAAGAGGATGGAGGAAGAGTGGTCAAGGAAGGAGAGGAAAATGTCAGTGTATCCAGCCTAGAGATTATTGGAGACTGAAGGAGCTGATGAGGCTTCAGGGGAGGAAGTGTAGATGGAGAAAAAGATGGGAACAATGATGGAACCTTGGGGGACAATGGCAGGAAGAGGAACGGGAGGGGAGATGGACTCAGAGGTGGAAGCAGAAAAGAAAAAGTTGGTGAGGAAAGAGCTGAAAAAAGAGAGGACAGAGTCATGGAGACTGATAAAGTGGATATTTTAAAGGAGAAGCAAGGACAGTGTCAAAGGCAGCTGACAGATCTAAGAGAAAGAGCTTTGGCTGTGAGAAGGTAATTTGGTGACCTTGGTTAAGACTTAGGGGTAAATTTACTAAGATGGGAGTTCTATTTAAGATGGGATGTTGCCCATAGCAACAAATCAGATTCCAGGTATTATCTTCTAGAAGGTGCTAGATAAATGAGAAGTAGAATCTGATTGGTTGCTATTGGTAACATCCCATCTAAAATAGAACTCCCATTTTAGTAAATTTACACCTTATTGTTTATTGGGCCCAATAGACCATCAGTTCAGGCATCCATCTGAATGAGATCTCTGTGACATCGATCAGGACAGTGTAAAATTCAATGAAACAATAACCCATTTTTGTGTAAAGACATCATTTAACCTCATGAATTGTGCCTTGTAGTTTTTGGTTATACAGCCTGAGTGCTGAAAGACTGGATATTTATTTTACACAGGTGTAGTCACCCACTGCATGGGTAGAATTCTGTTTGAATTAGTTTACATTCCCACTACACTGTTTCCGATTCTTGCAATTCTTTTGTGTTCCTCTTAATTTTCGCCTTCTTTCTTTTGTGTTATCCTCTTGTTCTTTTGTGTTATCCAATATTACTTTCTCAGATATCCATTTTAATTAAAATTTACAATCAGGAAAAAATTATGTTTCACTGTTGGTAGTAATATTCAGTGAACAGGAACAAAACATTGCTCTCCAGTTGCTGTGGAATGTCCCAATGTAGATTAATGACTTGTATCCTAAAGAGACTCGTATAAACAAGCATTTTTGTGGTACATGAAAGTGTATAATCTCAAAATGAAAACACTTTCTATTCTTTGGGTTTACCTATAAATGGTTTCATTGCTCTGTATATGCATCATATGAAGTGCCAGCCCTCCAAAGATGCTACTCACTTTTCAAATAAATGACTATCTTATCTCTTCTATATGAATATCTATCGCAAACAGAGGTATCACTCAGTCTCATTTAGCCTGTATTGAAAATTACTCAGCTCCTTATAGGGTTTGCAACTGACTCAGAATGGGTTCATGCCCACAGCAGTTCCATCTGCACTACGTTGCAGGTGTTCAAGTTACCAGTTGGTGAATGCAGCTTAAGCAGACCTCAAATTAGCAACTTATCGATCAGTATGGGGGTCATATTGCCTGTGTGTAAACTTTTTCAGTCAAGTACTTGCTGTTCATGACACGCATCACAAGCATGTAATAAGGGAAGCGGTTGACATACCGCTAGTCAGGATCCCGGCGGTCACAATGCCGATGCCAAAATCCTGATTAGCTGTGAAATGCTTATGCTGGAATCCCGGCAACACAGGCTACTCTCCCTCTGTGGGTGTCCACGACACCCACAGAGGGAGAATAGAACCTGTGGCGAGCGCAGTGAGCCACCGTGGCTGCAGCGCGGCGAGCGCAGCGAACCCGCAAGGGGCTTTCTAGCGCTCGCCCGACTGGTGGCATTACAGCGTATGGGATCCCGCTGTCGGGTTCATGTCATCCGGGATCCCGTCCGCTGGCATTTCCTACTGATCCCCGTAATAAAGGGCACAGTGTCCTGCTATACTATAATACAGAGGGGGCTATAGAAGACGTTTTGTAAACTGAACTTTGTATTCGGCTTCCCAGCCATTGCCCTAACTAACGTTTCCCCCCTTTTACCGTAGAATGGTGGTCATGCCCATAGCCCGGGAGTTCTCACCAGACTTTGTCCTTGTCTCAGCTGGGTTTGATGCAGTGGAAGGGCACCAAAGCCCTCTTGGAGGCTACTCTGTGACAGCAAAATGTATGACCTTTAATACTGTTTTTTTTTCTCTGTAAATCACATGCTAACCTATTTTAATATGTACAAGTAAACCCATGGCTGGTGCTAAGAAATCATAGAAGAAATCATATCAACCAGCCGATGCATCTAGTTTGTTCTATGTAATGCCTGCTTCAGTGTTATTAAATTATCTTAGGTTTACCAATCTTGTTTTGCTTTTGTTTTTTTATTAACTTGCTATCTTGTAGTTATACTCTGTGATCTGCAACTCCCACCTATTATACACATGAATTACCCTTGATTGTCACGATTCTAACATATGATGTAAAATGACTCTTCCTTTTGAGACATTATACTTGATATTCCTGACATTATAGGGCAGCCCGTAATCTGTTAAATTAGAACGTCTTGCCAGGCCCATATCTAAAATAGAATAATGTGAACACTTACAGTAGAAATTCTCCAATATAAATACATACTGTAGCTATTTATATCTATAGATCTATATCTATCTCTCTATCTTTCTGTTTGTCTGTATCTTTTGATATGCTGAGACTCCTGTCTAGTAATGCATAGGTTCTCTTTTCGATTGGATTACAGCAGCAAACAAAGTTTGGCATGGACTCCACAAATACTCTGGAGTACTGTGTAGATAATGTACACCATGCCTCCTGCATATTGGTCCATAATTCTCTAATATTCGTGGGTGATGAAATCTTGTCTTTGATGGCACATTGAACTGCATTCCACTTGTGTGCTATTGGGTTCAAATCCTGCAAATAAGGTCCCAAATCATGATGCCAAACTCAGAGGAGTACTCCTTCAGCCATAGACTGGTGGCTACGGCCTTTGCAGTGGCGCATTTGTCATGCTGAAAGAGCCTACTTACGTGAACAAGTGCAAATGATCTGCTTGTATGGTTACATTGTACCGTCAGTGAAAACACCCCACACCATAACAGAGTCACCGTCACCTTGGACCTCTTGTTTGTTGGCCTGCCAGGTCTATTCCACCATGGGGTTTTCTACACATGTGTAATCGTCCATCTGCCCGAACCATTGGAACCTTGACTCCTCAGACCAAGCTACACATTTTCATCCTCTTGCATCCAGCGACAGTGTTCACGAGCCCAGACAGTGTGCAGAGCCTTGTGTCATGGGGTCAGCAATGGGGTCACTATAGGCAGTCAGCTCCTGTACCCCATACAAGAAAGGGAACATAGTCCTTGATCGTTCACAGTTTTTCGTTGGGAAGTTTTGTTGCATGCTAGATGTCTTCCCTGATGTTGTTTGGTTGCCGTAGATTGTTGCATGTGAAAATCTGAATTTTGTGTTGATTTTGGAGGTGGTGGGATACATCAGTCCTCGTCCAAAGTCCTTTAAATCATGATACGCTGTCATTTTCACTGCAAATTATGCAACAAAGGATCACAGACATATCTGCCTATATATAGCACTTCACTTGCGGAAGATACCATTAACCACTACTTCATAGTGCAATCAAGTGATTATTTTCATACGTACATCTAATCAGGAAAAAGGAGCTTATCTTTCTTGTCTTTAGGGCCTAATTCAGTAAGGATTGCAAATTCTGCTAAATACCGCCTCCTGCTTGCCGGCCTCCGCCCCCGCAATGCTTCGTCTTCGGCCTGGAAACGGAGCGTTGCCGCCCGCCCCGCGACCCCACTCTGCCCGATTGCCAGGCAGAGGCGATCACATTTCCTGCGGCCCCCCACCCCCGCAGAAAATACGGGCACATGCGCATGACGGGTGCTGCTCATGCGCCTGCATCTTTTTTGTACCTTTTGCAGCTGAATCGCACACTACGATACAACCTGAATTAGCCCCTTATTCTGGTAACTCTGCTATCAGTGGCCCAGGATTATCTCCTCTCTCACAAGATCTGAAAACATAAAAAAATACAAGGTGCAAGACCACCTGGTGCATTACCACACATACACAATATTAATGCAAGTAAAACATATTTACAAGCCAGTTAGAGTGTAGCATCCGAATGGAGTTCACTGGATCAGAAAGCCAACAGTCCACAAGGTTGTCCAGCCAAACACAGTATGGGAGGCCAATTTAGAAAAATCAGGTGAACAAACTCCTCAACAGGCAGAACCCTGGTTGGTGAAATAATACTCAACTATTTGTTATATTTACTAAAGGTAGATTTTTATCGATTTAACTCAAAGAGTGTATGGGTAACATTACCGTTTTCTCTGCCCTTACCATTTTTTTAAAATAATTTACCAAAGTTGTATGTCTCTGTGCTCAATGCAGGTTTTGGCCACCTCACCACGCAGTTAATGTCTCTGGCTGAAGGAAGGGTCGTCATGGCTTTAGAAGGAGGACATGACTTAACTGCCATCTGTGATGCCTCTGAGGCTTGTGTATCAGCTCTTCTGGGCATGGAGGTGAGGGCAGGCAGGGTGGAACCCCATCAGGAGGAGGTGGGAGGGTGGCAGATGTTTCTGCAGTGCTTTTCTCTTGTTGTCATCACACTAACTTTCTTTCTTGATCCGTAGCCCGCACTCTATGATAACGTTCTACAGCAGAGACCCAGTGACAATGCAGTGACCACTCTAGAGAGAGTCATCGCTATACAGAGTGAGTGACCAAATGGCCATAGATGGTGTGCGATGAGTAATGCATAGCAGAGATGTTACAGATTTGATGAGAGGTTCATAGTTGATAGAAAAGGTGTTATGATGTGTGGCTAAGGGGATGGATTAGAAAACACAGAACAATAAGATGGAAATAGACAAGAACTGGAATGAAGGACTAACAAAGTGTGGTTATGAGATAATCAGTAGAAATATGAAGTCTACTTACGGCAGGAACGAAGTGGCGGCACTGTAATGGGGCATAATATGAGCTGGGAACACTATGTCATAATATGAATTGGAGGTACTGTGTTACATAATGTGTACTGGCAGCCCTGCAGTGTGACATAATGTGAGCTAGGGCATTACTATGGTTCATAAAATAAGCTAGGGCACTATTATGGGGCATTATGGTGTCTCCCTAGAACAGTGGTCTCCAACCTTAATTGGGGTGTGAGCTACTTTCGGAAAATAAAACCTCTGAAGGAGCTACCCTCTCCCCCAATGCGCGTGCGTTCCTGCAAAAGTGGGTGTGGCCTCACAACTACAAGTTATGCCCCCCCACCGCGTAGTGCCAGATACACAAGTAATGCCCCTTAGCAGTGCCAGATACCCAAATAGTGCCCCTCAGCAGTGCCAGATATTCAAATAATGCCCCTCAGCAGTGCCAGATACATAAATAATTCCCTAGCAGTGCCAGATACACAAATAATGCCCCCCAGCAGTGCCAGATACAATGCCCCCACCAGTGCCATTTAAAATGCCCCCCGCAGCGCCAGATAAAATGCCCTTCCCCCCGCAGTGTCCGATACAGTGCCCAACACAGTGCTAACCCTTGCTGGCTTCTTCTACTGCCGCCGGTGCTGCACCTCCTGTATGAGGGACGGAAGGGGAGGAGAGCGCAGCGTGTGCCTCTCCTGTGAAGTCCGGAGAGCGGCTGCGATGAGGGTGACAGAGTTGCCAGCGGTAGCGGGCATTTAAAATATGGTGCCGGTAAGTGAGCCAATCAAAAGTTGTGGTCCGGCAGCCAATCAGGTGCCGCCACTGCCGGTCCACGAGCTCTGATTGGCTGACGGCCGGCACCATATTAAAAATGAAGGGAGAAGGAGTGCCAGTGACTGCCCAAACCCGTGCGCTCTGTGAGCTACCGAAAATACTAAGGCGAGCTACGGGTTGGAGATCACTGCTCTAGAAGCATTGGGACAGATGCCCCTTCACAATGTTGCCATGGAGCCCACAAGGTTCTGGCTAAGCCCCTGAATGGAACTTTTCTATGGCTGTCATAATCAGAAACTTAGAGTCATTTCAATAAACCTGATGTACATAAATTAAATATTTAATTCCTAAGTTATAGAAATATACCAGTACACAATTAAAGAATGGTCTTTTATGTGCAAATACTGTAAGTACTGGTTGTTATGGTCACCTTGTGTGTTATACCAAATACTGTACAGTAACATCTCAGACCAATTTAGATACAAAATGAATTAAATGCCCCTATTTTGATTATCCTCTGACACCCTTAAGGCCAGCTTACACATTTCCAATCACAGTTAACACTAGCTGCAATATAAAAATTCCACATAATTGACATAACTTTAAAAAAAAAAAAAAAAGACCAGAATTAAATATATAAGCATGGAGGTCTACCACCACTCTGCATCAAAAAAGCAAGACACTGTAGCTTGTGCGGCGGCCATTGTCAGAACTGGGAGATACTGACAGGAATGTGAGACATGCAGACAGACATGGAATGGGATACAGACCTGCAGCTCAGGAGAGATGGACACAGGCATACTGATGACCTGGGAACAGAATGAAAATGCAGAGAATCACACTGACAGGACTGAAAGAAAGAATGACAAGACAGTCAGACTGACAGGATAGGGATAGAGAGGTACACGAGACATGCAGGCAGGACTAGGAATCACACACTGACTATTTGGAGACAAACAAATACTGACAGTACTGGGAAACAACGTGTAAAGGTAACAATGAGAAAGTTATTAGATTCCCATATGAGACACTCCACATCATTGTTTCAAAGAGTTTGAGTTTATATATATATATATATATATATATATATATATATATACACACACACACACACACACATTATACAACTATGCAGCACAAAGTGCCTAAACAAAGGTCATTTGTATTCAACAGGATTGCGGTGAATGCATAATACAAATCACCGCTGATCCGATCACACTCAACGTTGAACCACTGCAGATGTACGTTTCATTACTGGCTTCATCATTGTACTAGGACTCGCAGACAGACTTACTGGACTGGGAGACAGACTGACAGATACACTGACAGGACTCAGAGAAGCACATGGTAGACACACTGACACTTCTTGTCCTATGTCCCTGTTGATCAGACAGCTGCACAGTCCCCTACTCCCTGAGCTGTGTGCTGAGCGCCTTCTCATGACATAGGGGGAAACAGCACACAATTGGTTTATTCTGCTGGTGCTTTTCCCCTACCTCTCCCTATCTGCACACAGGACAGTGCAGTGCCCTGAGCTTTTCTGAGCAGCAGTTAATTGATGGTGGTATAAGAACTACATATCATAATTACAAAGTTGCCCTTTCACATGAGCACCTTTCCCTTCTGTAAGTAAGGTGCTGCTTTACTTTTTATAACATTCAAACATAATCCATATTAGCAGCAACCAGTAACATTGGTGTTGTCAGGTACTGGGCAACAGGATACATCCCCTAAGTGCACACCTGGATGTGTGATTAGAAGGTGGTTACACGAGATGTGTAATTTGGGAGTTCTGTGTTCTTAGAGGAGGAATGTAATTAGATGTATGGTTCTGAAATCTGGTAAGGGGAGAATATTACAGGAGGAGATATTTGGTTTGAATAGTATTGGCATTAGGAGAAAGATGCAAGAAGACATTTGAAGGGGTAGTGATATGTAGTAATGGGAGCATGTATATTAGATGTTCTATAAAAGTCACAGACACATTTTGCCATATGGTTAGTGTCCAATTGGTAAGTAGTGTTGTAAAAATCATTGTGCTGTGTCTCCCACAGGCAAACACTGGAGCTCATTAAACAACATTGCTCTAGGCCACTCTCTCTTGGAAGCACAGCGTGGCGAGGTGGAGGACGCAGAGACCGTTAGCGCAATGGCATCATTGTCAGTAGATACAGAGCAGAGCAATACAGACTGTATCTCCAGGTAACAGGAGTCTGTGCTATTAGTCACCACTGTGGGGAGTTTATATGGAAATGTGACTTGTTCTGTGTAAAAGTGTTAGTAAAAACAACATATGCCCCAAGTAACTTATTTATTATTTGTTTATATTTGAGGTTGGCGAAAGGCCATGTGGATCAATAAATTATACTTAAATCTATTGCTTAGTATATTTATATCTTAGGATGTCAGGATTATTGGAAATCTGTTCAGTGAAAACATATGGTTGTCTCTTAGAGCTCTTGATTTACCACTTCTCAATTTTTATATGCAACTTAGGGTTTGAATGTATCCTTAAGGTCCATATACACTAGACGACGTCGCTCTATGAGCGACGCCGTCTAGTGTCTCCCCTCCCGGGCCGGGCGGTCGGTGGACGCCCATACACACTGAGCGCTATGACCGCTCATAACGCTCAGTGACGTCATGCTGCAGCTGGCCGTGCATGCAGCTCCTGGACCATAGTCCAGATAGAGCATGCATGCACTGCCGACAGCAACGATCGTTGCCGACCCGCGGGGCCGCAAATCTATCGTCGCTGGCGGCATACACACTTGCCGAGAAAATGAGCAACGCCATTTTCTCGGCAACTGTGTATGCACCTTTAGTCAGGTGACCCTAACTAAAAGGGTTTATATTTTGGGTAGAGCTATATAGCGTACATAAATAAGAGAAATGTTCTTCCCTCCATTCCGCCCTTTTTTGGGCGAGTGGTTAAATTCCTAGCTACATTTTCAAGTAGTTTTCCCTTGTAAGCAACCCATTTATCTCACCCTTTCACTTCAATGGGATGTGGACAGGGAGGGGACTTTGTTTTTGTTGCTAGGAATTTAAACAAAAACTTGCTTAAAGCAGCGACCGTGGAGTTTTTATCAGGCTCCGCCAGAAGTAACAAGGTTTTATTTTTTTATGGCTGTCTTAAATGTAATAAATATTACTCCAAGCATTAATATATATGTAATTATATTATACAATGTATGCTGTCTGAATGGGAGGGTGGGTATTTGTTAAAGTTGATGGTCCTCCCATGGCAGTTGGGATACAACATTTTCACAAACCAATCTGTAGCTACAGTCTGGCAAACACTAATTCTACCTCTGTGTTCTTGCAGACCATTGGAAGAGCCCATGGAGGATGAGCCAGTGCCCTGATCTCCCCTCCCTTGGACTCCACACACCACAATCCTTTTTTTATTTTCCTTTCTTAGTTTTTGTTATGGTGATCGGTTTATTTTTTCTATTAAAACCAAGAAACAGAAAAAAAAAAAAAAAACAAGAAAAAAACCACAAGAAAAGTAAATGAAATCAAATGTCCTGTGTCCCAGAGGGTTAGACTAGCACACCCACCATCCCTATTCCTGGGAACCCTCACTCTAGCTTACACCCCAATTCTGCTGCTGAGCCTGGTCTCCCGTGAACACTAAATGCTACTGCCAATGTCTCATTGATCTGTGCCTCATACACCACTAATACACACATGGGCTCCTCACACTACTGCCACATGTCTTATATTGCACGCGTCCGTTACAGTACACAAACAGTGGATAGCAGACATTTTGTGAGCAGAAACAATGTTAATGGCAATACAACCTATCATGTGATCTTGCTGGGTTTTTTTGTGTGTGAAACTTATCGGCTGTGACTATTGGTTCATCCCACAAAATGGCTGCCTCCACTAGGTGTACAGAACAAGTGCACATTACATTTCTACAGTTATCAATTCGTACATTCATCAACCCAAGAGTCCTTGCTTTTTCACTTTCATCAATGATTTAGTGCCAAGAAAATTGCAGTAAAATTAATTATAATGAAAACAGTTAAAACTATAGTACAAGGGAAGAGATGGTCAGGTCATTTCAGGACAAAAGTCTGTTTGCCACAGTTTTGTTTCTACTACAGCTATTTAGCTGCCTCCGTGGTTGGCAGAATATTGCTGCTTAAACACAGGTTGCTTTGTCATTAGGATAAAGGTTAATGTGAATTAAGATTAATAATAATGTGAAATGGCTAGTTCAGTGGTTAGAAAAGGAAATGGAAGTACATTATGGTTATGTGCAGGGTCAAACAATAGCCATATTCTTCTCTTTATATAGTACCAATAATAACCAGAATATTATAGTACAACTAATTATAAGGTTATTTTATTTGTATGAAGCTTTCAGAAGGAATTAGAGCTTCAGTCCTTCAGTCATGCTCATACAATTAAGCACTGCATATACACATGGACTAAATAAGCCATTTGGCCAATCTTGAGATTGAAACAAAGCAGCCATTTTATTGGTCTGCTCATTAGTATACTTCATGTTTATGTTTCAGCTAGGCTAGTGGACTGAGAAAATTCCCAGTGTCTCCAGTTCTGTACATGTCGTTCATATGCTGCAGTTTTGTTCCTCTAAACCAGATTATATGACTTACTTCTTAAACCCCCCCCCCCCAAGAAGCTGGGAGGCATAACACAGACACATGTTGGGGCCAGCAGAGAATTAGCACTTCCTATTATTTATTCTTTTATTGTACTAGGATGATATTATAAATTATAACATAGGCTGCCTAAAAGTTTGCCACCATAATAATAATAATATAAAATTTCAATTATAGGGAATAAAATATCTAAAGCTTTATTGAGGGGGGGAAAAAAATATGTACTTGGCTGATCATTATTGGTTTAAAATAGTTAATGGAAGATGTCACTCATACAATTTGCTTGAAGGTTTAGGTTCAGATCCAATAGAGGGACATGACACTAATTGGTATAAACAGTGATATAATAAAAAGTATAGTCCATAACCTGCACAGAATGGAAGCAGCCATGATGTGGGCTGAACCAATGAGCACATATTCGGGTTGATTCTGAGTCGGATGGATCTCTTTGCTAGGATGCAACTGGTGTTGGCATACCGTGCATGCGCAGATGCAGATTTACATATTCTGGCGTATATCCAGCAAATTATCCAATCATACAGAACTCAAGTGATCTGTCTTTATGTGAAACTTGACATTTTAGGGTTGCAACTGGACGCAACAATGCAAGCGCACGGAACTGCCCTGAGTGGAGGGAGTGCCATCATGAGTGTGTATAAAAAGCTCCCTGGCATTCTGAGTCATGCGTACGGGGAAGGGCAAGTCTGTTTCCGTTGGATCTCTTGCACCCAACATGGGGCTGATACTAATAATGACAGTTGTGGAGGCACAGGTTTATTTAATATTTAATAGGAGCTAGTGCTATCACTGAGGCAACTCTGCAATCACTAGTCTCTATAGAAATAATAGGCTGCATTTACCTAAATATTGCTTTAGCCCATAAAATGGCTCCAGTGTATTTAACTAAAAATAATTCACTTGCCATCTGGTAAATGAGTAACATGTTCCTACATGGCAACAAAATAATGATTCTGTCTTTGATAAATGTCCCATTGTAAGTATGTATGTGTGTATATGTGCATTTTATTCATACGTACCACTTAGTTGTCACAAAGATGAACGTAACACTGTATGTGCATCCGTGTTAATGTGAGCATATACACACATCACATACATGTAGAAATTGGATAGGCTATCCTACCAAGGACCAAATTCAATATATTACATATGTCTACTGAGTGATTTCACAATTTTGTAAGCTAAGTTTTGTAATATTTTAGATTTTTAATGTTCCCATCTGTTTTAAAAGTAATTTTGCCTTTCCCTAATCATATATTATGTTAATAATGACATTGACTGCTATGCAAGTCGGTCCCTTTATAACAGAAGTATGTAGCCTTGGGATGGATAGAGATGGTGGTGCATTCTGGGAGCTGCAGTTCAGGAACACCTTTTGCCAGGCTCTGCGTTACACTCATGTGTTGGATATAATGCTTCTGTTAAAAAGGTTCAAACTAAACAGAATCACACAAGTCATGCACAGAAAGAAAATCAATTGACAAATGGGTTTGTTTAATATGTTGAGATCTGTTAATCTAAAAAGACGTTTCCTATGATGGCAGTATTTGCTAAACACTAATTTAGATGTAAAATTATGAATAATTTAGCTGTAGTAAGAGAGCACCTGTTATGTGGGGAGGCAGCCATTGTGTGGGTTGAACCAGTATTCATCAGTATGTAGCCTGGGATAAGTATGATATCCCGGTTGTTTGGATCCCGGCGGTCAGGAGGCCAAATTCCGACCACTGGTATTTCACCAGGTTTCGGGATTCCGGCGTCGGGTCTCCTGCCAGCCGGGATCCCGACAACCGGTAAATTGACTGTTTTCCTGTAGCCTATTACTTCACTAGGAAACAGTGACATCACTGAGGCTCTCCATGACGACTGGTTCCTAGCTTCTCATGTGCTGTTAATACGGTTTCATAGTCAGGTAGGAGACTCATTTATCAACTTGTATGTGCATTCCTACAATGTATCTTACATATATTGGGGTCTATGTACTAAACCTTGGAGAGAGATAAAGTGAGCAGATGTATTATGCCTGGAGAAGTGGAAGTTGATAGCGCACGAGCCAATCAGCTTCTAACTGTCATGTTATAGGCTGGGTCTTCTCCAAACTTAACACATCTGCCCCAAAGTACCAACCAACCAACTCCTGTCATTTTTCAAACACAGCCTATAACATGGCAGTTAGAGCTGATTGGCTGGTACTTTATTTCTGTCCACTTTATGTCTCTCCATGGTTTAGTACATAGACCCCATTATTTTGGAAGACATCTGTGTTTCAGCTATGCATTTATAGTAACAGGGAATTGCTTTACCCCATTAACATGTGATACAACACAGCTCTGTGCTCTTTTAATTGGATAAAACAGAAACAAAGAAGAAGTTATGTGTTGTATCATAGGGACAAATAAAAACTTCTCATCCTGCATCTATAAATCCATTGCATAAGGAAACAGTTTATTCAGCAGACAAGGCATGAATGCACACGCAAGCCAATAAATCAAAGCCAACTGCAGATTACAAGGTTATTAAAAGTTACCGTAAAAATGTCAGATATTACTTCCCACTAACTTATTTCATATTTGACACAACAGACATATAATGCATAGAAAAAATGTACAACAGGGCTTAGATTGGTATTCCTTTTTTAGACAGAACAGAAAAAAAACTGTCATTCATTTGGGAAAAATATAGTTTGAACATGTGCTTCTCTTATTCTGATTACTGTTTGTAACTTCTAGCTACTAAGACACAGCAGGAGGATATTGTTCAGGTACTGGGCCTGGACTATGGAATAATAATGAGCTTCCCTAAACATAAAACAGCACTTACATATGCAGGTAATTCAGTAATTCCAGGTACAGGAAACATTTACATTGTACACATTTGTGACTGACCCTTAATTTTATTTTATATG
This sequence comes from Pseudophryne corroboree, assembly GCF_028390025.1. Taxonomy (NCBI): domain Eukaryota; kingdom Metazoa; phylum Chordata; class Amphibia; order Anura; family Myobatrachidae; genus Pseudophryne; species Pseudophryne corroboree. Next base: position 373,661,584 of record NC_086446.1, on the reverse strand, counting down.
ACATTTTATATATTATGCAGAATATGCAGAAAATAAAACAAGAGACATTTTGCCTACCTATTGCCCCCAGTGGAACCATTTAATTAGGGACCCAGTAACATCTCTGAGGAATGAGGCACAAAAGTAGCTGCCCTCACCTTGAAGTAGATGACTGGTACACATTAAAGCAAGGTCATTTTGACAATTACTGCTATGTAGTGTCATTATAAAATTGGTAGTCCTGAGAATTTCCAGAAACACACACTGCTAGCCTACAAAATTACCGTGTATAAATAACATTTCAGTGGTTTTTTTTCTGCATAAATACTATTATTTATCACACAAATAGCAAAACCAATCAAATCAGGACATGTATAGTTACTGTCTAAGTAGAACATGCACTTTATTCTAACAATTTATGGCTTATGTTGTCATCGCAAACCTGCACTTAAGAGTGCCCACAATTGTAGTTCCAGAAGGCTCAGCCTGGTATTCTCAGTTTTTTAGGTAAAACGCAATCAAGGCGTTAAAAACTATTTTAGCTTTAAGTCAGACAAAGGCTCCATTAAGAGATTCTCAACATATTAAAAAAAAGAGCATTAGTCTCAAACATTGTTTACAGTTTCTTTGTTATTACAAAAGCCAGAACGTTTCAGGGGGATAAAATGGGATCAGGTGTGGGTGGGTCCACCTTTTAAAATGATGTCTTAAGGCTTAAACCCCTCTCTCACCATCACATGCAGTGGACTTGTGCAACTGTCTCGTAATTTGTTGTGTAAATAAATATATATATTTTTTTCTAAATTAATAAAAAAAACCTCACATGTTGTTCGGCAGTATTATGTGCAGAGTTGGGAGCTCTGAGTGGACCCCCATGAAAGGCTGGTCCACTGTAAACTCCTTTTTGTGTGTCTCTATGTCTCCCTCACATGCTGTGGGTATGAATTTTCATCTGAGTATTTTGTAATATGTCCTGTTTGTCCTTGTATAAATAAAAATGTGCTCAGACTTGCAGGAACCTCTGTGGATGTCTGATTTTGGGGGCTTTTCAAAAATTTTGTTCACCAAAAAGCTATTCCTTTTAAGTGGGTTGTCAACATGGAGACAATACATCTCAGTAGGTATAGCAATTTGGTGTTTGCCCATTCGCCTGGAACCACAACCAATGAATGATAGGGAAATGTACTTAAAAATGCAGTGCTTGACAGTGATTAAGGTCAAACCATCAATTGATCTCTTTCTTCAAAACAAGGCTTGCAGAAGATGATGTGGGTGGGCTTAGAATATCCTGTAGCCAATCGGAACATATTATAACAGCAGCACGAAGTAACCTCTTAAAGTGTTTAATTAAGGATAAAACTATTCAATTTTTAATAACAGTGTTTCACATCAACAAAAACATGAAATAGAACAGGTGAATTCTACATCAGATCTAGTCAGTCTCTCTTCTGCATGTTCCCACCGCGAAATCGCCATTCTATATAGGGGACCAAAATAATGACCACTAGGGGACAGAGAGAATGGCGCAAAAAGTTAAAGAAGTAGTAGAGCAAAGGAGGGGATATAGGAAGTGGAATTGATTGCTGGAGTCTCAAAAAGAGGAAAGAGAGTAGCAGACAAATGACTCTTTCACGTTGTCCTGAAGTGATTTCACGCAGGCTGTGGAATAGTGGACAATTCAGGGCAAATCCCAATCCTAGAGCGTTCCCAGCACTCCTTGTCACAGAAGAAAAGGGTCTTGTCTCTGGCCGTAACCATTCTGATTTTGAGCACCATTTGTTGGCTAGAAGAATAGACCTAACATCACAAGAGATAGAAAGGAATAATACTCAGAAGAGCACACTTGTAGGCCATTGTCCTCAATCACCCTAGGAATTCAGCAATAATGCGAGAAGTTTCATCAGTTGAAATATACTAATCCATCAGGCCTACTGATAATAGATTCTGACAACTTACTGTGTATTAAGCGTGATCCTGGAAGTTATACTCACCATGAAAGGTCCATCCCGACTGCACTCATTCCCCAGTAAACAAGAAGAGCCCCGAACAGAAGAAACAGAGAAACCAGTGCAAAAAATCCCAAACCACGGCCATGGGGAACGGTACGTGGCAAGATGTATCCTAATAGCACACCTAGGTGGGACAGATAACAGTTCGTATGGTTTATTTCATTTACGCCAGGGATATCCACTAACCCCAGTTTCTCTGACGTCCTAGTGGATGCTGGGAACTCAGAAAGGACCATGGGGAATAGCGGCTCCGCAGGAGACTGGGCACAACTAAAGAAAGCTTTTAGGTCACCTGGTGTGCACTGGCTCCTCCCACTATGACCCTCCTCCAAGCCTCAGTTAGATTTTGTGCCCGGCCGAGGTTGGATGCACACTAGGGGCTCTCCTGAGCTTCTAGAAAGAAAGTATATAATTAGGTTTTTTATTTTACAGTGAGACCTGCTGGCAACAGGCTCACTGCAGCGAGGGACTAAGGGGAGAAGAAGCAAACCTACCTGCTTGCAGCTAGCTTGGGCTTCTTAGGCTACTGGACACCATTAGCTCCAGAGGGATCGACCGCATGGAACTGGCCTTGGTGTTCGGTCCCGGAGCCGCGCCGCCGCCCCCCTTACAGAGCCAGAAGAGGTCCGGAAAATCGGCGGCAGAAGACATCAGTCTTCACCAAGGTAGCGCACAGCACTGCAGCTGTGCGCCATTGCACCTCATGCACACTTCACACTCCGGTCACTGAGGGTGCAGGGCGCTGGGGGGGGGGCGCCCTGAGCAGCAATAAAAACACCTTGGCTGGCATATATATCACAATATATAGCCCCAGAGGCTATATATGTGATAAATACCCCTGCCAGAATCCATAAAAAAGCGGGAGAAAAGTCCGCTAAAAAGGGGCGGAGCTATCTCTCTCAGCACACTGGCGCCATTTTCTCTTCACAGTGCAACTGGAAGACAGCTCCCCAGGCTCTCCCCTGTAGTTTTCAGGCTCAAAGGGTTAAAAAGAGAGGGGGGGGCACTAAATTTAGGCGCAATATTGTATATACAAGCAGCTATTGGGAAAAATTCACTCAATATAGTGTTAATCCCTAAATTATATAGCGCTCTGGTGTGTGCTGGCATACTCTCTCTCTGTCTCCCCAAAGGGCTGTGTGGGGTCCTGTCCTCAGTCAGAGCATTCCCTGTGTGTGTGCGGTGTGTCGGTACGGCTGTGTCGACACGTTTGATGAGGAGGCTTATGTGATGGCAGAGCAGATGCCGATAAATGTGATGTCGCCCCCTGTGGGGCCGACACCAGAGTGGATGGATAGGTGGAAGGTATAAACCGACAGTGTCAACTCCTTACATAAAAGGCTGGATGACGTAACAGCTATGGGACAGCCGGCTTCTCAGCCCGCGCCTGCCCAGGCGTCTCAAAGGCCATCAGGGGCTCAAAAACGCCCGCTCCCTCAGATGGCAGACACAGATGTCGACACGGAGTCTGACTCCAGTGTCGACGAGGTTGAGACATATACACAATCCACTAGGAACATCCGTTACATGATCCCGGCAATAAAAAATGTGTTACACATTTCTGACATTAACCCAAGTACCACTAAAAAAGGGTTTTATGTTTGGGGAGAAAAAGCAGGCAGTGTTTTGTTCCCCCATCAAATGAGTGAATGAAGTGTGAAAAAGCGTGGGTTCCCCCGATAAGAAACTGGTAATTTCTAAAAAGTTACTGATGGCGTACCCTTTCCCGCCAGAGGATAAGTTACGCTGGGAGATATCCCCTAGGGTGGATAAGGCGCTCACACGTTTGTCAAAAAAGGTGGCACTGCCGTCTTAGGATACGGCCACTTTGAAGGTACCTGCTGATAAAAAGCAGGAGGCTATCCTGAAGTCTGTATTTACACACTCAGGTACTAGACTGAGACCTGCAGATAGTGCTGCTGCAGCGTGGTCTGTAACCCTGTCAAACAGGGATACTATTTTGCGAACATAAGACGTCGTCTTATATATGAGGGATGCACAGAGGGATATTTTGCCGGCTGGCATCCAGAAATTAGTGCAATGTCCATTCGGTCAGGAGGTTATTAGAGACCCGACACTGGACAGGTGATGCTGACTTTAAAAGGCACATAGGGCCTTATAAGGGTGAGGAATTGTTTGGGGATGGTCTCTGGGACCTCGTATCCACAGCAACAGCTGGGAAGAAATTTTTTTTACCTCAGGTTTCCTCACAGCCTCAGAAAGCACTGTATTATCAGGTACAGTCCTTTCGGCTTCAGAAAGGTACGGTGGGGGGCCGCCTCAAAAATTTTAGCGATCAGTGGGCTCGCTCACAGGTGGATCCATGGATCCTTCAAGTAGTATCTCAGGGGTACAAGCTAGAATTCGAGGCGTCTCCCCCCCGCCGTTTCCTCAAATCTGCCTTGCCGACAACTCCCTCAGGCAGGGAGACTGTGCTAGAGGCAATTCACAAGCTGTATTCCCAGCAGGTGATAGTCAAGGTGCCCCTACTTCAACAAGGACGGGGTTACTATTCCACACTGTTTGTGGTACCGAAACCGGACGGTTCGGTGAGACCCATTTTATATTTGAAATCCTTGAACACATACATAAAAAAATTCAAGTTCAAGATGGAATCGCTCAGGGCGATTATTGCAAGCCTGGAGGAGGGGGATTACATGGTATCCCTGGACATCAAGGAGGCTTACCTACATGTCCCCATTTACCATCCTCACCAGGAGTACCTCAGATTTGTGGTACAGGATTGCCATTACCAATAACGAACACTGCCGTTTGGACTGTCCACGGCACCGAGGGTCTTTACCAAGGTAATGGCAGAAATGATTATACTCCTTTAAGAAAGGAAGTTTTAATTATCCCGTACTTGGACGATCTCCTTATAAAGGCGAGGTCCAAGGAGCAGTTGTTGGTCGGAGTAGCACTATCTCAGGAAGTGCTACAACAGCACGGATGGATTCTATACATTCCAAAGTCACAGCTGGTTCCTACCACACGCCTACTGTTCCTGGGGATGGTTCTGGACACAGAACAGAAAAAAGTGTTTCTCCCGCAGGAGAAAGCCAAGGAGCTGTCATCTTTAGTCAGAGACCTCCTGAAACCAAAACAGGTATCGGTGCATCACTGCACACGAGTCCTGGGAAAAATGGTAGCTTCTTACGAAGCAAAATTCCATTCGGCAGGTTCCATGCAAGAACCTTTCAGTGGGACCTCTTGGACAAGTGGTCGGGATCGCATCTTCAGATGCATCGGCTGATAACCCTGTCTCCAAGGACCAGGGTATCTCTACTGTGGTGGCTGCAGAGTGCTCATCTTCAAGAGGGCCGCAGATTCGGCATACAGGACTAGGTCCTGGTAACCACGGATGCCAGCCTTCGAGGCTGGGGGGCAGTCACACAGGGAAGAAATTTCCAAGGACTTTGGTCAAGTCAGGAGTCGTCCCTACACATAAATATTCTGGAACTGAGGGCCATTTACAATGCCCTAAGTCTGGCAAGGCCCCTGCTTCAAAACCAGCCGGTACTGATCCAATCAGACAACATCATGGCAGTCGCCCATGTAAACCGACAGGGCGGCACAAGAAGCAGGATGGCGATGGCAGAAGCCACAAGGATTCTCCGATGGGCGGAAAATCACGTCTTAGCACTGTCAGCAGTGTTCATTCCGGGAGTGGACAACTGGGAAGCAGACTTCCTCAGCGGACACGACCTACACCCGGGAGAGTGGGGACTTCATCCAGAAGTCTTCCAACTGTTGGTAAACCGTTGGGAAAGGCCACAGGTGGACATGATGGCGTCCCGCCTAAACAAAAAACTAGAGAGATATTGCGCCAGGTCAAGGGACCCTCAGGCGATAGCTGTGGACGCTCTAGTGACACCGTGGGTGTACCAGTCAGTTTATGTGTTCCCTCCTCTGCCTCTCATACCAAGGGTACTGAGAATAATAAGAAAACGAGGAGTAAGAACAATACTCGTGGTTCCGGATTGGCCAAGTCGAGCGTGGTACCCGGAACTTCAAGAGATGATCTCAGAGGACCCATGGCCTCTGCCGCTCAGACAGGACCTGCTGCAGCAGGGGCCCTGTCTGTTCCAAGACTTACCGCGGCTGCGTTTGACGGCATGGCGGTTGAACGCCGGATCCTGAAGGAAAAGGGCATTCCGGAGGAAGTCATTCCTACGCTGATTAAAGCCAGGAAAGATGTAACTGCAAAGCATTATCACCGCATATGGCGGATGTATGTTGCTTGGTGTGAGGCCAAAAAGGCCCCAACAGAGGAATTTCAACTGGGTCGATTTCTGCATTTCCTAAAAGCAGGAGTGACTATGGGCCTGAAATTAGGCTCCATTAAGGTACAGATCTCGGCTCTGTCGATTTTCTTCCAGAAAGAACTAGCTTCACTACTTGAAGTTCAGACGTTTGTTAAGGGAGTGCTGCATATTCAGCCCCCTTTTGTGCCTCCAGTGGCACCTTAGGATCTCAACGTGGTGTTGAGTTTCTTAAAATCACATTGGTTTGAGCCACTTAAAACCGTGGATCTAAAATATATCACGTGGAAAGTGGTCATGTTATTGGCCTTGGCTTCAGCCAGGCGTGTGTCAGAATTGGCGGCTTTGTCATGTAAAAGCCCTTATCTGATTTTCCATATGGATAGGGCAGAATTGAGGACTCGTCCCCAGTTTCTCCCTAAGGTGGTATCAGCTTTTCACTTGAACCAACCTATTGTGGTGCCTGCGGCTACTAGGGACTTGGAGGATTCCAAGTTGCTGGACGTAGTCAGGGCCTTGAAAATTTATGTTTCCAGGACGGCTAGAGTCAGGAAAACTGACTCGCTATTTATCCTGTATGCACCCAACAAGCTGGGTGCTCCTGCTTCTAAAGCAGACTATTGCTCGCTGGATTTGTAGCACAATTCAGCTGGCGCATTCTGCGGCTGGACTGCCGCATCCTAAATCAGTATAAGCCCATTCCACAAGGAAGGTGGGCTCATCTTGGGCGGCTGCCCGAGGGGTCTCGGCTTTACAACTTTGCCGAGCTGCTACTTGGTCAGGGGCAAACACGTTTGCAAAATTCTACAAATTTGATACCCTGGCTGAGGAGGACCTTGAGTTCTCTCATTCGGTGCTGCAGAGTCATCCGCACTCTCCCGCCCGTTTGGGAGCTTTGGTATAATCCCCATGGTCCTTTCGGAGTTCCCAGCATCCACTAGGACGTCAGAGAAAATAAGATTTTACTCACCGGTAAATCTATTTCTCGTAGTCCGTAGTGGATGCTGGGCGCCCGTCCCAAGTGCGGATTGTCTGCAATACTTGTACATAGTTATTGTTAACTAAAGGGTTATTGTTGAGCCATCTGTTGAGAGGCTCAGTTGTTTTCATACTGTTAAACTGGGTATGGTATCACGAGTTATACGGTGTGATTGGTGTGGCTGGTAAGAGTCTTACCCGGGATTCAAAATCCTTCCTTATTATGTCAGCTCGTCCGGGCACAGTGTCCTAACTGAGGCTTGGAGGAGGGTCATAGTGGGAGGAGCCAGTGCACACCAGGTGACCTAAAAGTTTTCTTTAGTTGTGCCCAGTCTCCTGCGGAGCCGCTATTCCCCATGGTCCTTTCGGAGTTCCCAGCATCCACTACGGACTACGAGAAATAGATTTACCGGTGAGTAAAATCTTATTTTCTATTAGACCCTACATAATGCTCCTGGTAATTAAAGCTGTCCACACACTGCGTTAGAATAGCTGCTCGACTAACAGGATCACTGACAAACTCACACACTTAAATAAAACACATTGCGCCTCATTCTGATTTCAGAGCAAAACAATAAAAACAAGTAACTTTGTATTTGGAATGGGTATGGGACTCAGGGTCGACACCCATTGGTCGACAGTGGTTAGGTCGACATTAGAAATAGTCGACACAACCATTTTGTCGACATGTAAAAAAGGTTGACATGATTTTTTCATGATTTTAGGTGTCGTTTTCTTCGTAAAGTGACCGGGAACCCCAATTAGTGCACCGTGTTCCCTTGCTTAGCTCGCCATGCTTCGGGCAAGGTATCCGTTCCCAATTGTAGTCCACGTGGATTGTCAAGTATGAAAAAGTCCAAAAAAAGAAAAAAATTGTTTAAAAATTTCGACCTTTTTGCATGTCGACCTAATGGTCGTGTCGACCTAGTGACAGTCGACCAATGGGTGTGGACCCAGAGTCCGGATACCATTTGGAACATGAAACCATGTTGCACTGCAAGGGGAGCAAATACATTTATTGTTTTTGCATGCAGGGTAACGCCTGGCTGATTTTATATGTAGCCCACAAATGTTGGGCAGCTTCTTTGCTACACTGCAATTTAGATTACAGTTTGGACTCGCATATAAAGCTCCCTGCACCTTTTAACTCTGACCCACCTGCAGGGCAACATGGTTTTACCATAATGCAAAATGACTTGCTCTTTTTTACATTGCTCCCAGCTCTGCATAAGCCCCATTGTCTACAGTCTGTGGACCTGTTGATCAGAGATGTATTATTTGCATCTAAACTTTAAAAACAATTGACAAAATTCACAAAAGAGCACATCGCATCCTATTCCTAGCGGCCAACCAAACCCTTTCTGTCAGAACAATCAAGAAAATGGCCCATCGGACAGGATTGTTAACTCTAGCATGAATGTGTTTTTTTTTGTTAATTAGCAAATATTTTGGAGTACCAAATTGTTTTTTGTGGCAAGTTTTAGATAGTACATAGAGACTTTTTTAACTGGTGTTGGGAAAACGGTCATTTATTACATTACTGCAGTTATTGACTTCGCTTCGCTTTTAGGGCCTAATTCAGGGATATGGATCATTAGGTCGACAAGATTTAGGTTGACAGTCATTAGGTTGACCACTATTGGTCGACATACATTAGGTCGACAGGGTGACTAGGTTGACATGGTCATTAGGTCGACCTGAACAAGGTTGACATGAGTTTTTATTAAGTTTTTTGGTGTTGTTTTCTTCGTAAAGTGACGGGGAACCCCAATAAAGTCCACCGTGTTCTCTCGCATGGCTCGCTTTGCTCGCCATGCTTCTGGCAACGTTACAATCATAGTCCACGTGGTTTGTAAAGTATGGAAAAGTTCAAAAAATGAAGAAGGAAAAAAAAAAGGTGAAAAACTCATGTTGACATTTTTCCATGTCGACCTTGTTCATGTCGACCAATAGTGGTCGACCTAGGTCTTGTTGACCTAATGACCGTAAAATTTAAATTTGGGTGGGTTGTTTTGTTTCTGTGCAGGGTAAATACTGGCTGCTTTATTTTTACACTGCAATTTAGATTTCAGTTTGAACACCCCACCCAAATCTAACTCTCTCTGCACATGTTACATCTGCCCCACCTGCACTGCACATGGTTTTGCCCATTAGAGAAACAGTTTGCTGCTGCGATCAAGTCTGAATTAGGCCCCTAGTTTCATAATTTAGAATAGCAGTCTTATTCACTCCTGTCATTCTTGCATCCTTGTTAATGTCCTTCACAGACTGTGGGGTAGATATATGACAGGTTGTTATGGTAACTGATACAGCTTCTCCCCCATGTGTGAAGGAGAAGAGTGCTTAAGTCTTTTAGATAGCACGCCGATATGAAGGGTAATGTAAGAACGGTCACACCTGGCAGCTGCAGGTGTCGAAGCCCTATCTCCACAGCAGGGACAGCGCTGTCCCTGGCTGTGGTGGGTGTCGGCTCCGGGCTGCAGAAGAGATCTTGAGAGACTTGCGAGATCTCACGCATGCCCAGTGAGCTGGCCGAGGGAACAGCGCAGCGCATCAACACTAGGCTGATGCGTTGTGGGGGGCCTAGCTGGGATCACCGGTGGGGGGAGTTTTCACTCCCCCTGTCCGGCAGCCAAGATGTTCTTACATCTCAGCGCATGTGCTTCCCGCTTCGCCTTGGTAAAGAGGCAAAGCAGGAAGAGTGATACCGGCATGATATGTGCCTGTATTCAGAGCCGGTGCTAGCCGCTCAGCAAAGGGATGCAGTGCAGGGAGGCGCCAAACTGAAGAGGCGCTCAGCCTCTCCCTGCTCTGCATCCCTGCTGCTGCCAGTTGCTGCTGCGCCTGTCACACTGGATGACAGGTAGCGGCGCTGGCAGCGAGCAGCGCGGCTCACCCCCCTTCTCCTCCTTCCCAGACAGCGTGCGCGCAGTATGCGGCCTCGGCCCACACACAGCGCCGCTGCCACTGACATTCAGAGGTGCCTAGCGGGTTGGGGGCGTGGCCTAATCGCGGGCGCCGTGGCTACGCACCTTTATAGGAAAAAATCGTTTTCAAAACAAGTATTTGCTGTACAGAGCATGGTAGGTGTACTCCCTGAGCCCCCAGCCCCTGAGCCCCTCAGCCAGGGTCAATTCGAGGGGGAGTGTGATCACTGTGATCACAATCCCCCCACCCACCCATACAGGAACAATAACAATAGCAGCAGCCTCTCTGCAGCACAACACACTGTGCAGTATGTGCTGTGCTGCCAACATGAGAGCTGCTGCTGCTGCCCAGTAAGGTGGGAGGGGGTTAGGAGTGCAGGGAACCAGGGCCCTTCCATCAGGCCCAAGTAATTAGTACCCACTTCCTTCCCCTCTCGGGGTCACTGACAACATCCCACAGAGCCAGTGGAGTAACAGATCCTGTGAGAAACCGGAGAAGAAGGGAGAGGAGGAGCAGCGCCCGAGCCGGGACCTCCTGCAGGTACCAGGGCCGCACTGTGGAGGGATGAAGGTTGTACCTGGCATAGGGGGTCATTCAGAGATGAACGCAGATCGCTGCATACGCATCCGGATCTACGTTCATCTCTGCACATGCTCAAGGCTGCCCAGCCGGACACTACTGTGCGATGTAATGTGACTAGCGGACACTACTGTGCTGTGTAATGTGACTAGCGGATACTACTGTGCTGTGTAATGTGACTAGCCGACACTACTGTGCAGTGTAATGTGACTAACGGACACTACTGTGCAGTGTTATGTGACTAACGGACACTACTGTGCAGTGTTATGTGACTAGCGGACACAACTGTGCAGTGTAATGTGACTAACGGACACTACTGTGCTGTGTCATGTGACTAGCGGACACTACTGTGCTGTGTAATGTGACTAGCCGACACTACTGTGCAGTGTAATGTGACTAACGGACACTACTGTGCAGTGTAATGTGACTAGCTGACACTACTGTGCGGTGTAATGTGACTAGCCGACACTACTGTGCAGTGTAATGTGACTAACGGACACTACTGTGCTGTGTAATGTGACTAGCGGCCACTACTGTGCGGTGTAATGTGACTAACGGACATTACTGTGCAGTGTAATGTGACTAACGGACACTACTATGAGGTGTAATGTGACTAACGGACACTACTGTGCTGTGTAATGTGACTAACGGACATTACTGTGCAGTGTAATGTGACTAACGGACACTACTATGAGGTGTAATGTGACTAATGGACACTACTGTGCTGTGTAATGTGACTAGTGGGCACTACTATGAGGTGTAATGTGACTAACGGACACTACTGTGCTGTGTAATGTGACTAGTGGGCACTACTGTGCTGTGTAATGTGACTAACGGACACTACTGTGCTGTGTAATGTGACTAACGGACACTACTGTGCAGTGTAATGTGACTAATGGACACTACTGTGCAGTGTAATGTGACTAACGGACACTACTGTGCGGTGTAGTGTGACTAACGGACACTACTGTGCTGTGTAATGTGACTAACGGACACTACTATGCAGTGTAATGTGACTAACGGACACTACTATGCAGTGTAATGTGACTAATGGACACTACTGTGCTGTGTAATGTGACTAGTGGGCACTACTATGAGGTGTAATGTGACTAACGGACACTACTGTGCTGTGTAATGTGACTAGTGGGCACTACTGTGCTGTGTAATGTGACTAACGGACACTACTGTGCTGTGTAATGTGACTAACGGACACTACTGTGCAGTGTAATGTGACTAACGGACACTACTGTGCAGTGTAATGTGACTAACGGACACTACTGTGCGGTGTAATGTGACTAACGGACACTACTATGAGCTGTAATGTGACTAATGGACACTACTGTGCTGTGTAATGTGACTAGTGGGCACTACTATGAGGTGTAATGTGACTAACGGACAGTACTATGTGGTGTAATGTGACTAACGGACACTACTGTGCTGTGTAATGTGACTAGTGGGCACTACTATGAGGTGTAATGTGACTAACGGACACTACTATGCAGTGTAATGTGACTAACGGACACTACTATGCAGTGTAATGTGACTAACGGACACTACTGTGCGGTGTAGTGTGACTAACGGACACTACTGTGCGGTGTAGTGTGACTAACGGACACTACTATGCAGTGTAATGTGACTAACGGACACTACTATGCAGTGTAATGTGACTAACGGACACTACTGTGAGGTGTAATGTTTCCATCATTTTGGGGTTGTGCCCAGCGCTTCCTGAGCAGCGCCCAGTCTCATCTCCCTGTTTATTTAGATGCCAGGAGCAGCAGTTATTAAAGGCTCCCCTAACGCTTCCCCTGCCCGGAGGACACTGTCCGAATAGAGAGACTGTCCTGCTGTAATCAGGACGGTTAGGAGGTATGCCATTATTCTCAGTGATGACTGTGTTCTGACTCCTATGTACTAAACTGTAAAAAGGTTGCTTTTCAGACCTTGGTCTTCTCAGATGGCGATAATAGCTTAATGCCTATGGAAGCATTTCTTATTGTGATTCCACCCCGCCAGCTTTCTCCTCCACTGGGGCATTTTGGAAACTGGCACTGTGCCCATGTGCAGTGTCAGAAATTGTGGAGTAATCTTTCAAAATCACAAAAGACTCATTCAGTGTGTCAGGATGTAATTCACAGGGATGGCATCTTATCCAGAAAGCTGTCCCAACATTTCTCACATAGGTCTAAATAATATCATAAGGATTTATATAGCATTCTCTTACCAGCTAGGATCCCAGCCAGCACCTGGTGTGGGAAGTGTGCTAAGATAAGTACTCTGGAAACTGCAATTCCCACCATCAGAAGAATGTACAGGACAAGTGGAACAGACCGTAGCATAACTCTGTAATAACAGCATTTATATATGAATGCGAATATAGGGCTGTCTTTAGCATATATAAACCAGAGTCAATTATCCTTAGGATTACGATATACAAAGAAGAAAAATAAAGTTGTTGCAGCAGTGCACATTATTTCATTAATTAAAAAGTATTTTTGTTATCTAGAAACTGGAGTTTATATCTAGCTAGTAAATTGCGCCTCTGAGATTATCAGGTTTATTATTTCCTGACCACGTTAGGTTACATATTTTAGAACCACATAGGATTGATTCAATTAGCCGCTGTTAATTACCACAGGCTAATTGATCTACCAGGGCTATTCAATTATAGCCTGCGATCAACCGACGGACTGTAGTTAACGCGGATTTGTGTTTGAGCCTAAGAAGACTTAAATGGAAATTTGCATTAAATGACCTGAACGCGGATTGCCTTCGTCTCCTGTGACGAGCTGCAAACATTTTCCTATTTTGCTTCCCTTCCCTGCATGACTCTGTTTCAGCTGTGGTCCAGGATCCAGTGGAACAGCTTCTTCAAGCCAGTACTGATTCAGTAAAAAGAATGGGTGTTCGGATAAAGAGTTGTATGTGGCTTTATCATAGATCTCCATGGAATCCCAGCTGATGATGTACCAGCCTAATTTCATGGATTTTATGGGTCATCTTTGTTGTGAAAATATTTAACCACTTGTCTGGCATGGTCGCATCAGATGCCTTGCCTTAGTTGATCTGGTTGCAAAGAATGCTACCAGTCAGATACACCGCGTGTACAGCTGGAGGGAAGAGAAACTTCCCGCAGCTGCTGATCTCAGAGGGACAAAATAAAAGTTGTGATGTTTCCGATGATGCCAACTGATTTTTATCATATTATATCCATCCATCGTTTAACACTAGAATTATTTTGGATAAGTTTCAATACATGGGGCCAGATGTAATAGGTAGCAATTTTGTGGAACATGCAATTTTTGCTGCAAAATCGCACGTTTTCCGCAAATCGCAAATGTAATAGGGTGTGGGAATGGGCAAAATCGCAAGTTTTCAGCCTTTACCAAAAATCGCAAGGTAAAAATTGCATACAGATGTTTTCTCACTGAAAACAATCAAAACCGCAAATGTAATAGGGTGCCATTTTCCACTTGCACACAAAACATTATCAAAAATTGACAGAATGATAGACCAGGTTCAGACTGGCCTGTCAATCAGGCAGAGCGCATAAGCTATAATGGAGGATCGCGATCCCCAGTATAGTCTATAATGGGAACTTTGCGGTCTGCGGTAGACCGCAAATTTCCCACCATAGACTATATTGGGGATCGTGATCCTCCCATTACAGCCTATGCGCTCCACCTGATTGACAGGCCAGGAGCGCACAGCCAATCAGGAGAGCGCTATGACGTGAATGGCTGGGGGATCCACAACTGACAGAAGTCACGAAGGTTCCTGCCATTCGTGGAAAGGGGATCCATGTGTAAACATGGATCCCCTTTAGTTGCGTGGACCGGGATTTTTTTCTATTTTTAAACCCCTGGATGCCTACATGGACCGAAGAGGACCGATCTACACCGGATTGTTGGCGAGCATTTTTTTTTTTTTTTTTTTTTTTTTTACAGGTACCCTAATGGATTCTACAGGACAAGCGGACGTGAATGGCAGCGTGGAATGTAGTTAAGTATGTGTAAATGTGTTTTAATAAAAATAGGATTTTAATTACCTACCAGTAAATCCTTTTCTCGTAGTCCGTAGAGGATACTGGGGATCCATTTAGTACCATGGGTATAGACGGGTCCACTAGGAGCCATGGGCACTTTAAGAATTTGATAGTATGGGCTGGCTCCTCCCTCTAAGCCCATCCTACAAGACTCAGTCTAGGAAACTATGCCCGAGGAGATGGAAATACTTTGAGAGAAGGATATAAAAGGATAGTGTTGAGATTCCGAACCAGCACACACAAACAAGAGGAAAGCCATGCTAACCAAACTTGAAACAGGAACAGCTGAACCAACCAACAATACTTAACCAAGTAACCGTGCCGGAAGAACGAAGTATTGGGCGGGCGCCCAGTATCCTCTACGGACTATGAGAAAAGGATTTACCGGTAGGTAATTAAAAATAAGAATTTACTCACCGGTAATTCTATTTCTCGTAGTCTGTAGTGGATGCTGGGAACTCCGTAAGGACCATGGGGAATAGACGGGCTCCGCAGGAGACTGGGCACTCTAAAAGAAAGATTAGGTACTATCTGGTGTGCACTGGCTCCTCCCTCTATGCCCCTCCTCCAGACCTCAGTTAGGGAAACTGTGCCCGGAAGAGCTGACACAACAAGGAAAGGATTTGGAATCCAGGGTAAGACTCATACCAGCCACACCAATCACACTGTACAACTTGTGATAACCATACCCAGTTAACAGTATGAACAACAACTGAGCCTCCTTTTACGGATGGCTCATAACAATAACCCTTTAGTGAAGCAATAACTATATACATGTATTGCAGAGAGTCCGCACTTGGGACAGGCGCCCAGCATCCACTACGGACTACGAGAAATAGAATTACCGGTGAGTAAATTCTTATTTTCTCTGACGTCCTAGTGGATGCTGGGAACTCCGTAAGGACCATGGGGATTATACCAAAGCTCCCAAACGGGCGGGAGAGTGCGGATGACTCTGCAGCACCGAATGAGCAAACTCAAGGTCCTCCTCAGCCAGGGTATCAAACTTGTAGAATTTAGCAAATGTGTTTGAACCCGACCAAGTAGCAGCTCGGCAAAGCTGTAAAGCCGAGACCCCTCGGGCAGCCGCCCAAGAAGAGCCCACCTTCCTTGTGGAATGGGCTTTTACTGATTTAGGATGCGGCAGTCCAGCCGCAGAATGTGCCAGCTGAATCGTACAACAGATCCAGCGAGCAATAGTTTGCTTTGAAGCAGGAGCACCCAACTTGTTGGGTGCAGATAAATAGCGAGTCAGTTTTCCTGACTCCAGCCGTCCTGGAAACATAAATTTTCAAAGCCCGGACTACGTCCAGCAACTTGGAATCCTCCAAGTCCCTAGTAGCCGCAGGCACCACAATAGGTTGGTTCAAATGAAACGCTGATACCACCTTTGGGAGAAATTGGGGACGAGTCCTCAATTCTGCCCTGTCCATATGGAAGATCAGATATGGGCTTTTACATGACAAAGCCGCCAATTCTGACACACGCCTAGCCGAAGCTAAGGCCAACAGCATGACCACCTTCCACGTGAGATACTTTAGCTCCACGGTCTTAAGTGGCTCAAACCAGTGTGATTTCAGGAAATCCAACACAACGTTAAGATCCCAAGGTGCCACTGGAGGCACAAAAGGGGGCTGAATATGCAGCACTCCCTTAACAAACGTCTGAACTTCAGGCAGTGAAGCCAGTTCTTTTTGAAAGAAAATAGATAGGGCCGAAATCTGTACCTTTATGGACCCCAATTTTAGGCCCATAGACACCCCTGACTGTAGGAAGTGCAGAAATCGACCCAGTTGGAATTCCTCTGTTGGGCCTTCCTGGCCTCACACCAAGCGACATATTTCCGCCATATGCGGTGATAATGCTTTACTGTCACATCCTTCCTAGCTTTTATCAGCGTAGGAATCACTTCATCTGGAATGCCCTTTTCCGTTAGGATCCGGCGTTCAACCTCCATGCCGTCAAACGCAGCCGCGGTAAGTCTTGGAACAGACAGGGCCCCTGCTGTAACAGGTCCTGTCTGAGAGGCAGAGGCCATGGGTCCTCTGAGATCATTTCTTGTAGTTCTGGGTACCAAGTTCTTCTTGGCCAATCCGGAACGATGAGTATAGTTTTTACTCCTCTCTTTCTTACTATCCTCAGTACCTTGGGTATGAGAGGGAGAGGAGGGAACACATAAACCGACTGGTACACTCACGATGTCACTAGTGCGTCCACAGCTAGCGCCTGAGGGTCCCCTTGACCTGGCGCAATATTTTTTTAGCTTTTTGTTGAGGCGGGACACCATAATGTCCACCTGTGGCAGTTCCCAGCGATTTACAATCTGTGTGAAGACTTCTTAATGAAGTCCCCACTCTCCCGGGTGGAGGTCGTGCCTGCTGAGGAAGTCTGCTTCCCAGTTGTCCACTCCCGGAATGAACACTGCTGACAGTGCTAGCACGTGATTCTCCGCCCATCGAAGAATCCTTGTGGCTTCTGCCATTGCCATCCTGCTTCTCGTGCCGCCCTGGCGGTTTACATGGGCGACCGCCGTGATGTTGTCTGACTGAATCAGTACTGGGTGGTTTTGAAGCAGGGGCTCTGCTTGACTCAGGGCGTTGTAAATGGCCCTTAGTTCCAGTATATTTATGTGTAGTGAAGTCTCCAGACTTGACCACTGTCCTTGGAAGTTTCTTCCCTGAGTGACTGCCCCCCCATCCTCGGAGGCTTGCATCCGTGGTCACCAGGACCCAGTCCTGTATGCCGAATCTGCGGCCCTCGAGAAGATGAGCACTCTGCAGCCACCACAGCAGAGACACCCTGGCCCTTGGGGACAGGGCGATCAACCGATGCATCTGAAGATGCGATCCGGACCATTTGTCCAACAGATCCCACTGAAAGATCCTTGCATGGAACCTGCCGAAGGGAATTGCTTCGTAAGAAGCCACCATCTTTCCCAGGACTCGCGTGCAGTGATGCACGACACCTGTTTTGGTTTCAGGAGGTCCCTGACCAGAGATGACAATTCCTGGGCCTTCTCCACCGGGAGAAACACCTTCTTCTGTTCTGTGTCCAGAATCATGCCCAGGAAAAGCAGACGCGTCGTAGGGATCAGCTGCGACTTTGGGATATTCAGAATCCAGCCGTGCTGTTGCAACACTTCCTGAGAGAGTGCTACGCTGACCAACAACTGCTCTCTGGACCTCGCCTTTATGAGGAGATCGTCCAAGTACGGGATAATTATAACTCCCTTCTTTCGTAGGAGTATCATCATTTCAGCCATTACCTTGGCAAATATTCTCGGTGCCGTGGAGAGACCAAACGGCAACGTCTGGAATTGGTAATGACAGTCCTGTACCACAAACCTGAAGTATTCCTGGTGAGGTGGGTAAATGGGGACATGCAAGTAAGCATCCTTGATGTCCAGCGACACCATAAAATCCCCCTCTTCCAGGCTTGCAATAACCGCCCTGAGCGATTCCATTTTGAACTTGAACTTCTCTATATAAGTGTTCAAGGATTTTAAATTCAGAATGGGTCTCACCGAACCGTCCGGTTTCGGTACCACAAACATTGTGGAATAGTAACCCCTTCCCTGTTGAAGGAGGGGGACCTTGATTATCACCTGCTGGAGATACAGCTTGTGAATCGCCGCCAGTACTACCGCCCTTTCCCTGGGAGCAGCTGGCAAGGCTGATTTAAGGTAACGGCGAGGGGGAGTCGCCTCGAACTCCAGTTTGTATCCCTGAGATACAATTTGTACAGCCCAGAGATCCACCTGTGAGCGAACCCACTGGTTGCTGAAGTTTCGGAGACGCGCCCCCACTGCACCTGGCTCCGCCTGTGGAGCCCCAACGTCATGCGGTGGACTTAGTGGAAGCAGGGGAGGATTTTTGTTCCTGGGAACTGGCTGCCTGGTGCAGCTTCTTTCCTCTACCCTTGCCTCTGGCCAGAAAGGATGCTCCTCTGACCCGCTTGCCTTTCTGAGGCCGAAAGGACTGCACTTGATAATACGGTGCTTTCTTAGGCTGTGAGGGAACCTGAGGTAAAAAAGTCGACTTCCCAGCAGTTGCTGTGGATACGAGGTCCGAGAGACCGTCCCCAAACAATTCCTCACGCTTATAAGGCAAAACCTCCATGTGTTTTTTAGAATCAGCATCACCTGTCCACTGCCGAGTCCATAATACTCTCCTGGCAGAAATGGACATTGCATTAATTCTAGATGCCAGCAGGCAAATGTCCCTCTAGGCATCCCGCATATATAAGACGACGTCTTTTATATGTTCGAGGGTTAGCAAAACAGTATCCCTGTCGAGGGAATCAATGTCGTCTGACAGGGAATCAGTCCATGCTGCTGCAGCACTACACATCCAGGCTGAAGCAATAGCAGGTCTCAGTAGAGTACCAGAGTGTGTACACACAGACTTCAGGATAGCTTCCTGCTTTCTATCCGCAGGCTCCTTTAGGGCGGCCGTATCCTGAGACGGCAGTGCCACCCTTTTAGATAAGCGTGTTAGCGCCTTGTCCACCCTAGGGGATGTTTCCCAACGTAACCTATCCGTTGGCGGGAAAGGGTACGCCATCACTAACCTCTTAGAAATCACTAGTTTCTTATCAGGGGAACTCCACGCTTCTTCACACAATTCATTTAATTCATCAGATGGGAGAAAAGTCACTGGCTGCTTTTTCTCCCCAAACATAATACCCCTCTTGGTGGTAACCGGGTTAATGTCAGAAATGTGCAATACATCTTTCATTGCAGTAATCATGCATCGGATGGCTTTTGTAGACTGTACTGTCTCATCCTCATCTACACTAGAGTCAGACTCCGTGTCGACATCTGTGTCTACCATCTGAGCTAGCGGGCGTTTATGAGCCCCTGACGGCTTCTGAGTCGCCTGGGCAGGCGCGGGCTGAGACCCCGGCTGTCCCAAGGCTGCTGCGTCATCGAACCTTTTATGTAAGGAGTTGACACTGTCGGTTAAGACCTTCCACATATCCATCCAATCAGGTGTCGGCCCCGTCGGGGGCGACACCACACTTATCTGCCCCTGCTCCGCCTCCACGTAACCCTCCTCATCAAACATGTCGACACAGCCGTACCGACACACCGCACACACACAGGGAATGCTCAGACTGAGGACAGGACCCCACAAAGTCCTTTGGGGAGACAGAGAGAGAGTATGCCAGCACACACCACAGCGCTATATAACACAGGGATTTACACTATAAAAAGTGATTTACCCAATAGCTGCTTAAATATCTTATTTGCGCCTAAATTTATGTGCCCCCCCTCTCTTTTTTACCCTTCTTGTATCAGGATACTGCAGGGGAGAGCCTGGGGAGCTGCTTCCAGTGGAGCTGTGAAGGGAAAATGGCGCTGGTGTGCTGAGGAAGAAGGCCCCGCCCCCTCAGCGGCGGGCTTCTATCCCGCGTTTTATGTAACTTAATGGCGGGGTTTTTTACACATATACAGTTTTCAGACTGTATTATGTGTATTTAAGTGCCAAAAGGTATTATAATTGCTGCCCAGGGCGCCCCCCCCCCCCCCCAGCGCCCTGCACCCTACAGTGACCGGAGTGTGTGGTGTGCTGTGGGAGCAATGGCGCACAGCTGCGGTGCTGTGCGCTACCTTAATGAAGACAGGAGTCTTCTGCCGCCGATTTCATCGCTTCTCTTCTGTCTTCTGGCTCTGCAAGGGGGACGGCGGCGCGGCTCCGGGAACGGACGATCGAGGTCAGGCCCTGTGTTCGAACCCTCTGGAGCTAATGGTGTCCAGTAGCCTAAGAAGCACAAGCTAGCTGCAAACAGGTAGGTTTGTTTCTCTCCCCTCAGTCCCACGTAGCAGTGAGTCTGTTGCCAGCAGATCTCACTGAAAATAAAAAACCTAACAAATACTTTCTTTTCTAGCAAGCTCAGGAGAGCCCACTAGGAGCACCCAGCTCTGGCCGGCACAGATTCTAACTGAGGTCTGGAGGAGGGGCATAGAGGGAGGAGCCAGTGCACACCAGATAGTACCTAATCTTTCTTTTAGAGTGCCCAGTCTCCTGCGGAGCCCGTCTATTCCCCATGGTCCTAACGGAGTTCCCAGCATCCACTAGGACGTCAGAGAAATCCTATTTTCTCTTATGTCCTAGAGAATACTGGGGATCCATTTAGCACAATGGGGAAGTACCAAAGCTCCCAAACCGAGTGGGAGAGTGCTGAGGTACCTGCAGAACTGAATGTCCTCAGAACTTGTAGAACTTTGCAAACGTGTTGGAACCTGACCAAGTAGCTGCTCGGCAGAGCTGTAAGGCCGAGACACCGTGGGCAGCCGCTCAAGAAGAACCCACCGACCTAGTAGAGTGGGCCTGTACAGATTTAGGAACCGGCAAACCTGCCGTGAAATAAGCATGCTTGATAGTGAGCCTGATCCAGCGGGCAATTGACTGCTTTGAAGCAGGACACCCAATCCTATTGGGATTGTAAAGAACAAACAGTGTCCGATTCCTGTGACGAGCTGTTCTCTTCACATACACCTTCAAAGCCCGCACAACATCCAAAGACTTTGAAGCAACAGAGGTGTTGGTAACAACTGGAACCACAATATGTTGGTTGATGTGAAATGCAGACACCACCTTAGGAAGAAATTGCTGACGAGTCCTGAGTTCAACTCTGTCCTAATGGAAAATTAAATAGGGGCTGTTGTAAGACAACGCCCCCCTGCTCCGACACACGTCTTGCTGAAGCCAAGGCCAACGGTGTGACGGTCTTCCACGTAAGATATTTTACGTCTGCCTCCTGTAACGGTTCAAACCAGTCCGATTGGAGGAACTGCAGCACCAAATTGAGATCCCAAGGTGCCGTGGGAGGCACAAAGGGAGGTTGGATGTGCAGAACACCTTTCAAGAACGTCTGGACCTCAGAGAGAGAAGCCAATTGTTTCTGAAAGAAAATGGACAAAGCCGAAATCTGGACTTTTATGGAGCCCAGACGTAGTCCCACATCCACGTCCCAGATGAAATTCCACCACAGAATATTTTCTGCTCTCACACCAAGAGACACGTTTTTTCCAAATATTGTGGTAATGTTTAGACATTACCCCCTTCCTGGCTTGGATCATAGTCGGGATGACCTTGTCAGGGATGCCTCTCCTGGCTAGAATCAGCAGTTCAACTTCCATGCCATCAAACGTATCCATAGTAAGTCTTGATAGACGAACAGGCCCTGTTGCAGAAGATCCTCGCAAAGAGGTAAAGGCCACGGATCTTCGAGGAGCATCTCCAGAAGGTCCGCGTACCAGGCCCTTCTTGGCCAGTCCGGAGCAATGAGAATTGCTTGAACCTTTTCCCTTTTTATTCTCTTTAGAATTCTTGGGATCAGGGGAAGTGGGGGAAACATGTACACCATCTGATAGACCCATGGAGTCGTCAGAGCGTCCACTGCCACTGCCTGTGGCTCTCTCGACCTGGAATAATACCGATTGAGATTCTTGTTGAGACGAAAGGCCATCATGTCGATTTGCGGATATCCCCATCGATGCGTCAGGCACCTGAACACCTCTGGGTGAAGGCCCCACTCACCCGGGTGCAGATCGTGTCTGCTGAGAAAGTCTGCTTCCCAGATGTCTACTCCCAGAATGAAGACTGCCAACAACGCTGCAGCGTGTTTTTCTGCCCAGAGGAGAATTCTTGACACCTCTGACCTTGCTACTCTGCTCTTTGTTCCGCCTTGTCGGTTTATGTACATCCCTGCCGTTACATTGTTCGACTGGACCTGTATGGCCCAATCTTCAAGAAGATATGAGGACAGCAGAAGGGCATTGCAAATAGCGGAGTTCCAGAATGTTGATTGGAAGGACGACTTCCTGACTTGACCATCTTCCTTGAAACTGCACCCCCTGGGTGACTGCTCCCCAACCTCTGAGGCTTGCGTCTGTGGTTAGCAGAATCCAATTCTGAATCCCGAATCGTCGTCCCTCGCTTAGGCGAAAAGTCTATAGCCACCACAGAAGGGAGATCCTGGCCTTTGACAGATCCTCTGGTGCATGTGAAGATGTGATCCGGACCATTTGTCCAACAGATCGAGCTGGAAGGGTCTTGCATGAAACCTTCCGTACTGAAGAGCCTCGTAAGAGGCCACCATTTTCCCCAGAAGGCGAATGCATAGATGCACCGCTATCCGGGTTGGCTTCAGGACATCCCGAACCATCGACTGGATTACCAATGCCTTTTCCAACGGAAGAAAAACTTTCTGCAACTCGGTGTCCAGTATCATTCCCAGAAATGGGAGCTTCCGAGTTGGCTCTAAGTGAGATTTCAGAAGATTCAGAATCCACCCGCGATCCAGGAGTAGATTTGTTGTGAGGCCAATGCTGTTCAACAACCTCTCCCTGGACGGTGCCTTTATCAGAAGATCGTTCAGGTATGGAACTATGGGGGTCATTCCGAGTTGTTCGCTCGCAAGCTGCTTTTAGCAGCTTTGCACACGCTAAGCCGCCGCTTACTGGGAGTGAATCTTAGCATATCAAAATTGCGAACGAAAGATTAGCAGAATTGCGAATAGACACTTCTTAGCAGTTTCTGAGTAGCTCCAGACTTACTCGGCATCTGCGATCAGTTCAGTGCTTGTCGTTCCTGGTTTGACGTCACAAACACACCCAGCGTTCGCCCAGACACTCCTCCGTTTCTCCAGCCACTCCCGCGTTTTTCCCAGAAACGGTAGCGTTTTTTCACACACTCCCATAAAACGGCCTGTTTCCGCCCAGAAACACCCACTTCCTGTCAATCACACTCCGATCACCAGAACGAAGAAAAAACCTCGTAATGCCGTGAGTAAAACTCCAAACTGCATAGCAAATTTACTTGGCGCAGTCGCAGTGCGGACATTGCGCATGCGCATTAGCGACTAATCGCTCCGTTGCGAGAAAAAAATAACGAGCGAACAACTCGGAATGACCCCCTATGTTCCCTCCCTGCTTGCAATGGAGAAACATAATCTGTGCTATCACCTTGGTGAACACCCTCTGTGCCGTGGAGAGACCAAAAGGCAGGGCCTGGAACTGGTAGTGACAGTCCTGCAGTGCAAGCCGTAGATAAGCCTGGCGAGGCGGCCAGATCGGAATGTGAAGGTACGCATCCTTGATATCCAGAGACACTAGGAATTCCCCCTCCTCCAGACCTGAGATCACCGCTCTCAGAGACTCCATCTTGAATTTGAACACTCGTAAGTATGGGTTCAATGATTTTAGATTCAAAATCGGCCTTACCGAACCGTCTGGTTTCGGTACTACAGAGAAGTTGGAATAATATCCCTTGCTTTGTAGATGAGGTGGTATTGGAACAATGACCTGAGTCTGTACCAGTTTTTGAATGGCATCCTGTAAAGTTATACTTGCCTCTTGTGAAACTGGTAAGCCTAATTTGAAGAATCTGTTTGGTGGGAGCTCCTGAAACTCCAGTCTGTAACCCAGGGAAATAAGATCTATGACCCAGGGATCCTGGCATGATGTCCAGATGTGACTGAAAAATTTTAGTCGGGCTCCCACCTGCCAGTCCTCCAAGCATCGCGGTTCACCGTCATGCTGAAGGCTTTGAGGCAGCAGAGCTTGAGCTCGGTTCCTGAGAACCAGAAGATGCTGTTTTCCGTGGTTTACCTATAGCGTCTCTGGTGGCTGTAGAAGAACCTCTGGTTTTGCCCTTAAACTTGGCAGTCCGAAAGGGCTGTAGGTTAGGAGCTGAGTAGGCCATCCTGGCTGGGGGGGACGATACGTGGACTTACCCACAGTAGCTTTGGAGATCCATTTGTCTAGTTCGTCTCCAAATAAGGTATCTCCTGGAGTCCGCAGTCCACTGACGTAGCCATAAGCCCCTGCGTGCCGACACTGCCATAGCAGTGGTGCGTGCATTAAGCAAACCTACTTCCTTTATGGCCTCCACCATAAAGTTCGCAGAGTCCTGTATATGTTGCAGGAGTAAAACAATTTCCCCCCTAGATAAGGAATCCAACTCCTCAATTAGGTTACCTGACCATTTAGCAATGGTTTTGGTAATCCAAGCACATGATATAATGGCTCTCTGGGCCACCCCAGCAGCCGTATACAAGGATTTGAGTGTGGTCTCAATTCTACGATCAGCTGCGTCTTTCAGGAGGCTGCACCAGGGACAGGCAACACTATTTTCCGTGGCAGCCTGGATACTGATGCATACACTATCGGTGGATTTTCCCATCTTTTCCTATCCTCACGAGGAAAAGGAAAGGATGAGAGTAACCTTTTAGGAATTTAAAATTTCTTATCAGGATTAACCCACGGTTCTTCAAACAGGGTATTCAGTTCCTTTGACACGGGAAAAGTGACTGAGGACTTCTTTTTTACATTAAAATAAGATTGCTCACACTCCTCGGTCACCTTATCAGGAATTTGCAGAATAAATCTGATAGCTTCTATTCCCTGTGACAGAGCAGCATCCCCCTCCTCTAAGTCCACCTCCCCCTCCTCCATGTTTGACCCATCATCAGAGTCTGACTGCAGGATATGGGCCAGAGTACGTTTTAGCAGACAAATGGCAGGGGACTGAGACGCTGGTTTGGGGATTGAGTCTCTGTTCATAAACTCATCCCTGACCCTTGGGTGCCTGGAAGCCTGGGGCTGTCCCCGCCATACAGTTGGGGTGTGTGACGCTGCGGCCGCAGGGACCTATATAAAAGTGTCCTCCGGCTGCGGCATTACCTCCCTGGCTAGTGGAGCCCGGTGCTGGTTTTAAAAATACGTTAGACTCCTACTTCTTTTGTCCCCCTTATTTTTGGAACTAGGACTGGTCCAAGAGCCTGGTGCCGGTTTTTTAAATATGGGGAACCCTTAATCAATTTTTTCCCCGTATTTTAGCTACCAGGACCGCCTCAAAGAGCCTGGGGCTCGTTGTGCTTTTTTTTACCATTTCTTTACTTTTACAGTCAGAATCATGCACGGATCTCACTGATCTGTGCATGCTTTTGGCCAAGTTCACAAAGTAATGAAAACGTACTAAAAACGCATGTTTTTATTGCTAAAAACTGCATGGTCCCTTTACTACATAATTGCAAAAAATCGCATGCAAATTCTGTTTTAACCCTAAAAATCGCACCCTATTACATTTGCGATTTTTAGCTAAAAATTGCAAGTTTCAAACGTGCGATTTGATGTGATTTTTAGTAAACCACTAAAATCGCTACCTATTACATCTGGTCCATGGTGTTCGCATAATGCACTCTTTAAAAAAACAACAACACATACTGTACATTTCTGAGCAATTTTTGGGGAAACGCCCCCCCCCCCCCCCCTCCCCCACCACCACCACCTCAGTTAAGTGGTTAAAACACATTTTCTCAGCATGCCATAACCAGGACTCAAACTCATACACTATTGCTGTAGTCAACCCAAACATCCCTCTTGGCACAATTTGGCTTACGACGAGCATCTTTTTCATGTGAATGTGCATCTTAATCGCAATGCAATTTCACAAAATGATTCACGGAACTGCACTGATTCATTTGATAGGCAACACTTGTATATCTGTGTCCGCGTCTGAATCTATTAGAAAAAGTGCTTCAATGCAGCAGCACCCACAACTTTTTTCACGCCAAGTTCCATTGTTCTTCGTATACAGATTCAGACTAAGGGGGTCATTCTGATCAGCCGATCAGGTTGGAACTGCGCATGCGCCGCAGTGTGCCGGCACATGCTAGACAGCCGACGGCTGTCGTAGCCCAGCGATCGCCTCTGCCTGATTGACAGGCAAAGGCGTCCACTGGGCGGCACGGTGGCGTGGCTGGACCGTGCGGGGGGTCGTCCCGCCCAGCGACAACTAACTCCCTGTCAGCCGCACGAGCTGTGCTGGCTGGGAGTTACTCTACAAGTACAAAAGCATCGCCGCTGTGCAATGCTTTTGTACTTGTGCGGGGGAGGGGGGGGTCCCCCCGCACGTCAGAGGGGGGGGGGGGGTCCCCCGCATGTCAGGGAAGATGATCGTAGCTGTGCTACATTTAGCACAGCTACGACAAGGTCGGAATGACCCCCTAAGTACATACAGATACACAAGTGTCGCATTTAAAATAACCAGTGTAGTTTCAAGCAATAGTTTTGCATCGCATTACTATTAAGATACACATTTGTGTGAAAAAGACACTTGGCGAGGTTCACTTACGCCAGTTATCTTGTGCCGCATGGCATACTGAGGCTAGGTGTATGAGGACACATCTGTATTTGCTTCTTTATAGGAAGCCTGGTAATACTAAATATAGGAAGCTAGTTATAACAGTTTAAACCATTGCAGCTAAAGAGTATATAGTGTGCAGTCACACATCTAATCTCCTCCAGGCACACACTAAATATATTTGCTTATCTGTAATGGTTTTAAACAGACAATTAGAACTAGCTTCATATAGTTAGAATTACGAGACGTCTTTGGCAGGAACAAATAATTCCTTGTGTTGGATGTCTGACTATAGTGCGTGAGGTTGTGAGGTTAAACACTGGGTATGGTGTTGAGCATTGTGGGGCTGATTCCAAGTTGGACGAAAAAGTGGCCGCATATTTTTACGCAGTCCTGTCTGCGTCTTTTTTCTAATGCCACTAAAAGGTACTTCCCTGGTGGAGATCTGTGCGTCCAAATGTGCAAGTACTGAGACACCTACTGCTGTGGTCCATGGCCCTCATGCGCGCGCAAACGCTAAGCCGCCGCCCTCTGGGAGTGTATCTTAGCTTAGCAGAAGTGCGAACGAAAGGATCGCAGCACTGCTACAAAAAAAGATTGTGCAGTTTCAGAGTAGCTCCAGACCTACTCCTACCTTGCGATCACTTCAGACTATTTAGTTCCCGTTTTGACATCACAAGCACGCCCTGCGTTCGGCCAGCCACTCCTGCGTTTTTATCTGACACACCAGCGTTTTTCAGCTCACTCCCCGAAAACGGTCAGTTACCACCCAGAAACACCCACTTGCTGTCAATTACTCAACGATCAGCAGTGCGACTGAAAAGCGTCGCTAGACCTTGTGTAAATCTGCATCGGCTTTTGTGAAAGTACGTTGTGCGTGTGCACTGCGCATCATACGCATGCGCAGAAATGCCGATTTTTTTGCCTGATCGCTGCGCTGTGAACGATAGCAGCTAGCGAACAACTCGGAATGACCCCCCCTATATACGCACCATCGTCGCACAATTTAGACTTTCACCAGTTTAACGTGAGTGGTTAGGCATCTTTGTACGTAACTGCTTTCCCTGACACGCCTCAAACACTCCAATAAGATGCAATATCTCTGTTCATCTTTTTAGCCACTCCCCTGTTACCTCCCAGTCACCTTCCAGGAACATCCCTAACATTTTTACTACCGTACATCAAAATCTAAACTGTGACTCTGGGGGTCATTCCGAGTTGTTCGCTCGGTACAAATCTTCGCATTGCAGCGATTTTCCGCTTAATGCGCAATGTCCGCACTGCGACTGCGCCAAGTAAATTTGCTATGCAGTTAAGAATTTTACTTACGGCTTTTTCATCGTTCTGGCGATCGTAATGTGATTGACAGGAAATGGGTGTTACTGGGCGGAAACAGGCCGTTTTATGGGCGTGTGGGAAAAAACGCTACTGTTTCCGGAAAAAACGCAGGAGTGGCCGGAGAAACGGAGGAGTGTCTGGGCGAACGCTGGGTGTGTTTGTGACGTCAAACCAGGAACGACAAGCAGTGAAATGATCGCAGATGCCGAGTAAGTCTGGAGCTACTCAGAAACTGCTACGAGGTGTGTAATCGCAATATTGCGAATACATCGTTCGCAATTTTAAGATGCGAAGATTCACTCCCAGTAGGCGGCGGCTTAGCATGAGCAAATCTGCTAAAATCCGCTTGCGAGCGAACAACTCGGAATGACCCCCTCTGTGCGTAAAAAATTCAGACACAAAACTTCACTCCACTGTCTCCGGTATTGCTGCTGCTTCCAACTCAGAATCAGCCCCTGTGTGTTTTAAATACAGTGGGATTTAACTACATGACAAGGTGCACATAAATCACACTGTTACTGATAGCTCACAAGTTAAGGGTATGAATATGGTATCGGAGGATTGTTGTTTAAAATACCCCTTGATTGGAGTGTTGTTAAGTATCTATTTGCGGGTGTATGGGGTGGTGACAATTCTTTTAATCACATGATCACTTTGGTTTTGACCTCCCCACACACAGAATTCTCCCCCCTTTCAAATGCTTTATCTGTTCTTCCTTAGTAGGGGCTGGAAGTTGGGAACAAAAACGGGTGACATTAAAAAGCAGCATCTTAGGTTAAGCTATCAATAAGACAGACATTTTAGGTCTAACACAAAATGTGTTTTTCTTCATAAACAAAAATCACATGATCTGTGAACCGTGTTATTCATTTTTTGGCTGGGCTCATACCCACAGGAGTTGAAAAACTAGCTACAACATGGACAAAATCTCATCTTTGTATCCAAAGCATGTTTTTGTTACACATCCAAAAGTTTCCTACACCATTATGTACTGGCTATTTACTGAGCACTCCCAAAGAACTACATTGTATTTTACCAAATTTGATGCTTTGGGTCCATTCAATACAGAGCTGTGGCAAATTGCAGCTGCAACATCGCTAATTTTACCTCCAACTCCTATAGGGGTAAAATGTGCGATACTGGGATACCAGTTTGCAGTGTGTACAGTTGTACATCACAACCCAAATATGTCCCTTTAATTGAATGCTGTGTGCTGGTTTATTTTTTTTACATTATTTGCATATACTTGGTGTTGATTCAGTTCTGAGCAATGTGGGTGATGTGTCGTTGGAATATTTGGAACAGTGGCACCTCATGAATGTACACATATATAATGTAAAAAATTTCAACATGTTGACATTTTGTCAGTATGGACATCTTCCATGTCAACATTCTAAATGAATATGTCGACATTCTGAATGCTGACATGGTAATTACATATCCATCAGACAGTGTTGTTCATTTGTGTTGTCCTGGGTTACAATGCTCTAATTAAGCATGGATCCCTATTTAGAGAAATCGCAAATTGAACGATTATCGAACGACTGCGCATGAGTAGCATTCGCATTGCGCACACGTGAGGGGTAATAGCTACAGACATTGCATACAGATCATAATCGCAATGTCGCCGCTGTTTGACTGACAGGAATCCGGTGTTTCTGTGCGGAAACCTGACATTTTCTGGGTGTGTCAGAAAAAACACAGGTGTGCCTTGGCGTTTTTGGGGAGGGTCTCTGATGTCAGCGCAGACCACTTCCAGCCCGTCTCAGTCGCAGATTAGTGGCAGCCTCAGAGCTACTCACATTTGTTCAGACGGCAAAGATGTTCCGGAATTTGTGTATGCATCTGCGAGTGATGGCGATCTGCGATGCATTCGCAATTTTGCACAGGGCGTTATCTCTAACGTCCTAGAGGATGCTGGGGACTCCGAAAGGACCATGGGATAGACGGGCTCCGCAGGAGACATGGGCACTTTAAGAAAGACTTTAGGTCTGGGTGTGCACTGGCTCCTCCCTCTATGCCCCTTCTCTAGACCTCAGTTTGATACTGTGCCCAGAGGAGATGGGTGCACTTCAGGGAGCTCTCCTGAGCTTCCTGACAGAAAGTATATTTGTTAGGTTTTTTATTTTCAGACTCCCTACATCGAGGGACTGAGGGGAGAGAAGCAGACCTACTTTTGTGAGTTTCAAGGCTCTGCTTCTTAGGCTACTGGACACCATTAGCTCCAGAGGGATCGGTACGCAGGTCTCACCCTCGCCGTCCATCCCAGAGCCGTGCCGTCGTCCCCGTGGCAGAGCCGGAAGATAGAAGCCGGGTGAGTATGAGAAGAAAAGAAGACTTCAGAGGCGGCAGAAGACTTCATGATCTTCACTGAGGTAACGCACAGCTTTACTGCCATTGCTCCCATACACCTCACACACGGCAGTCACTGTAAGGGTGCAGGGCGCAGGGGGGGCGCCCTGGGCAGCATATAGACCTCTTTTTTGGCACAAATAAGTATATATACAGCTGGGCACTGTATTATATATATAAGAGCCCCTGCCAAATTTTACTGTTTTAAGCGGGACAGAAGCCCGCCACCGAGGGGGCGGGGCTTCTCCCTCAGCACTCACCAGCGCCATTTTCCTCCACAGCACCGCTGAGAGGAAGCTCCCCGGACTCTCCCCTGCTTATACCACGGTAGACAGAGGGTTTTAAAGAAGAGGGGGGGCACAAAATTAGGCGCATATTGTATATGTAAACAGCGCTATCTGGGTAAACATAAAATTATTGTGTTTTTTTTCCTGGGTCATATAGCGCTGGGGTGTGTGCTGGCATACTCTCTCTCTGTCTCTCCAAAGGGCCTGGTGGGGAAACTGTCTTCAGATAAGAGGTCCCCTGTGTGTGTGGTGTGTCGGTACGCGTGCGTCGACATGTCTGAGGTAGAAGGCTCACCTAGGGAGGAGGGGGAGCGTATGAATGTGAGGTCTCCGTCAGCGGTGCCGACACCTAACTGGATGGATATGTGGAATGTTTTAAGTGCTAGTGTGAACTTATTGCACAAGAGATTAGACAAAGCTGAAGCTAAGGAACAGTCAGGGAGTGAACCCACGTCTGTCCCTATGTCACCGGGACCTTCAGGGTCTCAGAAGCGCCCACTATCCCAAATAGCAGACACTGATACCGACACGGATTCGGACTCCAGTGTCGACTACGATGATGCAAAGTTACAGCCAAAAGTGGCTAAATGTATTCGATATATGATTATTGCAATAAAAGAAGTGTTGCATATCACAGAGGAACCCCCTGTCCCTGACACGAGGGTACACATGTATAAGGGAAAGAAGCCTGAGGTAACTTTTCCCTCCTCACATGAGTTGAACGAATTATGTGAAAAAGCGTGGGAATCTCCAGATAAAAAACTGCAGATTCCCAAAAGAATTCTTATGGCGTATCCTTTCACGCCAACGGACAGGATACGGTGGGAATCCTCCCTTAAGGTGGACAAAGCGTTGCCACGCTTGTCAAAAAAGATAGCGCTGCCATCACAAGATACGGCTACCCTCAAGGATCCTGCTGACCGCAAGCAGGAGATTACCTTGAAATCCATTTACACACATTCTGGTACATTACTCAGACCGGCAATTGCGTCGGCCTGGGTTTGTAGCGCTGTAGCAGCATGGACAGATTCCTTATCGGCGGAGATTGAGACCCCAGCTAAGGATACCATTTTATTGACCCTAGGCCATATAAAGGATGCTGTCTTATATATGAGAGATGCTCAAAGAGACATTAGTTTACTGGGTTCCAGAATAAACGCTATGTCAATCTCTGCTAGACGAGTCCTCTGGACCCGGCAATGGACAGGTGATGCTGACTCAAAAAGACATATGGAGGTTTTACCTTACAAGGGTGAGGAATTGTTTGGGGAAGGTCTCTCGGACCTGGTCTCTACAGCTACGGCAGGTAAATCGAATTTTTTGCCTTATGTTCCCTCACAACCTAAGAAAGCGCCACATTATCAAATGCAGTCCTTTCGTTCAAATAAAAGCAAAAGAGTGCGTGGATCGTCCTTTCTTGCCAGAGGTAAGGGCAGAGGTAAAAAGCTGCACAGCACAGCTAGTTCCCAGGAACAGAAATCCTCCCCGGCCTCTGCAAAATCCACCGCATGACGCTGGGGCTCCGCTAAGGGAGTCCGCCCCAGTGGGGGCACGTCTTCGACTTTTCAGCCACATCTGGGTTCACTCACAGGTGGATCCCTGGCCAATAGAAATTGTATCTCAGGGATACAAGCTGGAATTCGAAGAGGTGCCTCCTCGCCGGTTTTTCAAATCGGCTCTACCGATTTCTCCCCTAGAAAGGCAGATAGTGTTAAATGCTATTCACAAATTGTATCTTCAACAAGTGGTAGTCGAAGTTCCCCTACTTCAGAGAGGGAAGGGATACTACTACACCCTGTTTGTAGTTCCGAAACCGGACGGTTCGGTGAGACCCATATTGAATTTAAAATCCCTGAACCTATACTTAAAACGGTTCAAGTTCTAGATGGAATCGCTCAGAGCGGTCATCGCCAGCCTGGAAGGGGGGGATTTTATGGTATCCCTGGACATATAGGATGCATACCTTCATGTTCCCATATATCCACCTCATCAGGCGTACCTGAGAATTTTCACCAAGGTAATGGCGGAAATGATGGTGCTCCTGCGCAAGCAGGGTGTCACAATTATCCCGTACTTGGACGATCTCCTCATAAAAGCGAGATCACGAGAGAAGTTACTGAACAGCGTGTCACTTTCATTGAAGGTGTTACAGCAACACGGCTGGATTCTCAATATCCCGAAGTCACAGCTGGTTCCTACGACTCGTCTGACCTTCTTGGGCATGATTCTGGACACAGACCAGAAAAAGGTTTTTCTCCCGATAGAAAAAGCTCAGGAACTCATGACTCTAGTCAAGAACCTATTGAAGCCAAAACAAGTGTCTGTGCATCATTGCACTTAAGTCCTGGGAAAAATGGTGGCAACATACGAGGCCATTCCCTTCGGCAGATTCCATGCAAGGACTTTCCAATGGGACCTATTGGACAAGTGGTCCGGGTCACATCTACAAATTCATCAGCGGATCACCCTGTCCCCCAGGGCCAGGGTATCTCTCCTGTGGTGGCTGCAGAGTGCTCACCTTTTGGATGGACGCAGGTTCGGCATTCAGGATTGGATCCTGGTGACCACGGACGCGAGCCTCAGAGGGTGGGGAGCAGTCACACAGGAAAGAAACTTCCAAGGACTTTGGACAAGTAAACAGACTTGTCTTCACATCAACATCCTGGAACTGAGGGCCATATACAACGCCCTACGTCAAGCGGAGAACTTGCTTCGCGACCAACCAGTTCTGATCCAGTCAGACAACATCACCGTAGTGGCTCATGTAAACCGCCAAGGCGGCACAAGGAGCAGGGTGGCAATGGCGGAAGCCACCAAGATTCTTCGCTGGGCGGAAAATCATGTAAGCGCACTATCAGCAGTGTTCATTCCGGGAGTGGACAACTGGGAAGCAGACTTCCTCAGCAGACATGACCTGCATCCAGGGGAGTGGGGACTTCATCGGGAAGTCTTCGCACAGATTGCAAGTCAGTGGGGACTGCCCCAGATAGACATGATGGCATCCCGCCTCAACAAAAAGCTACAGAGGTATTGCGCCAGATCAAAAGATCCTCAGGCGGTAGCAGTAGACGCCCTAGTGACACCGTGGGTGTTCCAGTCGGTCTATGTGTTTCTTCCTCTCATACCCAAGGTGTTGAGAATAATAAGAAAAAGAGGAGTGAGAACAATTCTCATTGTTCTAGATTGGCCACAAAGGACCTGGTATCCGGATCTGCTGGAAATGCTCACAGAAGATCCGTGGCCTCTTCCTCTACGACAGGACCTGTTACAACAGGGGCCATGTCTGTTCCAAGACTTACCGCGGCTGCGTTTGACGGCATGGCGGTTGAACGCCGGATCCTAGCGGAAAAGGGAATTCCGGAGGAGGTCATTCCTACTCTGATAAAGGCTAGGAAGGACGTGACAGCTAAACATTATCACCGTATATGGCGAAAATATGTTTCTTGGTGTGAGGCCAGGAATGCTCCTACAGAAGAATTCCATCTGGGCCATTTCCTTCACTTCCTACAGACTGGAGTGAATTTGGGCCTAAAGTTAGGATCCATTAAGGTTCAGATTTCGGCCTTATCCATTTTCTTTCAAAAAGAATTGGCTTCTCTCCCAGAAGTACAGACTTTTGTAAAGGGAGTGCTGCATATTCAGCCTCCTTTTATACCTCCGGTGGCGCCTTGGGACCTTAACGTGGTGTTGAGTTTCCTTAAGTCGCACTGGTTTGAACCACTTCAAACGGTGGAGTTAAAATATCTCACTTGGAAGGTGGTCATGTTATTAGCCTTGGCTTTGGCTAGGCGAGTGTCGGAATTGGCGGCGTTGTCTCATAAAAGCCCCTATCTGGTTTTCCATATGGATAGGGCGGAATTGCGGACTCGCCCTCAATTCTTGCCTAAGGTGGTGTCATCTTTTCATATGAACCAACCTATTGTGGTGCCTGTGGCTACACGAGATTTGGAGGATTCTGAGTCCCTTGATGTAGTCAGGGCTTTGAAAATTTATGTGGCCGGAACAGCTAGAGTCAGGAAAACGGAAGCACTGTTTGTCCTATATGCAGCCAACAAGGTTGGCGCCCCTGCTTCGAAGCAGACTATTGCTCGCTGGATCTGTAATACGATTCAGCAGGTGCATTCTACGGATGGATTGCCGTTACCAAAATCGGTCAAGGCCCATTCCACTAGGAAGGTGGGCTCGTCTTGGGCGGCTGCCCGAGGGGTCTCGGCACTACAACTGTGCCGAGCTGCTACTTGGTCGGGTTCAAACACCTTTGCAAAGTTCTATAAGTTTGATACCCTGGCTGAGGAGGACCTCCTGTTTGCTCATTCGGTGCTGCAGAGTCATCCGCACTCTCCCGCCCGTTTGGGAGCTTTGGTATAATCCCCATAGTACTTTCGGAGTCCCCAGCATCCTCTAGGACGTTAGAGAAAATAAGATTTTAAACCTACCGGTAAATCTTTTTCTCGTAGTCCGTAGAGGATGCTGGGCGCCCGTCCCAAGTGCGGACTACTTCTGCGAGACTTGTATATAGTTTTGCTTACATAAGGGTTATGTTATAGTTCCATCAGGTTGGACTGATGCTACGTTATTTTTTCATACTGTTAACTGTTTAATTGATACACAAGTTATACGGTGTGATTGGTGTGGCTGGTATGAATCTTGCCCTTGGATTAATAAAAATCCTTTCCTCGTACTGTCCATCTCCTCTGGGCACAGTTTATCTAACTGAGGTCTAGAGGAGGGGCATAGAGGGAGGAGCCAGTGCACACCCAGACTTAAAGTCTTTCTTAAAGTGCCCATGTCTCCTCCGGAGCCCGTCTATCCCATGGTCCTTTCGGAGTCCCCAGCATCCTCTACGGACTACGAGAAAAAGATTTACCGGTAGGTTTAAAATCTTATTTTTTCTTCCTATCGGAGTGGAGCCTTTCTACTTGCAGACAACTGCAATTTCTCTGAATAACGATCCATGCTGAATTAAGCCCATAATGCAAGTCGTGTTGTATCTGAGGTCAATGAAACTTAGCAATAATTCTTGATTCTATTATATTACATTCCAGAAGGAGTCCAGAAATATAAAGAAATATTTTTAACAAAAAATAAGAATTTACTTTCCGATAATTCTATTTCTCATAGTCCGTAGTGGATGCTGGGAACTCCGAAAGGACCATGGGGAATAGCGGCTCCGCAGGAGACTGGGCACAAAAGTAAAAGCTTTAGGACTAGCTGGTGTGCACTGGCTCCTCCCCCTATGACCCTCCTCCAAGCCTCAGTTAGGATACTGTGCCCGGACGAGCGTACACAATAAGGAAGGATTTTGAATCCCGGGTAAGACTCATACCAGCCACACCAATCACACCGTACAACCTGTGATCTGAACCCAGTTAACAGCATGATAACAGAGGAGCCTCTGAAAAGATGGCTCACAACAATAATAACCCGATTTTTGTAACTATGTACAAGTATTGCAGACAATCCGCACTTGGGATGGGCGCCCAGCATCCACTACGGACTATGAGAAATAGAATTATCGGTAAGTAAAATCTTATTTTCTCTGACGTCCTAGTGGATGCTGGGAACTCCGAAAGGACCATGGGGATTATACCAAAGCTCCCAAACGGGCGGGAGAGTGCGGATGATTTTGCAGCACCGAATGAGAGAACTCCAGGTCCTCCTCAGCCAGGGTATCAAATTTGTAGAATTTAGCAAACGTGTTTGCCCCTGACCAAGTAGCTGCTCGGCAAAGTTGTAAAGCCGAGACCCCTCGGGCAGCCGCCCAAGATGAGCCCACTTTCCTTGTGGAATGGGCTTTTACAGATTTTGGCTGTGGCAGGCCTGCCACAGAATGTGCAAGCTGAATTGTACTACAAATCCAACGAGCAATAGTCTGTTTAGAAGCAGGAGCACCCAGCTTGTTGGGTGCATACAGGATAAACAGCGAGTCAGATTTTCTGACTCCAGCCGTCCTGGAAACATATATTTTCAGGGCCCTGACTACGTCCAGCAACTTGGAATCCTCCAAGTCCCTAGTAGCCGCAGGTACCACAATAGGCTGGTTAAAGTGAAACGCTGAAACCACCTTAGGGAGAAATTGAGGACGAGTCCTCAATTCTGCCCTGTCCGTATGAAAAATTAGGTAAGGGCTTTTATAGGATAAAGCCGCCAATTCTGAGACACGCCTGGCTGAAGCCAGGGCTAACAGCATTACCACTTTCCATGTGAGATATTTTAAGTCCACAGTGGTGAGTGGTTCAAACCAATGTGATTTTAGGAACCCCAAAACTACATTGAGATCCCAAGGTGCCACTGGAGGCACAAAAGGAGGCTGTATATGCAGTACCCCCTTGACAAATGTCTGAACTTCAGGGACTGAAGCTAGTTCTTTCTGGAAGAAAATCGACAGGGCCGAAATTTGAACCTTAATGGACCCTAATTTTAGGCCCATAGACAGTCCTGTTTGCAGGAAATGCAGGAAACGACCCAGTTGAAATTCCTCTGTAGGGGCCTTCCTGGCCTCACACCACGCAACATATTTACGCCAAATACGGTGATAATGTTGCACAGTTACATCCTTCCTGGCTTTGATCAGGGTAGGGATGACTTCATCCGGAATGCCTTTTTCCTTCAGGATCCGGCGTTCAACCGCCATGCCGTCAAACGCAGCCGCGGTAAGTCTTGGAACAGACAGGGTCCGTGCTGGAGCAGGTCCTTTCTTACAGGTAGAGGCCACGGGTCCTCCGTGAGCATCTCTTGAAGTTCCGGGTACCAAGTCCTTCTTGGCCAATCCGGAGCCACGAGTATAGATCTTACTCCTCTCCTTCTTATGATTCTCAGTACCTTGGGTATGAGAGGCAGAGAAGGGAACACATACCCTGACTGGTACACCCACGGTGTTACCAGAGCGTCCACAGCTATTGCCTGAGGGTCCCTTGACCTGGCGCAATATCTGTCTAGTTTTTTGTTGAGGCGGGACGCCATCATGTCCACCTTTGGTTTTTCCCAACGGTTCACAATCATGTGGAAGACTTCTGGGAGAAGTCCCCACTCCCCCGGGTGGAGGTCGTGTCTGCTGAGGAAGTCTGCTTCCCAGTTGTCCACTCCCGGAATGAACACTGCTGACAGTGCTATCACATGATTTTCCGCCCAGCGAAGAATCCTTGCAACTTCCGTCATTGCCCTCCTGCTTCTTGTGCCGCCATGTCTGTTTACGTGGGCGACTGCCGTGATGTTGTCCGACTGGATCAACACCGGCTGACCCTGAAGCAGAGGCCTTGCTTGACTTAGGGCATTGTAAATGGCCCTTAGTTCCAGCATATTTATGTGAAATGACGTTTCCACGCTTGACCACAAGCCCTGGAAATTTCTTCCCTGTGTGACTGCTCCCCAGCCTCTCAGGCTGGCATCCGTGGTCACCAGGACCCAGTCCTGAATGCCGAATCTGCGGCCCTCTAGAAGATGAGCACTCTGCAACCACCACAGGAGAGACACCCTTGTCCTTGGAGACAGGGTTATCCGCTGATGCATCTGAAGATGCGATCCGGACCATTTGTCCAGCAGATCCCACTGACAAGTTCTTGCGTGGAATCTGCCGAATGGAATCGCTTCGTAAGAAGCCACCATTTTTCCCAGGACCCTTGTGCATTGATGCACTGACACTTGGCCTGGTTTTAGGAGGTTCCTGACTAGCTCGGATAACTCCCTGGCTTTCTCCTCCGGGAGAAACACCTTTTTCTGGACTGTGTCCAGAATCATCCCTAGGAACAGCAGACGTGTCGTCGGAATCAGCTGCGATTTTGGAATATTTAGAATCCACCCGTGCTGTCGTAGTACTACTTGAGATAGTGCTACTCCGACCTCTAACTGTTCCCTGGACCTTGCCCTTATCAGGAGATCGTCCAAGTAAGGGATAATTAAGACGCCTTTTCTTCGAAGAAGAATCATCATTTCGGCCATTACCTTGGTAAAGACCCGGGGTGCCGTGGACAATCCAAACGGCAGCGTGTGAAACTGATAATGACAGTTCTGTACCACGAACCTGAGGTACCCTTGGTGAGAAGGGCAAATTGGGACATGGAGGTAAGCATCCTTGATGTCCAGAGACACCATATAGTCCCCTTCTTCCAGGTTCGCTATCACTGCTCTGAGTGACTCCATCTTGAATTTGAACCTTTGTATGTAAGTGTTCAAGGATTTCAGATTTAAAATAGGTCTCACCGAGCCGTCCGGCTTCGGTACCACAAACAGCGTGGAATAATACCCCTTTCCCTGTTGTAGGAGGGGTACCTTGATTATCACCTGCTGGGAATACAGCTTGTGAATGGCTTCCAATACCGCCTCCCTGTCGGAGGGAGACGTTGGTAAAGCAGACTTCAGGAACCGGCGAGGGGGAGACGTCTCGAATTCCAATTTGTACCCCTGAGATACTACCTGCAGGATCCAGGGGTCCACTTGCGAGTGAGCCCACTGCGCGCTGAAATTCTTGAGACGGGCCCCCACCGTGCCTGAGTCCGCTTGTAAGGCCCCAGCGTCATGCTGAGGACTTGGCAGAAGCGGGGGAGGGCTTCTGTTCCTGGGAAGAGGCTGCCTGCTGCAGTCTTTTTCCCCTTCCTCTGCCCCGGGGCAGATATGAGTGGCCTTTTGCCCGCTTGCCCTTATGGGGACGAAAGGACTGAGCCTGAAAAGACGGTGTCTTTTTCTGCTGAGAGGTGACCTGGGGTAAAAAGGTGGATTTCCCAGCCGTTGCCGTGGCCACCAGGTCCGATAGACCGACCCCAAATAACTCCTCCCCTTTATACGGCAATACTTCCATATGCCGTTTGGAATCCGCATCACCTGACCACTGTCGCGTCCATAACCCTCTTCTGGCAGAAATGGACAGCGTACTTACTCTTGATGCCAGAGTGCAAATATCCCTCTGTGCATCTCGCATATATAGAAATGCATCCTTTAAGTGCTCTATAGTTAATAATATACTGTCCCTGTCCAGGGTATCTATATTTTCAGCCAGGGAATCCGACCAAGCCACCCCAGCACTGCACATCCAGGCTGAGGCGATTGCTGGTCGCAGTATAATACCAGTATGTGTGTATATACTTTTAAGGACATTTTCCAGCTTCCTATCAGCTGGTTCCTTGAGGGCGGCCGTATCAGGAGACGGTAACGCCACTTGTTTTGATAAGCGTGTGAGCGCCTTATCTACCCTAGGGGGTGTTTCCCAACGCGCCCTAACCTCTGGCGGGAAAGGGTATAATGCCAATAATTTTTTAGAAATTAGCAGTTTTTTTATCGGGGGAAACCCACGCTTCATCACACACCTCATTTAATTCATCTGATTCAGGAAAAACTACGGGTAGTTTTTTCACACCCCACATAATACCCTTTTTTGTGGTACCTGTAGTATCAGAAATGTTCAAAACCTCCTTCATTGCCGTGATCATGTAACGTGTGGCCCTACTGGAAAATACGTTTGTTTCCTCACCGTCGACACTGGAGTCAGTGTCCGTGTCTGGGTCTGTGTCGACCATCTGAGGTAACGGGCGCTTTAGAGCCCCCGACGGTGTTTGAGACGCCTGTACAGGTAATAACTGATTTGCCGGCTGTCACATGTCGTCAACAGTCTTTTGTAAAGTGCTGACGCTATCACGTAATTCCTTCCATAAGACCATCCAGTCAGGTGTCGACTCCCTAGGGGGTGACATCACTATTACAGGCAATTGCTCCGCCTCCATACCATTTTCCTCCTCATACATGTCGACACAACGTACCGACACACAGCACACACACAGGGAATGCTCTGATAGAGGACAGGACCCCACTAGCCCTTTGGGGAGACAGAGGGAGAGTTTGCCAGCACACACCAGAGTGCTATATATATACAGGGATAACCTTATATAAGTATTTTTCCCTTATATAGCTGCTGTATTATTAATCTGCCAAATTTAGTGCCCCCCCTCTCTTGTTTTACCCTGTTTCTGTAGTGCAGGACTGCAGGGGAGAGCCAGGGAGCTTCCCTCCAACGGAGCTGTGAGGGAAAATGGCGCTTGTGTGCTGAGGAGATAGGCTCCGCCCCCTTCTCGGCGGCCTTTCTCCTGCTTTTTTAAGGAAAAACTGGCAGGGGTTAAATGCATCCATATAGCCCAGGAGCTATATGTGATGTATTTTTAGCCATCTAAGGTGTTTTTATTGCGTCTCAGGGCGCCCCCCCCCCAGCGCCCTGCACCCTCAGTGCCCGGAGTGTGAAGTGTGCTGAGAGCAATGGCGCACAGCTGCGGTGCTGTGCGTTACCTTATTAAAGACAGGACGTCTTCTGCCGCCGATTTTCCGGACCTCTTCTGCTCTTCTGGCTCTGTAAGGGGGACGGCGGCGCGGCTCTGGGACCCATCCATGGCTGGGCCTGTGATCGTCCCTCTGGAGCTAATGTCCAGTAGCCTAAGAAGCCCAATCCACTCTGCACGCAGGTGAGTTCGCTTCTTCTCCCCTTAGTCCCTCGATGCAGTGAGCCTGTTGCCAGCAGGACTCACTGAAAATAAAAAAACCTATTTAAACTTTT